>NC_091778.1:43837121-44140151 GCF_029378745.1 Bos indicus | reverse complement strand
AGACGCTGGAGCTGCTGGGCTCTGTCTCCTTCCTCTGGGTCACGGCCAGCTGGTACCTAGAAATGCTCTGGTCAGGGGTCCATGGTCACCGTCCCTGTCCTGCTTCCTGATCATCATGGAAGGGAGCCGAGCCCATGGATCTCAGGTTTCCCCTCTCAGAGGAGAAGGGAGGAGCGAGAGCTGGTCAGGCAGCTGCCCTGCCCCCCTGGAGTCCGCCTGCTCCTGGCTTCAGAGTAGGAGCCAAAGACAAGGCCAGACTGAGTGTGTCCCTTGCTTCTCACCTCTCACCCGAAGACGTCCCCAATCTTTCAGGCCCCTCTACTGCAATCCTTGCCTCCCCCAGGGTGTCTTACCTCCCACATCCAAATCCACCTTGTAGTGGGCACTGTGGGTGTGGACGATGCCCAGTGTGTTCTCCCAAACCTGGTTTCCATATCTTCTGGCAGCACCAAAGTGGAACACTGAGCTAATGAAGCCCGTGGCATGGAATTTGACTTGAATGGCCCCACTGGGGTGAAAGATCACATCTAAAACATAGTCATAGTTGAACAAGGTCAACACAGATCTGAAGACCAGCACTGTCTCCACAAGACCCCCAAAATAGTGAGAAAACACATCTGAGTGGTGTCGCCTCAGAAGCAGGCCCTTGTTCTGCTCAAACACACAAAAGGCATCGTGTAGGGTCCTGGGGGCTTGGGACTCCAGAAGAAAGTGCCAGTCCACATAGGTGGCCAGATAGGGGCAGTCGACGCCACGGGTCAGGGGCGTGGCAAACTTGCCCATACCAAAGCCTCGATCCATGTATCGGTTCATTATTGCGAATGGGGTATTCCCACCATAGACAACCAGGATCTCTTGAAGGCTGATCTCATAAGCCAGCCATTCTCCCTGGAATTGAATGTAAGAGATCCTAGGACCACTGAAAGCTCCATGGCCAAAGGAGAAAGTCCACAATGAGGAGGTCACCTGACTGCCCTGGACTCTGAAGCAGGCACCCTGAGGATGGAACTGTAGAAGGGGAGCTGGACCTGGAGGCACCTGGGACTTCAGGGACCAGGACCCACCTGTGCCATCGTCTGGGATCACCACCACATTCACCTGGCCAGCCTCAAACTGCTCCTCCAGCTGGGCCAGACTCTTATAGTAGCAACCTTGAAAGAACACCTTCTGGATGGTCCACTGGGCAGGGTCCAGAGCCTTGTGATCTACCAGCAGCTCCAACCCCACAGGGTGCAGAAAGATCCCAGATCCTGAAATGTTATAGTACAGGGCAAACCACGTGGCCCTGTCCCCTGACTGGATACCACGGGGAGCTGCGGTCAAGATGACCAGGTTCCTTCCTCCTTGGTTGTAGGAGCAGCAGTGGTGCAGGACACCAGCAGCCTGGGGCAGCTCTCTGTCGAAGATCAACCAGTCTATGTCCAGGGATTCTCGGATAAGAAAGGGACGTCGGTAATAGGGCAGGGGGCCCCCATGACGCTCCATGGTCACATCCCGCATGTAGGAGAGCTGGGGCAGAGGCCCCACCACCAGCTCAGTCACATTGGGCTGGGGTTGTCCGCCAAAGAAGACGATGGCCAGTGCCTCCCGGGCAGGTGGGGGGCTCCCCCTGTCCAGGTGGGCCAGGGCTGCAGCCTTGGGGGGCAGCTGCAGCTCTACCAAGAAGACACAGTTGTCTGAGGGTCGGGCCTGGCGTGCACCCACCAGGCCTGGCCCCAGCTTCTGGGTCAGGAAGCTCATAACAGTCGTCAGCTCTTCTTGGCTCAGGTCTGCAAACAGCTGGCTTTGTTCGGGGTGTGTCCAGGGCTGGACACTGGGGGATTTGGAGGGGCAGCGGGGAGGCAGGCTGGGATGACATTGCTTCCCAATGCCCTCCTCACTCCCAACACCACCTTCCTCCCTGCCCATCACCAGAAGAGTCCACAAGGACAGAAAAATGAAGATGAACATCGCTAAAGCTCTGGCTGTCTTCAGGCTCGTGATTTGGAGTGCAGCATGCATGATGGACAGACCGACAGGACTGGGTGCACAGTGCCTCCTTCAGTGTCTGTAGGTTCCTGTCTTTGACTTGTGCTCGGGTCTACGCGTTATATGTACACTAAGGACAAACAGCCGAGGAAAGAGGAGTGGCAGTGGTTGGAGGTTGGGGCGGGGCAGTGATCAGGCCAGGCTCAGAAGATGCAGCTGAGGTTATAACCTGAATTTTAAGTGGCCCATGTCAGCCTCTGTCCTCCTGTTTCAAATCAAACACTCAGCTTCACTGTTGGGGAACAAAATGGGGGAGGGATGGGTGTGGGAGACACAGCTGGAGGGAGGAAGCGGTAGAAGTGATGTGTCTCGGAGCTCTTTTTCCACTCTCTTGATGGAACCTTGCTCCTTGCTACTTGGCTGCAAGCAAAACTCCCCTGTGTTCATCCAGCCAGCCAGATTCCATCTTCCTTCCTCTAGTCCATGAAACCCTCTGATGAGGGCTCCCATGCAGCAACCAGAACCCTAATGGCACACATAGGAGCCTGGAGAGTCATACTGAGAACACCAATCACCTGTAGGGAGCTAGGGGGCTGAAGAGCAGAGCCAGGTCAACATCTTGGAGGTCCTGAGCTCCCGGAGTCACTAGAGGAGAGTCTGAGGGGAGTGAATCCATTCAGAAGCTGGAGGAGGTGGGAAGTTGCAGCTTACAGAGACCCCCACCCCTTGAGCAGAACTGAAGGACCACATCAGATGTCAGGGTGCATAATACCCTGGCTGTGAATTTAACCTAGCTGTCCGCAACCTTCATCCCCAGGAAACCCTTTTCCAGAATGCTGCAGAGGCAGAGAACAAAGTCATCTCCATTGTCGGGCAGGTGATGCAGGGGAGACACCATCTTCTGTACAGCCAAGTCCTGTGGGAACCAGGAGAGACTGAGGTTCCAGACACGTGACATGCTTCCCTAGTGAACTGGGGGAAAGTCCTTTCCAAACTGGACATGTTCAACACCGCTTTCCCCAGAAGTCACCTTAGATGACATTGCAAACAGAGTATGTTTTCTGGAGGAGAATAGACAGTACATCCCAGCCAAAAGGATCAGAAGGTGCAAAGAAACTGAAGAATCAGTACTTGAAGCACTTGGCATGGGCAGGAAATGGCCAAGGTCAGCGCATTGGGTGTGAGGTGGAGACAGGAATTGGTGGGACAGCAGAAGAGATCAGGTCAGGAGGGCTTGTGCAGTGTGTGGGTCTTAAGCAAAGTAGGCATGGCAGAAAGACAGAAGTCTGGGCACATGTGAAACCAGGGAAATCAACCTGAGAAAGGTCAGGTTCTCCAGATACCAGCTGCTTCTGCAACCAGCTCTATTTTGATATGGAAATTCCACACACGGGTCATTTTGTGACCAACCTGGGGCCTCAGACTCTTACATCAATTGAATTGATAAAGAGGCCGGTGCAGTAAATCAAATGAGAGTTAACTGGTACTCGAGCTGCAGCAGGAAGGAGCAAGAACAAAACACAGGTTCCCTGCTTGCCCTCTGTGGCCTGGTTCCTTCAGTGGAGTAAGAGTGGGGGCAGATCCGTGGAGCGGACTGAGGGCTGGCTTCGGTGGTCTGCCCACCCCTTTGGTGGTGCTGTGTGCAGGGGTCACGCCCAACCCTGCTCTTCTCCTTTCACCTCAGAAGCAGCAATACATTCCTGTGTTTTTGTGTCTCATTGTTCATAACTGCCCGGACTGCCCAGTGCTTGCAGATATTTTTAGTCTCTTACAGGTTGTATTCTGTTGCTCAAGGAGATATCTGTCCAGGTGCCAAGTGTAAGCACTCCAGTACAGGGTCTCTGGCCCTAGCCTGTCTCAGTTTGAAATGGTTCATGTAGACTTTGTAATAAAGGGGTGGACAGAATCTGAGGTCAAACCCGGCCCTGGCCCCATGGCAAGCCTTTCCAGCCCAGGAACTTCATTCTGGATCCTTTGATAAATGATGGTGTTTCCTCCCAGCTTAGAACACATTGTCAAGAGGAACACTTTTTGTCCTGACCAGTGTTACCAATCACAGATCAAGAATGTCCACCCTGGTGGGGATCCCCAGGTCTCCTCAGTTCAGTTCAGTTCAGTCGCTCAGTCGTGTCCGACTCTTTGCAACCCCATTAATTGCAGCACGCCAGGCCTCCCTGTCCATCACCAGCTCCCAGAGTTCACCCAAACTCATGTCCATCGAGTCGGTGATAACATCCAGCCATCTCATCCTCTGTTGTCCTCTTCTCCTCCTGCCCCCAATCCCTCCCAGCATCAGAGTCTTTTCCAATGAGTCAACTCTTTGCATGAGGTGGCCAAAGTATTGGAGTTTCAGCTTTAGTATCAGTCCTTCCAAAGAACACCCAGGACTGATCTCCTTTAGAATGGCCTGGTTGGATCTCCTTGCAGTCCAAGGGACTCTCAAGTGTCTTCTCCAACACCACGGTTCAAAAGCATCAATTCTTCAGCGCTCAGCCTTCTTCACAGTCCAACTCTCATATCCATACATGACTACTGGAAAAACCATAGCCTTGACTAGATGGACCTTTGTTGGCAAAGTAATGTCTCTGCTTTTTAATATGCTATCTAGGTTGGTCATGATTTCCTTCCAAGAGGAGAGGCAGTGATGATCAGGGAGTGGGAGGGAGAGCTTTGGCCTGACCTTGAAGAGGAACTGATATAGCAGAAGGTGCCCCTCTGCCCACCTTCTCTAGAAGCGTCTTGCTGTCACATTGCTTCCTCTGAATTCGTGTCAACCAGGCTTCACAATCATCATATCACACACCATAAACAACTGTTTGAAGGTGTTTCTGTTGGACAGTTACTCAGAGGAAAGGAGCTACACATCCTGCTTCTTCCAGTAAGTTTTATTTCCCTTTGGACAAACTTGCTCGCAGCCTATGTGAATGTGCTGAAGGTGACTCTATCCCTGGGAGCCAGGTGCCATCCCCAGTCCCCAGGCTGGGCCCCAGAACGTGCTGCCTGAGCCTGCCTGCTGTCCCTGAGTCCCCATGAGGCCAGTGGAACCGCTCTGGATGCCCTGGTCACTGTACTCTGATCTGCACCCCAGGGGTACAGCTCCAGCTTCAATGCTGAGAGAGCACCGAGTGTGTCAAAGACAGAAGTGAGGACAGCGACAGGAGGCAAAGGGTCAGATGAGGCCAGTGACCTCCAGGACAGAGAAGAAGTGAGGAATCTGAGCAATGTGGCCGGGGGTGTTGGCAGGACATGGTGTCTGATTGGGTGGGTGTGTGAGAAAGGATACAGACTCTTTGGTGACACAAGGATACCAGGTCTCCATTGGGTGACTTGGGAGGGTGAGGGGCCTTCTCCAGAAGAAGGACCTACAAGAAGAGCAGCAAGTTGAAGGAGGATTCCAACAAGCTTGAGGTGAGGTTCCTGTGGGAAGCCTGATCATAGATGCCCAGAAAAAAGGCCATTGGGTCTATAGGTTTCAAGGGCCAGAGGACAGCCTCTAGGCTAGAAATAGAGATTTGTGTCAAACAATAAAAGGTAGTCACTGGCTCAGATGATAAAGAACCTGCCTGCGATATGGGAGACCTAGGTTTGATCCCTGGGTTGGGAAGATTCTCCAGAGAAAGAAATGACCACCCACTCCAGTATTCTTGCCTGGAGAATTCCATGGATAGAGGAGTCTGGCGGGCTACAGTCGATGGGGTGGCCAAGAGTTGACACAACTGAGCGACTAATGCACAGAGATAGGAAGCCTGAGATCACCCAGAGAGGACTCTGCAGAGGGGAGAGAGGAGAGCAGGGCCAGAGTCCAGAAGATGCCCATGTGTGGGGCTGAGCAGGTTGGTGGGCATGGTAAAGGCAAAGGAGCCGGCATAAGAGGCTGAGAAGCAGCCAGCAAGCCCTCGGAGGGGTCAGAATGGGAGGAGGTCATGACAGGCGAGTTTTCAGTGGGGACTAATCAGAGAGGACCAATGCCTCCCAGAAGTCCAGAAAGTGATGGCTGGAAGGGACTGTGATTCGATTCTGCATCAGCACTTGGAAGAGCGGGATAAGGAGGGACTGGGTGGGAAAGGGAAGCTGGAGGTGGGAAAAGGAGAGCTGTCCTTGAAAGAAGGCATCCGAGAAGCACAAGCTGAGGGAAGACCTTGTCCTGGAGAGTCAGGGTCCTGGCAGAGACTTAATGAGGTGTGAGTCAAGAGCCAGTCAAGAAGGAGAGATATAAAGTTCAGGGAGAGGGTTGGATAAATGAGAAAGAACATTTTTGGGAGCAGCTGGAGGGGTGGGTTTCCCCTTAAAACAAATAAACAGGCTGTAGAATTAATGAGCCCATTCTCACTGATATGTGCTGTGCTATGTTGATTCAGTCGTGTCTGACTCTTCTCGACCCTATGGACTGTAGTCTGCCAAGCTCCTCTGTCCTTGGGATTCTCCAGGCAAGAATACTGGAAAGGGTAGCCGATTCTCACTGATAAGTCTCATCAGAGAAGCTGTCAGCAGGACCTCATACACCTTTTTTATTTGGTTAAGGGTATCCCCTTTTCCTAAACCCACCAAGCATTGTATAAAGTATACAAGGATCTTCTACACAATTATTAGTATCTCATCACCACACAAACTACTACTGATTTTTGGCTGGGATTTTACCTTATTCAGTAACTGAACCTGCCAGGTGGTAAGTGTTCCTAAATATAGCAGTGCTCTGGGACTTCTCAGACAGTCCAGTGGGTAACATTCCCCTGTTCCCAGTGCAGGGGCCTTGGTTGGATCCCTGGTTGGGGAACTAGATCCCACATGCTGCAGCTAAGATTGAAGGTCCTTCATGCCACAACTAAGACCTAGCACAGCCGAAGAAAGGAAGAAAGAAAAATATTAGAAAACAACAATAACAACAACAACACTTAAAAAAAAAAGCTGTAAGCGGGCATCCACACACACTCACAGGCACACTCCACTTGCAAACACTCACAGCCTTGGTCTGGACATGGGACTCAAGGCAATGACTTGCAACTTATTCAACCAGGCTGGGGAAGGGGTAGACACCGCATTTCTTTCTTCCTCTTGCCTCCAGCACTGACTATTGTGCAACTGATCAGAAAAAGGAGCCAAGAGGAGGTGGAGACTACACATAAGAGTGTCATGGAGAAGTTCAATGACTCAGGTCAGAGAAAGAAGAGGCATCAAGGCAGTATCAGAACCACAGAGGCTACAGCACCCATTTTTCTCCTCCGTCTCAGTCTTTAGACCCTCATTCCCTCAGTCTCTCTCCTCTGTCACTCTGACTTTCACTTCAGGTCATGTTATAAATTCACCCACCCAGCACTGGCCCTCTCTCCTGACTGAGGGCTTTCTCCCTGTTCTTAGGAAGCTTGCTTCTGGTCAGATCACCTCCATCCACTGTTGACTCAGAAGAGAACCTGGGCTTGGAGCAGGATAGAAGGGAGCAGAAGCTTCTGTGCTCCCTGGATATGATCTCCCTCAGATTAGAAGCTGAGCAGCATGTGAATTCTGTTTCCTGTCCCTCACTGCCCAGCCCTGCCTGGGCTTCCAGCAGGTGGAAGTCACCCCTCCCCATTGCCTCTCATTCCCGCTCTTCGAAGTGAGGCAGACAGAGAAAGTGAGCAAGAGACAGCAAAAGAGATTTCTTGACATTTAACATTTTTTCCTGGAAATATACAGGCAAGAAGAGACAGAGGGGTCACCAGAGGCCACACCTATGTGCAATGCAGGAGACCCAGGTTCTATCCCTAGGTCAGGAAGATTCCCTGGAGAAAGAAAAGGCAACACACTCCAGTATTCCTACCTGGATAAGTCCATCCATAGAGGAACCTGGTAGGCTACAGGCCATGGGGTCACAAACAGCTGGCCATGATTGACTGACTAAGCACAGAGGCCACAGCCATTTCTCTGGGTCTCAAACACTTGAAAAAATTGAGTCCCTGGGCAGAGTACCCTCCCCCACCCTACCCCTTCCCAAAAGACAAGTTACTTTAAAGAATGAAGTCAGAACTTATTTAGCCCCATTTATTATTTGAATAATAATAAATGAATAGGTAATACAGTCACATAGTTCAAAATTCAAAATGTACAAAAGGATATATAGTATCAAGTCTCCCTCCCAAGTCCCTACCTCCTGTTCCTCTTCACAGAGGCAACCAGTGTTACCCGTGTCTTCTGAATATGCATCTATAAGATATGAAAATATGGATTTATATGATCCTCCCCCATGGTAGGAGGTGAAACACAAATGAAGGTGCCCATACACAATTCTGTGCATTGCCTTGCTCTTTAGAAGAATAATTTCTATAAAAAGATATAGTTTTATAGCTGCAGAGTATTTCTTTGTCAAGCTGTGTTAGAACTTACTTAACAAATTTTCTAGGGAAGCAGAGTTCTATTATGTCCGACCTTTGGACATTTGTGAAGAGACCCCGGATCCTGTAGGGACAGCCTGTGGGGGAGGCTCCACCCACAGAGGCCCTGGCTCATTTGCATGCTCACACGTAATTGGTCCGCCCCTGGCCCCATGGCATGGTGTGACTGGTCTTTCTGCTTCTCACCCTTGGCTTTCACCCAGTCACCTATGTTGGCTATTGCCAAGTTCAGAGGACCCTGGTCACACCACACACCTGGCACAAAATGACCACTCCTCATTACCACTGCACCCACAAACCACCTCAAGTGCTAACTAGAGCTGCTGCTGTCTCCATGAGCATCCTCTGCAAGAGGATGCAAGACAGGCCTATACAAACGGGCAGAAAGAACTGTGGGGAAACACCCTGCCCCTGGACTGGGGGAAGGGGCGGCTCCCAGACACAGGGAGACAGACAGGGACTGTCCTGTCAAGCTAGATGTTCCTTGCATTTTCAGACTTCCACAGGCCTAGAGTCAGGAGAGGAGACCAGAGTTGAAAAGTGAGAGCTGAGGAACATCTCCTCAGGGCTGGGATGTAAATCCCAGGTTATAAGAATAGGTAAGAACAGGAGGAGGTGAGGCAAGAAGGAAGAGGGAGAAGGAGGACCAGGATGAGAGGAAACATGGGCCAAAGAGCCCCTTCCAGCTGGACTCCTGGATTCACAAGCCTGCCAGGAACCCTGCCCACGGCCTCTAGGCATCCATCCCCAGAGAGACCTCGCTTCCTCTCCTGTCAAGTGAGGACTGGGGAGTCTCAGGAGAGACCTGGCATGGCCTAAAACCATTTGGGGAAAGCAGAAAGCAAAGACAAAAGAAAAGAAAATGAAAAACACCAAACCGAGGAGTCTTGTAGAAACGTGTAACCATGACTCCAGCCTCTCGGCTGACCGTTCCTCTCCTCTGCGACAGGAACCCAGCAGGTTGGGGTGCACAGAGCTGAGAAGCCCCTGATTCAGGCAGCATAGCTTCAGGATGATCCCAGTGAGGCAGTAAGCAAGGGAGGACGATGGAGGAGAGAGAGGACCCAGGGGTGTGAGGAGGGAGAAGAGGGCACAGGCTCCCCAGTTCCTGGCCCTTCTCCCCACACTCCCAGACCCTAGAGCCACAGTCACATATCCCATCCCAGGAAACACCTAATTGGTGAAGAAGCCCCCGTGGGAGAAGGCAGGGAGATCAGGGGCACAGGCAGGATCCTTGGGCAGACAAGCCAGGGAGTTGACCTCACAGGACCCAGCATCCTGGTGTTTTTGGAAGTAGATTGAGTCAGCAGAATTGATGGAGGGGTCCTCATCAAAGAAGTTGTAGGGTCGCAGAAAGAAGCCCACACCGTTCCCCACTGTCACCGTGTTGGGAATGTCCTCTGCATGTGGGATGTGCAGGAAACCGGCTGTCACCCAGGCCACCAAGTCCTAGTGAGGCAAGAAAGAGGGTCATGAGGCCTGGTGCTGCTAAGGACACCTCTGCCTCCCACAGGATTCACTTTGGGAGTCCACCATCACTCTCAGTTCAGTTCAGTTCAGTCACTCAGTCGTATCTGACTCTTTGCAACCCCATAAATCGAAGCACGCCAGGCCACCCTGTCCATCACCAACTCCCGAAGTTTACCCAAACTCATGTCCATCAAGTCAGTGATGCTATCCAGCCATCTCATTCTCTGTCGTCCCCTTCTCCTTTTGCCCCCAATCCCTCCCAGCATCACCATCACTCTAGAGGGCTTTAAACCTTTTTTTCATAGTAGCCCAGAAGTCAAAGCATAAAGAATCAACTTCATATTAGGAGCAACACCAGCCTCCAATGTCCCAGCCTGCAAGTGCCATCTCTGACATTTCCCATCACATTGCCATCAGCCAACCCATCCCAAGAGAAATGATGACAACCACAGGCTACTTTAGCACTTCCCCTGACTCTGGGAGAGTTCCCAAACTGTAACTGAAGGAAGGAAAATGGAGGAGAGTATATCAGGTTTGGGTGGCAGAAAAGTTCAGCATTTGGAAATTAATCCTTTAGTGGTGAAGACAGAAATGGAGAAGTTTTAGGTATAAGAGATGTGGTCTTCCCTGGTCATTCCAGCCCTTCTGAATCCTGGGGCCCTTAAAGGACTCAGTCCACAAGCAGAGACTGAGAGAGCTGCTGCCTCTTGAGGAGAGGCTGGAACCTCAGCCAGGGTCTGCAGATGAACTCCCAGCTTAGGAAGTTTCCCCCCACAAATAGTGAGCAGATCCACAAAAGCACAGAAGCAGGAGTCAGCTCAGCCCTTCAGCTGATCACGGGCTTTCAGGCCCCCCGCCAAGGGAAGCTGGGGCTGATCTCTGTGCCTCCCACCCCTCCCTCTTCTCCCACAGTCAGCTGACCTTTCCAGCAATGGTCTCATTGTTGATGAAGTCAGCAAAGTCCACAGTGGGAGTCCAGGGGTCATTCTGATTGAAGACGCTGGAGCTGCTGGGCTCTGTCTCCTTCCTCTGGGTCACGGCCAGCTGGTACCTAGAGATGTTCTGGTCAGGGGTCCATGGTCACCGTCCCTGTCCTGCTGCCTGATCATCATGGAAGGGAGCTGAGCCCATGGACCTCAGCTTCCCAGCTCATCCACACCCTCACCGTGATGTCACCCTAGTGTGCAGCTGGCTTCCTGTACATCCCACATCCCACCTGGTGGTTGGCCAACATTTTTTTTTTAAAGATACAGTGCTTGGCTGATCTTTTTCTTTGTGTTTCTTTTCTTTTTGACCTGAGCCCAACATCTTTTCATGTCCTTTTCCTGTTGATCCCTTTGGATTTCACAGCATCAGAAAAACAGGAAAGACTTATCTGCCTGGGCCTTAGCCTTCCAAGGGAACCATGTGTCTACTGTAGGCCTTTTGATAACCAGGAAATGTTTTGTGCTCTTACCTCACCTCGTGTAGATCTTGAACTGGGTTCCCAGTTGCCCCTCCCAACATGCGCTTCTCATCTCATCCACCCACCTCCAACAATACACACCACCCACCTCCCCCAGCTGATGGCTCTCTCTGTGGAGCTGTTCTGGGGCATCGGCCCCCCAGCAAAGCTGACCGTCTGGATGCGATAGCCGCGAGGGTGCCCCCACTTGTTGCTCTGCTTGCTGGCCAGGTACAGGTAGCGAGGGGAGGCCCCTCCCAGGGGGAAGGCGGCCTGCTCCTCAGTCTCCAGCTGCTTCCGGGTCACCTGCAGCCTCTGTATCTGGTGCTCAGGGCTCCAGGGTACCGTTGTGGGGACAAAAGCCATGTCCTCAGCCCAGACCCAGTTCTCCAGTCCTGGAGGGGTGAGAGGATGAGGAAGGGCTGGTCAGGCAGCTGCGCCACCCCACGGACTCTGCCTGCACCTGGCTTCAGAGTAGGGGCCAAAGAGACCAGACTCACTGTGTCCCCTGCTTCCCTCCCCTCATCCCAGGATCTCCACATCTTTCAGCCAAAGCTGGTGACCTCTGAAATATTTCTTTGAGCATTTCACTCCTTCCTTGTTTCACACTTATTAGTGAAGACACCTGTGCTCAGTGCTGGGGACACTCTGATGAATGCAACCTTACCCTTCTGCTCTCACAGAAGTCCGAGGAAAGCCAAGCCCTAAAGAGCCTACAGTGTGAGAGGAGCACATTCAACATTCACAGTTAGAGGAACCCAGGTACAGGCAGGAAGAGAGGCAGTTCTGGTCCACGTTTCAGCTTGGCCTTAAGGATGTCACCATCTGAGATGGCATGGCAAAGTATTCAAGGCTGGAGCAAAAGAGGAGCAAAAGCAAAGAAGCCCAATTGTCACCTATTGTGTGTGTTTCCAGGGACACAGAGGGTGAGGGTGTGGCTAAAACAGCAAAGGGAAGCATCTGGAAGGCAGGTGGCAGCTGCCCTCTGAAGGGACAGGCCTGGCTGGTCCTTTTGCAGTTGGGAATCCATTAGTGACGGGGAAACTGGGAAGTGTGTGAGGGAGCAGGCTGTCCTGGGCTGGTAGGTCCCTCTGAGCACAGGGTGAACCCTGGAGTCGAAGTAGCAGAGAGAGGCCTAGCGCCCAGCAGGGACAACAGGAAGGCCAGGCGACGGGTTGGAGATATTCAGCAGCAGAACAGAAAGAAAAATCTGGTGATGAAATCAATGTGGGGAACAACAGTGAAATGTCATGGACTCCTAAATATCCCATTACCTTGGCTCTCTGTGACCACCAACTCCAGAAACTTTTTGGAATATTCCACAGTATCCTCTCTACCCTTCACATTTAAATGTATTGTGCCCAGAAATGAAAACTCAAGGAGGAGGAGGGCCCACCTGCCAAGGAAATGTGCTCCTGGGGATATCCAGAGCTGGCATACATGTGCCAGGGACTCAGCAGAATGCACCCAGATCTTCCCCAACACCAGCACTGCAGGCAGACACAGAGAAGCCAAAAAACAAATGTCTGCCTCACTCAAGTTGGGCCCGTATAGGTGCCAGGGAGGGAGGAGGGCAAAGAGGACCCTTAGCCTGGATACTGTCTCTTCTCTAAGCTGAGCTTTTTCCCAAGATTTTCTGATGAGGTCATGTGGATGGAGTCTGGCATCTCTGTACCCAGCCACAGATCCCTGTACCCTAAGATCACAGGGAAATTCAACAGTCAACTCTCTCCCATCCAGCTAAGAGAAAGCATGAAACTCCAAAACCGCATACCCACATCTTCCTTTCCTGGGAAACCTCCATCAAACCCAAAGCAAATAGTGACAACTCCTCAACCCCCTGTACAAAATCAATGCCTCTGCCAGCATGTCTTACCTCCCACATCCAGATCCACCTTGTAGTGGGCACTGTGGGTGTGGACGGTGCCCAGTGTATTCTCCCGAACCTGGTTTCCGTATTTTTGGGCAGTACCAAAGAAGAATGCTGAGCTGATATAGCCCGTGGCATGGAATTTGACTTCTATGGCCCCATTGGGGTGAAAGACCATATCCCACACATAGTCATAGTTGAGCAAGGTTGACACAGATCTGAAGACCAGCACTGTCTCCACAACGCCCCCAAAATACTGGGAAATAAAATCTGAGTGGTGTCGCCTCAGGGGCAGGCCCTTGTTCTGCTCAAACACACAAAAGGCATCATGTAGGGTCCTGGGGGCTTGAGACTCCAGAAGGAAGTGCCAGTCCACATAGGTGGCCAGATAGGGGCAGTCCACCCCTCGGGTCAGGGGCGTGGCGAACTTGCCCATGCCAAAGCAGCCATCCATATAGCGAGTGAGCATTGCTGCTGGGGTATTCCCACCATAAATAGCCACGGCCTCTTGCAGGCTGATCTCATAAGCCAGTCGTTCTCCTTGGAATCGAATGTCAAAGATCCTAGGACCACTGAAAGCTCCGAGGCCAAAGGAGAAAGTCCACAATGAGGAGGTCACTCGACTGCCCTGGACACTGAAGCGGGTGCCCTGAGGATGGAACTGCAGAGGTGGAGTTGGACCCGGGGGCACCTGGGACTTCAGGGACCAGGACCCACCTGTGCCATTGTTTGGGATCACCACCACATTCACCCGGCCAGCCTCAAACTGCTCCTCCAGCTGGGCCAGACTTTCATAGTAGCGGCCTTGAAAGAACACCTTCTGGATGGTCCACTGGGCAGGGTCCAGAGCCTTGTGATCTACCAGCAGCTCTAACCCCACAGGGTGCAGATAGTACCCAGCCCCTGAGATGTTGTAGTAGAGGCCAAACCAGGTGGCCCGGTCACCTGATTGCAAACCGCGGGGGGCTGTGGTCATGGTCACCAGGTTCCCTCCTCCTTGTTTGTAGGAGCAGCAGTGGTGCAGGACACCAACAGCCTGGGGCAGCTCTCTGTTGAAGATCATCTGGTCTATGTCCAGGTACTCTCGGAGAAGCACGGGGCGTCGGTAATAGGGCAGGGGGCCCCCATGACGCTCCACGGTCACATCCCGCATGTAGGAGGGCTGGGGCAGCGGCCCCACCACCAGCTCAGTCACATTGGGCTGGGGTTGTCCACCAAAGAAGACGATGGCCAGTGCCTCCCGGGCAGGTGGGGGGCTCCTCCTGTCCAGGTGGGCCAGGGCTGCAGCCTTGGGGGGCAGCTGCAGCTCTACCGAGAAGATGCAGTTGTCAGAGGGTCGGGCCTGGGCTGCATCCACCAGGTCTGGCCCCAGCTTCTGGGTCAGGAAGCTCATCACAGCTGTCAGCTCTTCTCGGCTCAGGTCTGCAAACAGCTGGTTCTGGCCAGGGTGTGTCCAGGGCTGGACACTGGGGGTTCCGGAGGGGCAGTAGTGAGGTTGGCTGGCTTCACCCCCATCTCCTCCCCTGCCAGCTATTAAGACACACACCAAGGCAAAGATGGTGATGACAGCCAGAGCAAGGAGCACCAGGGTGGTCTTCTGGTTCATGGTCCCGTGATTACAGAGACAGAGGATCGAACCAAACTGGAAACGTGTTCTCAGGCCAGCAGAAGAGGGTCTCTTTTGGCCCCTGTATTGAGGGTTCCTGGACTCTGGCTGAGGTTTTCAGTATTCCGATGCAAAGGAAACAGAAGGTGGGGAGAGCATGGGAAGGCTGGGGGCGGGGTGGGGCGGCTGGGGCGGGGCTAAGGCAGGGCCCCAGCGATTTCCACAGCCCTTACATGGCTTTGTCTTCCAGACTCCCAATTCAGATTCTGCTCTCTGGGTCAAGGGAGCTCTGGTGTACGGGGAAGGGGTGGTGGGGATTTCAAAATAATGCAGCTAACCAGAATGAGCACAGAAATGCATAGAAATGTCAGAGGGGGGCAGCCCCTTGTCCCCCTCAACCCCTCTTCTTTCCCTAGCCCTCACTTTCCCAGGGCCAGATGTTTCCTTTCCTGCAACTGGAACTACTGTCCTCCTTCCAAGAATACCCCCCACCCCCCTTCTTCAGTTTCCCAAGCAGCATTTCTTGGCCAGGTCTGTCCCCCTTGCCCCCTCTCCTCCCTGGCTAATTTCCCTGGCCAGAATCCCTAATATTCTCTGGGGGATTCTAGATACTTCAAAAGTCAAACAGAAGAAATTCAAGTAAAAATCTCATAATACTCTTTATTATAAATTACACACACCATGAGGTTTTTCAAAAATTCTATTTTTCCATTTCAATGCACATGCATAAAGAAATGTCTGGTATAATGTTCACCAAATGTGAATACCAGCTATTTCTGAGTGGCAGGATTTGTGAGGGGTTTTGCCTGAATATTTTAATAATGGCATTATTTGTATAAATTCATCATTTTTAAGACAATGAATTGGAAACAGGAGTTTACCAACAGGGTATATGGGGGTTTATGTGGTAGGAGGCTATTTCCCAAGGGTCGAGTGTCAGGAGAGCAGGAAGTGGAAATAGGAAGGAAGGTACAGGTCTTAGCACCACCACCACCCTGCCCTGCCCATGTTCCTCCATACACTCAGGGCTACAAGTCTTGGTAAGAGAAAGGCGGCAGGTCCGGGACACAGGCTGCCAGGTGGGGAATGCAGGCCACATGATTCACACTGCAGAGCCCAGCATCCTGGCCTTTCTCAAAGTAGACACTGCCAGGGGAGAAGATGGAGGGGTCCTCATCAAAGAAGTTATAGGGTCGGAGCAAGAAGCCAACTCTGTTCCCCAGAGTCACTGTGTTGGGGACATCCTCAGCGTGGGGGATGTGCAGGAAGCTGGTTGTAACCCAAGCCACCAGGTCCTGCAGGAAGAGGAGGAGCTGGAGATTTTGGAGGCGAGACCCAGAGAACCTCCCCTCAGCCACGATCCCCAGTCTCCAGGCCCAGGCCCAAATAACAGGCTTCTCATCCATGTTAGCAGCTGTAGTTTGGTCTCAGAGCTAATCTCACCCTAGGAGGGAAGAGCCATGTTGGTCATCAGGGGACTCCCTGGCCCCTAATCTAACAGCTGGAAACCTACCATACCCTCCATCCTACAGCCATGACACTAGGCTCAGGGGAGCCCTGGTCCTCTGCCCCTAGGGCTACCAACCTCTCCTAAGAGGGTCTCATTGTTGATGAAGTCAGCAAAGGCCGCAGTGGCTGTCCAGATGTCATTCTGGTAATAGATGCTGCTGCTCTGGGACTCCTCCTCCTTCCTCCGGGTCACCGCAAGCTGGTATCTAACCAGGAATGTTGTAGGAAGGGCAGTGTCAGGAAACATCAAGGGCCTGGACAGCCCAGATAGCCTTTGAATCAGGTTCTGTGTGAGACTGATACCCGTCCCATTATCTGCTTGGATCTGAGAGATCCAGGGGTGAAGGGCCCACTGAGGTTAGTGAGCTGGGGTCTCTTAAGAGCTGGGATGGGAAGGGGACCAGCCCTTCCCTACCACCCAGTTCCCCGGGGCCCTCCTCACCTCCCCCAGCTGAGGGCCCTCTCCATGGTGCTGTCCAGCGGCATGTGTATGCCAAGAGGGCTGTGGATCTGGATTCGGTACCCGCGCTGATGACCCCAGGCATTAGTCTGGTTGCTAGCCAAGTAAAGGTATCGGGGAAGGGGGCTCCCCAAGAAAAAAGCCGTTAGGTCCTCCCTTCCCAGGACCTGCCGAGTCAGCTGTGGGCGCTGCAGTTGGTGCTCCGGACTCCAAGGGGCTGCCACAGGTTTAAACACCACGTCTTCAGCTACCACCCAGTTTTTCAGCCCTGCCAGGGTGAGGGGAGGGAGAGGAGTTCCACACCAGGTGAGACAGGTCCCTTGTCATCTCCGTGACGCCCACTGCACTGGCCTGAAAAAGGGCTGCAGAGCCCAGCAGACAGCACTCTGCACTGGGAACCAGGTTTGGACTTGAGGGCTAGCTGATCTTCTTTGAACCTGTCCTGTCCAATAGCTACCACCGGTTACAAGAGGCTCTTTCAATTTAAAACTTCAGTTCCTCAGTCACACTAGCTACATTCCAAGTGCTCAACAGCTACCTATGGTTGGTGGCTAACAGACTTGACAAGGCAGGCGTGTATTTCTATTGCTGCAGAAAGTTCTGGGCCCTGGTCTATCCAATAGACCTTGGACCAATTATTTGCTTCTCTGTAGTGAAGCAAATTTGATTCAGCTTGTGAATCTCTACACTAGGCATAAAAAAAGTTGTTCTGTGGCTGAGCTCCATAAATGGAAAAGCACACACAGGTGGCTAACAACATTCTTCTAACTATGAAAGGGATTTTTGTCTTGGAGAAGCTGGCTGGAAAAACCTGATCCCCTCTTCTGGTGCCCTGCATCCTCCTCCTGACTCTGAAACTTTGTTTTTCTTCTCTTCTCAATTTGGCAGGGACCACTTTGTCTTTTTCATAAATAAATACATTTGTATCTTTAAATTGTCTGGGGTGATCTCTGAAAGCTTATACTCTTTCTGCAGGTTCAGACTGTCAGTTCCTTCCAGTCTGACTTCCATGAAGGTGCTGGCACAAGGGAGCTGTCTTGAATGCAGCCAGTGCCCTGTGTGCAGGCGTCTGACACAGCCCCTGGCCCACAGCACGAGCCTGCGCTGCATGCTCTAAGGATCCAGTAAGTGTTACTTGATTTTACATCCTAAGACAAGGCTCTTTAACGTCAAAGTGCTGGAGAGAAAACTTCACATCAGAAAATAGTCATATACCGAATCTGTCAAAGAATAATCTAGTTAATACTAGCATTTCCATCATGCTATTTTCTTAGCTCTCCTCCCCTCCACCTCCACACCACACACACAGAGGCACATGTGCCATCTTTACACTCAAGAGGATATGAAAATGTTTCACAAGAAATATGCCGAGTTACGGTGCATTATACATGGGGAGCCACTTTCTGACCCATCTCCCCCCACCCTCCTCGATTTCTGTAACTAAAATAGACAGGGTCTGGCGGATTCCAAATTTTCTGTCTGGGCGAATAATCTGATTTGGTTCATTATTTTCTGAACTGGACAAAAATCTGTCAAGAGGAGAAAGCCCTTGGTGCTTAGAGCCCTACTTGAGAAATCCCTCTACATTTGCATCAAGCCTGTTACAGACCTGCCATGTCACTGGAGAGCCTACTGTGATGACGAGTGCTGGCAGCAATGGGCTGGGCCTCCCCAGAAGGCGCCTGGGCCCCTATGCTGTCTCCCTAGTCGTCTGAAATCCTGTGGGAGCAGCCCCCAGCCAGCTACTCCCTCTCTCAGGCCCCGGCACTACCTCCACTCTATAAACCTCTTTAGATGCTGCTTCCTACCTCTGCTCATCCCCTTGCTTTCCCCACCTCCACACTCTCTCAGAATAACGAAGAACTCAGAGCCCCAACTCCAGCTGCATCCAGCCTGACAAGGCCAGTTCCCTACCCACAGACAGGCTAAGGCAGCCAGCTAGCCAGCACGGCCATTACGTTTCGTTTTAAAGTTTCAGGTCAGAGGGGCCAGGCAGTGGAACCCTATCTTCTGCTAAACACCCAGCAGACCCAGCATCTAGGCTAACTGCAGTCAAAACACTCACATCAGTCCCTGCTGTTGCCACAATAAACTGTGGTATTGGAATGCCACCCTCTTACCTCTTTGGGCCTGATGTGGAGGTCTCCCTCCCCTCTGGCCCACCCCAACTCTCCGTCCTCATCCCCCGGGGCACTCACCTGCCACATCCAGGTCCAGCTTGAAGTGGAAGGCATGTGTGTGCACCGCCCCCAGCACTCGCTCCCCCACGCGGTTCCCAAAAAGGAGGCTCTCCTCTCCCCCGCTCAGGAAAGCTGTGTTGATGTAGCCCGTGGCATGGACCCGCCCTTCGAGTGCCCCATTTGGGTGCAACACAAAGTCCCAAATGTAGTCATAGTTGCCTACAGAGGACACAGACCTGACTACGAGGGCCGAGCCAGCCAAACCACCATAGAAATGACTCTGAAGCTGATTGTGGTGCCTTCGGAGAGGGAGTCCCTGGGCCTCCTCAAATACACACACAGCCCCCGGGAGCAGCTGGACTGCCCCTTGACCCACCAACACGTGGGTGTCCACCATGGTAGACTGGTAGGGGCAGTCTACTCCCCGCACCAAGCCCCGGCTGTGACGGCCAAGTCCATAGCTGCTATCAAGGTATCTGGTCATCATGGTCTTGGGCGAATCGGCACCATAGACAGACAGACACTCCTGGACACTGACTTCATAGGCCACTCGCTCACCCTTGAACCGAACATCAAAAATTCTCATGCCACTGAATGCCCCATGGCCAAAGGTAAATGTCCAGAGGAAAGACTCCACCAGGTGCCCTTGGACGCTGTACCGGGAGCCCTGAGGTGAGAACTCAAGAGGGGGGAGAGGACCTGGGGACACCCGGGAGCGGAGGGATGAGGCCCCATCTGGCAGGGGTAGAGGAACTCTAACCACGTCCAGCCGGCCAGCCTTAAACTCCCATTCCAACTGACCCAAGTCTGAATAGTAGTGGCCAAGGTAGAAAACCTGCTGGACAGCCCAGTGGGCAGGGTCCAGAGCCCTATGGTCCAGCAGTAGCTCGAGCCCCACGGGGTGAAGAAAAATCCCGACACCTGAGATGTTATGGTAGAGGGCTATCCAGGTAGCACGGTCCCCTGAGCGCAAGCCACGAGGGGTGGCATGCAGAGCCGCCAAAGTGGAGCCATTGTAGTTGAAGACAGAAGCCAGGAAGACTGGGGCCTTGGGGAACTCCACCTTTTTCAGATGCATCCACATCTGGGCAGACTCGGTTGCCAGCACGGGGCGTCGGTGATACGGCAGGGGGCCCCCATGACGCTCCACGGTCACATCCCGCATGTAGGAGGGCTGGGGCAGCGGCCCCACCACCAGCTCAGTCACATTGGGTTGGGGTTGTCTGCCAAAGAAGACGATGGCCAGTGCCTCCCGGGCAGGTGGGGGCCTCCCCCTGTCCAGGTGGGCTAGGGCTGCAGCCTTGGGGGGCAGCTGCAGCTCTACCGAGAAGATGCAGTTGTCTGAGGGTCGGGCCTGGGCTGCATCCGCCAGGTCTGGCCCCAGCTTCTGGGTCAGGAAGCTCATCACAGCCATCAGCTCTTCTCGGCTCAGGTCTGCAAACAGCTGGCTCTGGCCAGGGTGTGTCCAGGGCTGGGCACGGGGGGATACAGAGGGGCAGCGGGGAGGCAGGCTGGAGCCACCACGGCTGGTCAGCAAGACATAGGCCAGGGCAAAGATGGTGATGAGAGACAGTGCCAGGAACACAAGGACTACCTTGAGATTCATGGTGAATGCAGAGAGCTGAAAGGAGAGTCCCACCAGCTGCTCCTTCCAGTTACTGACATCAAATCAGGGTTTATATTCAGGAGGATGGATAGGAATAGCGAAAACTCCACCCTGTGGGTTGGACGGGAAATTTCTGACCTTGATTTATATAATTCTGCTCCAATTTTCTGTTCTGTGGTTTGGCTCAAGGTACGGCTTCCACGTGCATCGCCTTGGCCCATCCCTGAATTCCTCCCAGCAGCACGGTCAGTACCGGCTCCCAAGTGCCATCATTTAGAGCAGATTAGAGGGCATTTGTATACACGCTAAACTCTATCTTCTGCCCAGAATGGGTCTGAGGAAGAATGCAAATCTTAGATGCCCGATCAAGTCCTATGAGCTACATGCAACCACTCTGGCCACTTTCCTACCTTCTGGCAGGCACTACCCCCAGTATTTCCAGGATCCACTGCCCAGTTCAGCAGTAAGCACTGTGTTCTGCCAGATGCCTAAGGCCAAGCCCTTGATCTGTAGTCTCAGGCCTCTTCCATCTAGTCGATTGAGAAACGAGTGGTGAAGACCTGGCCACAGCAGTCAATTTGTATACCATTGCAGGTCCCGAAGCGGCGTGACCTCAGGGGACTTACTTATCATGAGACTCAGTGTCCTGATCTATAAAGAAGGGATAAAACTACCCTAGAGATTCATGGAGAATCAATGTGATCACGCAGATAAAGTGCTTCACAGAGCTTGACACGGGGCAGGCATTCAAAAACGGTCAGCTACAGGTACTGATCTCTGAAACAGAATAGAAGAAATGTTCCTCCACCATTCAAGACCTTAAGTCTTTTTTTTGTAAAGACGATGGATCCCAGATCAATGGACAGCAGTACGCTACTCTGCAAGGTGGAAGTTAAGGAAACTTTTATTTCAGAGGGAGCTAAGATCCCAGACAGCCCTCCAAGTCATTTGAAAGCCAAAACCAGGAGTCCCTGGCATATCCTCAAGAAACTTAAGACATTATTCAGAGAGAAGTATTGTATAAAGAAAACGATGGGGTGGGGTATGTCTTGAGCCAGGTGATTCCCCACACATGGAACTACAGCACCCTCTACTGACAGTTCAGGGTATTACTGGAGAAGGAAGGAAGGAGCTGGGATCTTGTCAGTGTAGAAGGCAAGTTAGGTTTGAGAAGAGTTATCTGGTGGCTCAGACGGGACACAATCTGCCTGCAATGCAGGGGACTGGGGTAGATCCTGGGTCAGGAAGATCCCCTGAAGAAGGGAATGGCTACCCACCCAGTATTCTTGCCTGGAGAATTTCATGGACAGAGGAGCCTCACAGGGCATGTCTGACTTTCACTTTCTTTCAACTTGCATTTCAGACTGCACACAAATGAAGGACCCACTCTTGCCCCTTGGTAGGCAGAAGCCTCAGTCTTTTCATTATTTCAGAGAAAAGAGGCAGCTCAATTGGAGTAAAGACACCCAATAGAGTGACTGGAGGTATATATGGAGGTGGGTGTCCCAATGTGCACACACCTAAGTGTGAGTATGCCCCAGGCCACCAGAGCATCGCATCAGCGTCTGCAGCTTTAGAAAGAGGTCAAAGTACCTGTATTTTTAATAATTTCTTGACATGGTAAAAGAATTTTACATTACGATCCAAGGGCAGTAGAGGGAGGAGGAGGGGTACTGGACAATCCAACAGACAAAACGGGAAACTGAGAAACACAGGACGGGAGGGGGGAAGGGTTTTAGCTGGAAGGGGTCTGGAGGTGAGTAGGGGCACTGCCCAACTAAAATGCAATTGGTTTGTTACTGAGTACTATTCATGGGAAGACAGCATCCGAACTCCTCCTCTGTAGCATAACGGGAGACCAAAATGATGCGCTCAGATGGAAATATGATTGGAGGTTGGAAGACAGAGATGGGGCGGGGAAGGGGCAAGGATAAAAATCAGAAACAGACACTGAGAGAAGGAAAGAGAGCCACCAACAGACTCTCCAGGAGTGGCAGAATAAAAAAGTAGGGGTTGATGAGGGTTAACACAAAAGTTGTAACAAGTGGTATCTCTGGAAGATTTGAGAGATAAGAGGCAACTCTTCTATGGTTTTGACTTGCTTGGCAGATTTCCACATACACACACCATGTACATGCATGTGTGTGCATGCACACACATATACACACAAGTGAACACTTTCCCGGGAAGCACAATACTACAAATAAGAAAACATTTTTCCCAAAGGGAAAGCCTAGTAGCAGCAGCAGCATCTGGCCTCACAGCTGCAGACACCCTTACCCCAACTTACAACTGGCCTGGGAAGAGGCAACCAGGGGTCAGAGGACAAGCCTTTGCAAAAACGCCCAAAGGGACCCAAGTCACAGAGGAAGGGGCCTTCCCCACTCCCTCTGCTTCTCATCTCTCAGCTCTCCTCCAACTCACAGCCTCAGGCACCCAAAAGGCTACAATATCAGGAGACAATGGGCCCTGGTGGAAGAGGACTAAGACACCTATCACCTTCTAAACAGTGTGTGTGTGTGAGAGAGAGAGAGAAAAGGTGAGAGAGACAGGGTTTACTGGTGGGCAGGGCAGGGGGGAGGGGAGGGCATCAAGTAACAGCAGCAAGGCATGTGTGTGCTGCATGTATGTGTATATATATCACACACATATGTGTATGTGAAAATCCTAGTTATAAAAACATCTGAAGGAGCTAGGGACTTGGCAGAAGAAGGTCTAAGGTGTTTCTTGTCATGATCATGTTCAAGGTACAATGTATGTAGACGGGAAACCCTCAGTCATCACCAGGGCAACTGTGGCGGGGAGGCTCCAACGTCCCACAGTGGCAAGGGACACTAACCTTCCTTCCGGAAGAGAGGACTTGGTCCCCTCCCTCCCGCCCCAGTTCCTAAAAACACCGAGCACTTTCCTTCCAGTTCCCTCAGCTTCTAACCAACTCATCATCAAAAGGAAGAAACACAAAGCCCAAGACACAGGAGGGAGCCGGGGAGAGAAAACACAAGTATTCTTGTGCCAGCATCCTGCGCACACAAACCTGGAGTTCTCCAGAAATTAGGACGGGGTGGGGCGGGGGGTATTAGAGAAGGAAATAGAAGAGTTCCTGAGGCCTGAAAAAAGAGGTAAACACGTCACAGAACTACATGAGAGTTTCATTAGACTCTAACTAAAAACAGAGAGAGGTGTGATTACTATTTCCAGCCAGTTTCCCCATCACGATAGTCATGTAACAAACCAAGGCAATGTCGGTCTTGAGCCAGACTCACAGAGTCCCCTGACCCTGGCCCCGGCCTCAGTACAGTGTCTCTGCATTGCTGCTCCGGGGCCTTTTGATCTTCTCAATATTTTTCAGGATCATGTCATGTAGAGTGACCTGGGAGGAGAGGGATCAGGGAATCATGTGTCTATTCAACCCCTACCTCACTAGGAAAATGAGACACCCCCACAAACCCCCCACTCCCAATCACTCACATGATCCAAATCTCACTAGAATCTGAATTCAGGGTGGCTGCCCTTCTACCTCTCTCATACCCCGGACACAGCTGGGGATATCCCAGCGTCCAAGAGTCTAATAAATAACATTTATGAAGCACTTAACATACAGGAATTACACTAGGTCCTTTAATGTGTTAGATAAAGAAACTGCAGTTTGAGGTTAAACTTGCCCAAGGCCCCATATTACAGGTAGAATTAGTTCTAAATCTATGCCTGACGCTAACACCCACATCTTCACCCCAAGACTATACTGCGCCCTTTCCCATCCAGGTAGAAAGAAGGGAGAGAAGCACCTAGACACCTTCAATGACCTCATGGGGCTTTCAACACTCAGTTGATGGGCAGAATTTGTTCCATTCATTTTACCTCCAACCCCCAACTCAACCCCCAGAGAGTGGGAAGAAAATAGCCACCAGAACTAAAAGCTAGAACAACTGTGGGCAGGGTCCAAGGTAACTTACATATTGATTCCTTAGCTCTGATATGATGAGCCGAAGGCTGATATATTCTTTCTCGTCAATCTCTGTCACGGTGCGACGATAGTCTTCCTGGTGGGGGACAGAGAAAAGTCTTGTTCCCAAGGCCTGACTGTCACCCACACAGCTCCTCCTAGGAACAGTCACTCCTCCCTGTCCTACCACTTCCACCCTCAGCCCAAAAAACCCTCACTTACCACATGGGGATATTTAGCTATTTTAGAAACCAATTTGGCTCTTGTAATATAATATCTGAAAGGAGAGAGAAGAGGAGGAAGCTGCAGGAGACCCCAGACGGTGTTCACCACCTCACCAGCCCCCAATTCCTGGGCCACACACCAGCAGCCCTACCTAGAAATCTGGTCCAGATAAGATGCAGCTTCACTCTCAACAGTTCTTAGTTCTGCAACTGTTTCCTCCTGAAAAAAGCAAATGAGTCAAAAGTCACTTCCATGTCATCCCACGGCAGAACAAAAAGGAAAGGAAAACAGAAACACAGAGGAAGTGAGAATACTCCCACACCTTCCTCTCCAGTTTCTATTGCAGGTGCCTTACCTGAATGGACACCCCAAAGTTGTTGCCATCTTCTATCCTAGGAATCAGGAGTTGTACCCACATTTTGACCTGGAGGGTGAGGGGATCAAAATACGCGTTAAGAGGACCTCAGCCCTTTCTCCTAAAGCCATGAAGTACACAATTCATGCTGTTGGGGCCACAGGCCAGGAGCACAGGAGCCAAGACACCTAGTCTGCCAGCTGCCACATCACCTCCACGCCCCCAGCCCCATCATCGAGCACATCCATCATCTAGCACAGTTCAAGCCAGGTTATCTGGGGTCAGCCCACAGGTCACTAGCCCCTGCCTCACCGTGTTGCATTTCTCAATCAGCAGCCGGATCTCAGGCTTCACTTTCTCAATAATGTCCACCAGCTGCTGGTTGCTTTTTAGCATCCCATTGGGCATCACAAACACCTTGGTTCCTGGCAGGGATGTGAGGAAGATTAAATTATTGGTGTGGAAGGGCAGGACATAGCATTCCAGGTCTCTCTCTCTCTCTTTCCCAGCCCCGTGAAATGCTATGACCTTGGCCTTTTATCTGGCATAACCCTATCCACAACCTGACGCCCCCAACAGAATAAAAAAGAGAACACACGGATTAACAGACTAAACAACAAGTCTAGAGTATTCCAAAAGTCTGAATAAGGAAATTTAAATATGCTCCATTTTTCCCATGGATTTGTGAGAGCTCAGGAAGCATAGTTTCCGGATGATTCTCATAAGGAGTAGGCAACCCAGATCCCTCTTTCACAGTAGGGTTTGCACTCTTCAGAGATTTTAATGCCTCCACTGATCTGAGAGGAGGCAGAGCTCAGGTGGTAATGCGAGCAATGGAAAGCAGCTGTAAATACAGATGAAGGTTTGCTAGCTTGCCTATTGCTCACCCCCTGCTGTGTGGCCATAGACCAGTACCATGATTGAGGACCCCTGCTCTATAGACTTAACATATCAACTATTATTGAAGAGGAAAAACTAACACGGAACTGGCATTTCTGTGAAAAATCTGTGATGTGTTGTCCTCTTCAACCTGTCTCCCTTGACAGTCCACGCTAAGACAAACCCTCCCTGTTAATTGGAAAATTAGGTTTAGAGTGCTAAAGAACGACAATGCTTAGAGGACATGGGAACGTGAACTCTGGGAAATAAAATCAGATCCTGCTTCCTGGCCAGGAGAACACATTCTGCATCTGCCGGGAAGGACTGGGGTGGGAGACGGTAAAGGCAGCTCTTACCCTGGAAGGCCTCTTCACATTCATCCAATCTTCGCTTCTTGTAAGTAGGCTAAGGATACAAAGAGATGGGAAATAGCCTGCTGGACATCCCCATCCCCATCATAAGTTACCCTTCAAGCAAGTTTAATCCCTTCCTTAGGACAGGTTGTCTTAAGTTATGCACAATTTATTAAGCACATACAAGCCTTTAAGATAAGATTCTTGCCAAAATGCAACTTAAACTCTGCTGGGAAAACCAACCTTTCAAGAAGTATAAACAAAGGAAGCAATTAGGGGGAATTCCCTGGTGGTCTAGGGGTTAGGACTCGGCACTTTCACTGCCAGAGGCCCAGGTTCGATCCCTGGTTGGGGAAATAAGATCCCACAAAAGGAGCATGCTGTGGCCAAATATAAATAAATAAATAAGCAATTAGAGGAGGGAGAATACTACAAACAACAGGAAAAACGAACCACTGAATGCAGAGTTAGGATAATTAAGGGAATATGTGCAAATCTGCCAATTCCATAAAAACACACAATATTCACTCAACAAACGTATTTAGCAACTGCTATGTGCTGGGAACAATGCTAGATGCTGGGGATACAAAGATAATTAAGATAGTTTCAGAACTGCAAGTTCTATCAGTGAGACAGTGATACAGACAAAGAGCAAGACAGTGTCATCAGTGTTATAACAGAATGTGGACATGTAACTGGTAACGACTAGGTGCCAAAGACACACAAAGGCTAGGACTGTAGTTACATGAGAAGAAAAGTCCGGCCTAGAGTCATGGGGAGAGACCAGATCACTTGCGGGAACCTATAGCTATCTGTCCTATTTCAAACTCACTCTAACAGAGTAGCATTAACACATTCACCTCATGCTACAGATGAAAATCAGGATCTAAAGGAGGTGCTCTGGAGTCATAATGTCTTAAGAATCCTCATTTTCAGATAAAAAGCCCACTGTCTCCTCTCAATATGTTTCAACTGACCAGGAAATAGAGAACAGAGAACCCCTACTGCTTCGAAACACAAAGAAAAATATAGGACACTTACACCATCCAGTCCATCATGGCTGTTGGTGAGAAGAATGGGGTCAGGGACTGGGAGATTCATGTCTGAGTGGATCTGAGTTAGGTCATGGATGTTTAGGATTGGTTCCTGAAAGAGAGACGCCCACCCCCAAAAACATTAGTCTTTTCAAGATGAACAAAGAAGTATTTCATTCAAAAGGCAAGAAATCAGAGTGCGTTAGGGTACACAACAAAACAGAATCAACACCTCATCTGTCCCACTGGACAGAAGGACCTTGGCCAAGAAAGTTGGGGAATCTGAGGAAAAGAAAAGCGTCTCTCACCTTCAAAAAACTATCAAGTTCTAACAACTTCTTTGGGAAAAAATTTGCCACCAAGTCTTCTGCCTGAAGATGAGGGAAAATACAACCGAATTAGTACCTGTGGGAAGGCCTGTCTCTATAGATATCTCTTCTCTGGGGAACTCCCAACTATTAACCAACATTCACTCTCCTACTTATTTCACTCACCTCACTTGTGATCCGCTCCCTGAAAGAATCAACCTAAAATTAACAAAGAAAGCAATTCAGTAAGAGCAAATCAGCAGCTGGCAACATAAGTATAGGCAGGTTGGGTAAGCCCAAATCCAAATGTCTTTCCCTCACCTTATAATTGTAATGAGAAGCTGAGAGGCCCCCAGACTGCAAATACTTTATTTTTTTGAGGATCCATTTCTCCATCTCAGGAGAGGGAAGCGGGGCTTGAGGGAAGCGGGGCTTGAGGGCAGCACCCACCTGTCTTCCCTCCCTCCCTCCCAGTCTGAAGCTGTCTGACTTTGAGAGCAGACAAAAGACAAGCAGATGGGGGAGGTGTGAGCTCACAAACGTTGTCAACCCCCATCCAAACCTGGCCTACGATACGAGGCAAGCCTGACGCCAAGGGCAGGGGCAGTAGCAGCGTATGGAGCGGGGACGTTGCTGGGCTGGGCGGCTTTACGCTGTCACTAGCCTAAAGCACTAAGTCCACCACGTGTCCGCGAAGGTCTTCCCTATTAGACAGGGTACATTAGGCCACCCCATATTATCCTCTCCCCCGATGCCGTCCCCGGGGGTGGGGGGCTGGGCTGAGCCGAGCGGAAGCTCAGGGCCGGTGTCCCCTGGGAGACAAAGACGCCACGGGGAGTGGGAAGCCGGTCAGACAGCTCGGGGATCGAAGCGAGGGGTAAGGCGGCCGGGGCCGGTGCCGCTACCTTGAGCTTCACTTCCTGATCCACCTTCAGCAACGAGGCCATGGCCGGGCCGGGCCGTGTCCGCTCCGCTGGAAACCGGAGGCGCTGTGGGCTCCGGGGAGGGGGTCAGAAGGAAGGGAGAATCTCGGCTGCTTTCAGGACGCGGCCTCCCTTGCTGGGTCACTCACTGATCACTTGCTCCCTCCCTTCGTGCCGTCGGTCAGCCAGCCCGCCTGCTGCCTGTCCCTGCTGCCTGCTCCCTCTCTCGCTCGCCCTCCCGGCTTTCGCCGCTCACACCGGAAGTTGCGTCACAGCCAATCGCCGGGAGTCCAGCGAGGATGCGCACGTGCTCTGCGCAGCCGCGCTGAGGTTCCGCTTTGGGAGCTTGGCTCTCGGCTCTTACCTCCCAGTTCTTGTACCGCATACGGGTGAAATGAGAGGGAGGATGGTGGAGAGGATTTAGTGAGATCTGAGCCTCAAAGAGACTCAGGGATTGTCTGCCTCTCTGTTTGCCCGGCACTCGCCTTCACGGAAGGGACCTTCTGAGCCGCTGCCCCGTCTCGAGCGGGGACCCGACCGACGATGCCGTCGCGCTCCAGTGACGTCGGCCCGAGGAAGCTGGCAGTCCCAGTGCTGGGTTCTGGGCGTCTAGTGTGTTATGCGCACTGCCTCCTACTCTTGGCCGAAGCTATAGCGTGAGACTGGAACCTAACAGAAATCCTCTTGCACCAGGCTTCCCCACTTTTCTCTGCCACTTAGCCACTTATTCTCATACACTTCCAGATCTCAGAGACCAACTGCCTGATGGATGGGCAAACTGATGCCCAGAGTCGGGTAGTGCTTGTCGAGGCTACACGGTGATTCCAGAAAATCCAAGACCAGAACTCAGATCTCCTAACTTTTAGGGCAGTGCTGTATCCATTTTCCCCATAAAAGGCAGAGACTATAACTCTTAACTCACCCATTCATAAGGTCTCTCTTAACGTTGGTTATTTCACCCTAAAGTGGACTAGGCTCTGGGACAGCAGTGTAGAGGCTAGAAATAATGTGAGTCACTTATAAAAGTTAAACGTCTTTTGATAACCACCTTAAAAAGTAAAACCGGTGAAGTTCATTTTAATCATATATTTAACCATTTATCCAAATATTTCATCGTGTAACCAATATAAAAAAACCAATGTGATCTTGTACATTCTTTTCTCATAGCAAGTCTTTGAAATTCAGTATGAATCTTACGCTTACTTGCACACCTCAATTCAGAGGAGCCAGGTTTGCAGTACTCAGTAACCTTATGTGTTTAGTGGCTTCCAGAACAGCACAGTTCTGAGAAATCAGAGGTAAACAAAACTCAAGTTCACTGGTCTAATGGGACTTAATAGACTTAATACTGGGGAAAGAGATCAGAAAGTAAACTGACAACATAATTGCAAAATCTGATAAATGCTAGGGGGGATATGGCTGACATAGAGAATACCAGGGGTCTATTTTGGATAAGTCTAAATTTGGCAATAAGGAGTTCATGGTCTGAGCCACAGTCAGCTCCTGGTCTTGTTTTTGCTGACTGTATAGAGTTTCTCCATCTTTGGCTGCAAAGAATATAATCAGTCTGATTTTGGTGTTGACCATCTGGTGACTAGACCATTCAGGTATGACCTAAATCAAATCCCTTATGATTATACAGTGGAAGTGAGAAATAGATTTAAGGACCTAGATCTGATAAGATAAGAGTGCCTGATGAACTATGGAATGAGGTTCGTGACATTGTACAGGAGACAGGGATCAAGACCATCCCCATGGAAAAGAAATGCAAAAAAGCAAAATGGCTGTCTGGGGAGGCCTTACAAATAGCTGTGAAAAGAAGAGAAGCGAAAAGCAAAGGAGAAAAGGAAAGATATAAACATCTGAATGCAGAGTTCCAAAGAATAGCAAGAAGATAAAAAAGCCTTCTTCAGTGATCAATGCAAAGAAATAGAGGAAAACAACAGAATGGGAAAGACTAGAGATCTCTTCAAGAAAATCAGAGATACCAAAGGAACATTTCATGCAAAGATAGGCTCGATAAAGGACAGAAATGGTATGGACCTAACAGAAGCAGAAGATATTAAGAAGAGATGGCAAGAATATACAGAAGAACTGTACAAAAAAGATCTTCACGACCCAAATAATCACGATGGTGTGATCACTGACCTAGAGCCAGACATCCTGGAATGTGAATCAAGTGGGCCTCGGAAAGCATCACTATGAACAAAGCTAGTGGAAGTGATGGAATTGCAGTTGAGCTATTCCAAATCCTGAAAGATGATGCTGTGAAAGTGCTGCACTCAATATGCCAGCAAATTTGGAAAACTCAGCAGTGGCCACAGGACTGGAAAAGGTCAGTTTTCATTCCAATCCCAAAGAAAGGCAATGCCAAAGAATGCTCCAACTGCTGCACAATTGCACTCATCTCACACGCTAGTAAAGTAATGCTCAAAATTCTCCAAGCCAGGCTTCAGCAATATGTGAACCGTGAACTTCCTGATGTTCAAGCTGGTTTTAGAAAAGGCAGAGGAACCAGAGATCAAATTGCCAACACCCGCTGGATCATGGAAAAGCAAGAGAGTTCCAGAAAAACATCTATTTCTGCTTTATTGACTATGCCAAAGCCTTTGACTGTGTGGATCACAATAGACTGTGGGAAATTCTGAAAGAGATGGGAATACCAGACCACCTGATCTGCCTCTTGAGAAATCTGTATGCAGGTCAGGAAGCAACAGTTAGAACTGGACATGGAACAACAGACTGGTTCCAAATAGGAAAAGGAGTACGTCAAGGCTGTATATTGTCACCGGGTTTATTTAACTTATATGCAGAGTACATCATGAGAAACCCTGGACTGGAAGAAACACAAGCTGGAATCAAGATTGCCGGGAGAAATATCAATAACCTCAGATATGCAGATGACACCACCCTTATGGCAGAAAGTGAAGAGGAACTAAAAAGCCTCTTGATGAAAGTGAAAGAGGAGGGTGAAAAAGTTGGCTTAAAGCTCAACACTCAGAAAACGAAGATCATGGCATCCGGTCCCATCACTTCATGGGAAATAGATGGGGAAACAGTGGAAACAGTGTCAGACTTTATTTTTGGGGGCTCCAAAATCACTACAGATGGTGACTGCAGCCATGAAATAAAAAGATGCTTACTCCTTGGAAGGAAAGTTATGACCAACCTAGATAGCATATTCAAAAGCAGAGACATTACTTTGCCAACAAAGGTCCGTCTAGTCAAGGCTATGGTTTTTCCTGTGGTCATGTATGGATGTGAGAGTTGGACTGTGAAGAAGGCTGAGCGCTGAAGAATGCTTTTGAACTGTGGTGTTGGAGAAGACTCTTGAGAGTCCCTTGGACTGCAAGGAGATCCAACCAGTCCATTCTGAAGGAGATCAGCCCTGGGATTTCTTTGGAAGGAATGATGCTAAAGCTGAAACTCCAGTACTTTGGCCAGCTCATGCTAAGAGTTGACTCATTGGAAAAGACTCTGATGCTGGGAGGGATTTGGGGCAAGAAGAGAAGGGGACGACAGAGCATGAGATGGCTGGATGGCATCACTGACTCGATGGATGTGAGTCTGAGTGAACTCTGGGAGTTGGTGATGGACAGGGAGGCCTGGTGTGCTGCGATTCATGGGGTCGCAAAGAGTCAGACACAACTGAGCGACTGATCTGATCTGATTTTGGATAAAATGGCCAAGAAAGGCCTCTCAGATGAAGTGATAATTAAGCTCAAATCTAAAGGATGTAAAGGGGTTAGCTTGAAAAGAGTGAGAGGAAGAGCCTTCAAAGGTATGGGTGCAGCACAGGCAAATGCTCTGGGGAAGGAAAGATGTGGTCTAGTTGAAAAAAAATTTAAGCCCATTTATTTTTCATTTCATTTTTTTTGGCTGCACTTCGTGGCATGCTGGATCTTTCCTGGGATCAAAGATCAAACCTGGGTCCCCTGCAGTGGAAGCATGGAGTACTATCCACTGGATCACCAGAGATGTCCCAGTTGAAGAAACTGAAAGACTAGTTAGTAACCTGGGGGTGGAAGTGGGGTGGGGAGAGTTGTTAGGAAACAATTTGGATTAAGTGCAAAGGCAGGTTATCTGATTTACATTTTATCCTGACCACACCTCTGTGTTAAAAGCAAGGGAGATGGGGGTGGGGGGAAGAGCAAGGGAGATGGGGAGGGGGGGGAAGGGCAAGGGAGATGATGGGAATACACAGTTTAATGAAAGGTGACTGACTGTGGTCTTTGGAATCAGAGAAAAAAAGTGAAGTCGCTCAGTCGTGTCCGCCTCTTTACGACCCCATGGACTGCAGCCTACCAGGCTCCTCCGTCCGTGGGATTTTCCAGGCAAGAGTACTGGAGTGGGTTGCCACTGCCTTCTCCCCAGAATGCCGCCGCTGCTGCTGCTAAGTCGCTTCAGTCGTGTCGGAATCAGAGAAATTTGCCTTCAAATCAGGAGCCTCAGCTCCTTTGTTGTTGTTCAGTCGTTCAGTCTTGTTTGACTCTCTGAGACTCCATGGACTGCAGCATGCCAGGCTTCCCTGTCTTTCACTATCTTCTGGAGTTTGCTGAAACTCATGTCCATTGAGTCAGTGATGCCATCCAACCATTTCATCCTCTGTTGCCCACTTCTCCTCCTGTCCTCAATCTTTCCCAGCATCAGGGTCTTTTCCAATGAGTGGGCTCTTCACATCAGGTGGCCAAAGTATTGGAGTTTCAGCTTCAGCACCAGTCCTTCCTAACTGTCATATCTTGGGTAAATTATTGAAATGTTGAGTCTCAATTCCCTCATTTGTAAAATGTAATTTTGTTATTAATAAATAGTATGTAATTTAGTAGGTTTGTTATGGAAGCAGGCAGGCACTTGATAAATAGTAGCCACTATCAGATAAGTTAACTGTTCATGCTTAGCATGAAGAGGTTACTCCTTAAACGATATTATTATTCTCATCCCCACTTTCAGACTCAAAGTCCTTTTCCACTTATTCAAGACCACATACAACATGGCCCATACTACCATTCTTGCTTATTTTTTAATACCTTATTTATTTGGCTGTGTCCGGTCTTAGTTGTGGCATGTGGGATCTTCACTGTAGTATGCAGGATCTTTCATTTCGGTGCAAAGACGCTCTAGTCACTTTAGTTGGGGACGCTTAGTTGCTCTGAGGAATGCGGGATCTTAGTTCCCCGACCAGGAATCAAATCCAAGTCCCCTGCATTGCAAGGCAGATTCCTTGCGCCAATTTCAGGTGAACAGTGAAGGGACTCAGCAATACATATACACATATCCCTTCTCCCACAAACCCCCTCCCACTCAGGCTGCCACATAACATTGAGCAGGAGTTCCATGTGCTACACATCAAGGCAGATTCTTAACCACTGGCCCACCAGGGAAATCCCACCATCTTGCTTATTAACATCTAACAGTTTTCCCCTTTTTACCTCTCCTTTCTGTTAACACTTGTTCCTAGTAACTTTTGAACTCTGATCTGGAATTTAACTTCAGGAATGCTTTCTCAAATTAACTACATCATATTTTAAGTGAGCCATTACCCTGCATTTCTTTCAGAATTAATAACTTCAGCTTAGAAGCTTAATGTGTTTATGCTTATTGAAATATGGCTTTGTTCTCAAATAATTGTGTTTTGTTTTCTTCAAGTAGAATGTTAGTCGCTTAGTGGTGTCTGACTTTGTAACCCCATGGACTATAGCCTGTCAGGCCCCTCTGTCCATGGAATCCTCCAGGCAAGAATAGTGAAGTGGGTAACCATTCCCTTCTCCAGGGGATCTTCCTGACTCAGGGATGGAACCCAGGTCTCCTACACTGCAGGCAGATTCCTTACTGCCTGAGCCACCAGGGAAGCCCCATGAGAGGTACACATTCCTTTTTTATTGCTTTTCCTTCTCCTTTATCCAAATGTTTTAAGTAATAGGCACTCATTTGTTTATTTATTCAGTGAACAATTGCTGAGGGCACCACTGTATTTAACAAACTGTTTATTCCTGGGTGCTTATGAATCAGTGATCACTGATGACTGGTCTTATTTTAAATTCATGTCCACAAAAGTCACATGGGTGCTCTTGCGAGTCTCAACTATTCCTTGGCTTGGAGACAACCGTCTTCTCCCTGTGCCTCTTCACTGTCCTCCCTCTGTTTATGTCCATCTCTGTGTCCACTTTGACACCCCCCTTTTTTAAGGACAACCAGTCATACTGGATTAATGACCTAATGATCTCAATAACTTGATCATCTGCGAAGATCCTGTTTCCAAATAAGGTCACATTCACAGGTACTGGGGCTTAGGACTTCAATATCTTCCAATTTCAATATCTTCTGGGTAAACAATTCAACCCGTAACACCTGTCATTATCTGAAGTCACCATACTCATTTGTTTATATGTTTATTGTCCAGATCTCTTTTCAAGAATATAAACTATTAGAATAGTTCACCAGTGTATCCTCCCAGACCTAGACGAGCGACTGGCACATAGTAGGTCTTCAATAAATATTTGTTGAATTGATGACTTATGGTATGTTTTTGAATATTCAGTTCCTCAGGTACTACACCTACTGATTGTCACGTATTGTCCAAACAGCAGAGCAGACAGTTTACTATGTGCTGGATGTTGCTCTTTATGCTTCATATTATTAGCTCATTTAATCATCACATCACTACCCTATGTCCCTATGTGACATACACTATCATTCTCGTTTAAGTTTTTTTTTTTTTTGGCCACACTGCACAGCATGCAGGATCTTAGTTCCCCAACCAGGAATGGAACCTCTGCTCCCTGCAGTGGAAATGCAGAGTTCTAACTAACTATCAGACCACCAGGGAATTCCCAATTATTCTCATTTTACAAATAAGAAAACAAGGTAACTTGCCAAGGTCCGGGTTGGTAAATGACAAAGATAGACCTCCAAACCCACAGCTGTAATCTCTAGAAGCCCTCCCTCTCTAGAAGCCCTTTACGTATCTACATCTTTCTGAGATGGTGTTAGTGGCAGCCACACAGGAAGAAGTATTGAATACAACTATGATTCGGCCTCTGGTGGCTCAGATGGTAGAGTCCACCTGCAACATGGGAGTCCCAGGTTCGATCCCTGGGTTGGGAAGACAGATCCCCAGGAGAAAGGAAATGGCAACCCACTCCAGTATCCTCGCCTGGAGAATTCCATGGACAGAGGAGCCTGGTGGGCTACAGTCCAGGGGTCACAAAGAGTCAGACACAGATTAGCGACTAACACTTTCACGCACTTATGAATCAATCACGCCAGCCTTACTTGGGAATCCTTTGGGGATGATTCCACTCAACTCCTCTAGAGGGAGTTTCATGCTGAAAGATCCAAGGAATAAGGATTGTAAAGACCATCTCTGGTTAGCAATACCAGGAGAAAAGCAACCTAGTCCCACATATTATGTCTGATGCTAATTATAGTAGGGCATACACATTTAAAATACTAAGAGAGTCACTTCTGAAAGTGGAAACAGCTTTCTAAGCAATGTAAATCATCCAGAAAAAAAGCTGATTTGACTTCATAAAAACGTGAAACATCTGCACATCTGGAAAATACCTTAGTTATTAAGAACCTAGTAGACAAATGCACAAAGGACACAAACAAGTTTCACAAAAGAGCCAATATCTACACATTACCAATGATGTTGATGAAAAGAACAAGGAAGTGCCATTTTTTTTTTTTGCCCTTGTTCTTCAACAATTGATATATGATAGCTACCCCTGGCCAGGGCATCTTGAAATAGGCTCTCTCAAACATTACTGGAAGTAGAATATAAGTATATGAAACCACTTTGGAAAACAATTGCTAATGTTAATCAAGAGACATGAAATAGCCAAATTCAGTGATCTCAGTGGTAAGGTTCTAGCATTAGGAAGTAGTCACCTTTTCACTGCAGCATTATTGTAACCAGCAAAACTGGAAGCAACACAACAAATAAACACATTAAGGTAGCACTCAGGTAACACAGTCATGAGAGTGACAATTACAAAATCTGTGTAGCAACAAGGGAAAATACTTATTATGTAACAGTAGATTTTAAAAGCAGGATACAAAAATTGCTCATAGATCACAAATACAAATACAGCTTTGTTAAAATTGGAGAAGGCAATGGCACCCCACTCCAGTACTCTCGCCTGGAGAATCCCATGGACGGAGGAGCCTGGTAGGCTACAGCCCATGGGGTCGCACAGAGTTGGACTTGACTGAGCGACTCCACTTTCACTTCACTTAACTTTGTTAAAATGCACAGTGGCACAGACTTAGAGAAGGAATCTATGGCTGCTGGGGAAAGGACGGGGGTGGGCGGGGAAGCGGCAGTCAACAAGCTGGGACGGACATGCACACACTGCTATGTTTAAAATGGATGACCAACAAGGACCCACGGTATAGCACAGGGAACTCTGCTCAATCCTATGTGGCAGCCTGGATGGGAGACGCATTTGGGGGAGAATGGACACATGTATATGTACTGCCGAGTCCCTTAGCTGTTCACCTGAAACTATCACAAATTTCTTATCAGCTATATCCCAACACAAAATAAAAAGTTTAAAAAAAATAAAATGAGTGACTACAACAAAAATAAAATACACAGGGAAGAAACATCATATTGCAAAACATAAAACTTAGAGTGTGGTGAGATTATGGGTAATTCTATGACACTACTGCCCTAACTTCCTGTATTGTTATATTATCTTTCTGTAAAAGTTTAATTTTGCTGTAAATGAATTATAGGCTTATTGTCAAAAAAATCCAACAGTACAAATTTGTATTAAGTAAAAATCTCTGTCCCGTTGTTCAGTGAAAGACACTGCTTGCTGTATATCATTTCCTATAACATATGTCATATTATATATCACGTTATTTTTCATACAGACGGACTTATGTTTACTGCCTATGACTTTTCTTATTTAACTGAGAAACATCTCTTGCCTCAATTCATGCAAAACCTCCCAGCTGGTCTCCCTGCTTCTACTCTTACCCTTCTTCAGACCATTCTCAAAGTAGCCAAAGGAACCAAGGAAAAAGCAAGTTATTCCATTCTTTTTAATGGTTGCATGGGGCTGCAGAGAGTCAGACACAACTGTGCTACTGAGCATGCACAGTATTCTGCTGAATGAATAATACCCTAATTTATCTAAACAATCCCTATTTACTGAAGGAAATTTAGCCGTAAGTTTATTGTACATCTGTATTTGATCACTTGTATTATCTATTAGGAAAATTCCTAGAAAGAAATTTAATGAATCAAAGAATACGAACATTTAAATTTTTGAAAGGCATTCCCAAATTGTCCTCCAAAAAGATTGTACTAGTTTATACATAGAGTACATAGAGTTCCCCATATGCTCATCAATACATGATGTTATCATTTAGTTCAGCCTTTACCAATCTCTTAAGTGAGGAAAGCTGCCTGACTTCAGTTTTTTTCCACTATTACTAGTAAAATGAAATATCTTTTAATTTTTTTAATCAACCATTTGTTTTTCTGTGAGCTTTTTCATATTATTTGCCCATTTCATTACTGGCCCATGGGTATTTTTTATTGATTGAATAGAGTTCTGTATATCAAAGAAATTTATCTTCTTTCTAATGAGGCACAACTAATTTCCACATTTTCTTTTCACAATTTTTTTACACTGTCTTTGATAGTTCACCAAGTTTGTGTGTGTGTGTGTGTAATAAAGTTGTATTAAAGTATAAAGGAGATAGAGAAAGCTTCTGACATAGACATCAGAAGGGGGAAGAAAGAGTACCCGCTTGCTAGTGTTAGCAATAGAGTTACATACCCTCCAATAAATAAGAGTTAGTAAAGTACAGCAGAAAATGTGTTCGCTAGGAGAACAAAGAACTAGAGCTCCAAGCATCCTTACCTTGTCCTGAAGAATCCCAGACGAGCCCCCACGATCAAAGTTTGTTGCTGAATGACGCAGACGCCAGGATCCTTGGCCTCCGGAGAAGAATTCAATCTGGGGCCAGAGACGAGGCTTGATCGCTCGGAGCTTTTGTGTAATAAAGTTTTATTAAAGTATAAAGGAGACAGAGAAAGCTTCTGACATAGACATCAGAAGGGGGTAAAAGAGTACCCCCACAAAGTTTTAATTTCATTTTCATTCTTGGCCACACCACACCAACATGCAGAATCTTCCCCAACCAGGGAGCAAACCCATGCCCCCTGCATTGAGAGTGCGGAGTCTTGACCAGTGAAAGGACAGGGAAATTCAGAAAGTTTTAATTTCTAAGGAGTAAAAGTCAATATTTTCCTTTTTACTTCTGATTTTCATGTCATGCTTAGACAGCCCTTCTCTACTTCAAAATTATAAAAAATATTCACTCATGCTTTCAAATAGTACCTTTAACCATTGTTTTGTTTTGTTTTCTTGCCACACGGCTTGTGGGATTTTTAGTTCCCCTATCAGGGACTGAACTGGGGCCCTCAGCAATGAAAGCTTGTAGTGCTAACGACTGGACCGCCAGGGAATTCCCAATCGTATTTTTGAAGCTTACATTTGTGACTAACTTGGAACTTCTTTTGGTGTAAACAGTGAAGTAGAAGATTCAGCTCACTACCATTTACATGGCTCTTTGGTCCCACTCATCACTTATTAAGTAGATCACTTCCCCACTAATTTTAAACACTAGCTTTATCACCCACTAAATCCCCTCCCCCCATCCATGGTCTATTTTTTAACTTTATTCTCTTCCATGGATACTCCCTGCACCAACACAAAAATGTTTTAGTTTTATAACTTTATATTTCAATATCTAAAGTGTCGGACTTTCCCTTATCATAACTGAAACCTTAAAACATACAATGAAACACAATAAGGTTTACCTCCTCACTTGCCCTTCCAAGTGTCTACCTCTTTCTCAGCGTTTCAAAAAAACGCCCAGTTCTCCCAATGAGAAATTTTAAAAATTGATACCGCAGAGAATAACGAAAGTGGCTCCGCTAAGAAGTGACAAATCTGAAGAATAGTCACTGAGTTAGAAAATGGTGGCGTGTCCAGGGATTGTTTGTTTATTCGCTAAGTTGTATCGGACTCTTTCGCAACTCGCTCCCAACTCTGTCGGGCCACTTCCGCTCGCAACACCAGCCCCCAGGCCGACGCCTGCCGCCTTTCCCAGCTCAGCCTCTAGAGGTCGCAGCCAGGCGGAAGCGGGTTGGACCATGATTGACCCCTGCGGCACGGCAGTCATCGTGACGTCAAGTCCGGTCCCGGCGGAAGTCCTCCCCCGGCGGACCGGGAAGTAGCTGAAGGCTGGGCGATGGCAGTTTTGGAAGTCCCGCTCGCAGACAGACCCGAAGCCGCGGTACCGCCGCGGTAGACCGGATCAGGGTGGCGGGCTCCGGGTCCCGAGGTGAAAAGCGTTGGGGGCTGAACGGCTACTTTCGAAGGGGACATGGGAACCCCGACGGCCCCTATTGCAGACCCTCCCTGACTTTGGGCTGTAAACTGCCTTTGCCGGGTCAGCCCCGGAAGCAGGTCCGCCTGGTATCCTACGTTCCTACAGGGAAAGGTGCAGGCGGGGATTTTTACCCCTTCACCACAACAGCAAGTCAGGCGGTAGCTCCGAACCCGGGGTTCAAGGGCGCTTATTCTTCCTAACGTCGTCTCCTTTCCACCGCCGCAGGGATGGAGGGGTCTAAGACATCCAGCAGCACCATGCAGGTGAGCTTCGTGTGTCAGCGCTGCAGCCAGCCTCTGAAACTGGACACGAGCTTCAAGATTCTGGACCGTGTCACCATCCAGGAGCTCACAGGTCAGCGAGGCCCTTGGAAAGAGGGTGATCAAGATCGTTCAAAGTGGGCAGCTTTGGAGATAAAGGTCTTAAGGACTATACATAGCCTGCCACAAACAAGCCTTGTGAGCCTCGGAAGTTGCTTCATCTCTCTGGTTCCTTGTTTTCTTATCGAGAACATAAAAGAGTTCTGACACTATGTGCTTCTGAGAGCTTTCTATAACAAGGAAAGGTCCTTAGTTTTCTGCTCCTGCTGTTTCAGAGTAAAGGATTATGTATATACAAAAATAAACGGCAATTGTGGAGGACTTGCCATATACCGAGTGCATTACATGCATTACTTTTAACCTCTATGGAGTAGTTCAGTTTTACTCCCCTATGCGTAGGAGTAGTAAAAATTTATCATTTCATCCATGAGGAATTGAAGCTCAGTCAGGTTAAATGACTTACCCAGAAGCCAATAGCTGATAAGTAGAGGCAAGTAGAGGAAAATAGAGTAATAGAATCCCAAATCCCCAAGAAGTGAGATGAAGCTAGGAAAAAGGAAAAGATTGAATAAACAGTTAAAATAAGCTCATGGACCTAGAGTCACTCTGCTTGAATTTAACTTCTGGCTGTCATTTACTGGCAGAATGACTTTTTGCAAGTTACTTCACCCAGTTTTTAGTTTCTAAGCCCCAATTTTTTTATTTCCTATATCTGTAAAATGTAAAACAACCTCAAGATAGTTGTAAAGATCAAATATGACACAGACCATGAATACTTAAGAATATGCCAGGGAAAAATACTCAGCAAATATTAACAATTATTATCAATACCTGATTTCTCTTTTCTGAGGGGAATTAACTGTTTAATATGGGAAATTTTTAATATGGAAAATTTCAAACATACAATCAAGAGAATAGCACAGTAAACTCCCTTGTGTCCATCATTCAGCTTCAACAATTAGCTACATTCAACCATTCTTGTTTCCTCTATGCCTACATTCACCTCCCATATCCACTCAGGTATTTTCCTCTTTACCTCTTTTTTTTAAAGGTAAATTTTCATACATTGACAATTTTTAATTGTCAAGATTTTTTTTTTTTTTCGCCTGTACCCCATGGCATGTGGGATCTTAGTTCCCCAGCCAGGGATGGAATCTCTGCCCCCTGCAGTGGAAACTCAGAGTCCTAACTACTGGATCCCCAGGGAAGTCCCTAATTGTCAAGATTTATATATTACATATCTTAGCTTTTTGGGGGGCCATGATGCACACTTTGTAGGATGTAGGATCCTGGTTCCCCAACAGGGATTGAACGTAGGCCCTCAGCAGTGAGAGTGTGGAGTCCTAACCACTGGACTGCCAGTGAATTACCCTTCGCTGTATGTTTTGACAAATGTATACTCATGTAACTTAGATCTCCATTGCTATGTAGAGAGCTTTCATCTTCCTGGATCTTAGTTCCAGAAAAGGAAGTTTCATCTTCCTTTCATGTTCCCTCCCACTTATTCTGGGGGGAAAAGGATGTTAACTTTTGTTATGGAAAACATCCAAGTTTATAATGAACCTCTGTATACTCATCACCAAGCTTCAGCGATTATGCAGGCACATTTAACCATGTTTCACCTACAGCCCCAAATGATTCTGAAGCAAATAATATAAACATATTTACACCAATAATATAAACACATTTACACCATTATATCCCAAACATATAAACACCATTAATATTTTATTTAAGTATTTTTGAGAGGTAAGATGTCTCTTTAAAGACCTAATCATACCATTATACTGAAAAAACTTTAATAATTCCTTAATCTGATTTAGTGAGTGTAAGAAGAAGAAAACAGATCCTTTTTTTGGTAAATTCTACTCTGAGAAAAAGGTGGAGGATGTTTTGATTCTTATCCTTTCACACATGCTCCTGCTCTGAGAAGACTTTCTAAAAGATTCAATGTTTCCCTTGCTCTTAGCTCCATTACTTGCCACAGCCCAGCTGAAACCAGGAGAGACCCAGGAGGAAGAGGCTAACTCAGGAGAGGTATGAAAACACTGGAATGCAAAGTGGGTTTCTGCAGGGTCCTTGGTGCTCCTGGGGCCCCCAGATATGTGGAATCTCTGGTTAACAAGAGACATTCTGCATAATCAGGCCACTTTAGATCACTGAAGATACAGAAGTATACCTGAGGTCACAGGGTTGCTGAATGAGGCATCCATTCAAAAATGTGAAGAGAGACTCTGCTTTATTTGGAGTGGAATTATAAGCTATTTTAGGTGGGAGGTGGGATGATGACCTGTGTGTCCAGGTCTTACCTGGTTCATACCTGTTGTTGTAGTTCATTAGTAATATCCACTCCTCTCTAGTCTTAAAAGTATCTACGTTTAGAGATAGAATTGTGTGATTACACTAGGTAGAAAGGGTTGTCAGTGTTTGAGAACGTGTCATTTTTTTTAAACTGTATTGAGTGATGATTTTCATTGTCAAAGATAAGACTTTGGTCACATACAAATTATATCAAAGTATGGAAAACAAAGAATCTACTTTGTTTTATGCCATGGCAGACTTCATTGCAGTCTGCTCTGGCTTTTCCCTTGTGCCATGATTTAGGGCAGGAGTCTCTAGCCTCCAGGATCTAATGCCTGATCATCTGAGGTGGAACTGATGTAAAAACAGTAAAAATAAAGTGTGCAATAAACATAATGCGCTTGAACTACCCCTCCCCCTGCCCTGGTCTATGGAAAAATTGTCTTCCATGAAACTGGTCCCTGGTGCCAAAAAGGTTGGGGACCCCTGAAGGGCATTCTCTCCCCTAGCCTGACTGGTAAGTGTTGAGAAAATGCAAATATAACAGAGTATAACATAGTTAAGAAATACTGTTTCCCACAAAAAAACCAAATGGGACTTGGGGTTTATTTGTACCAGGGGTCCTTTCTTAGTGCCTGTATCCAAGGATTGGCTAGAAAACACCCATTTCTTAAGTCTCTTGTTTCTCAAGTCTTGTGTTTATCAATCATGGGTAAAGCCAAATAGTTCTGAGGCCATTGGGAAAATAGACTCCACCTCAAAAGCTGCTAGAATTCTGATGACTTCTTATTTCCTTCCCAGGAGCCATTTATTGAAACTCGCCAGGATGGTGTCTCTCGCAGATTCATCCCCCCAGCCAGGTGCCTACTACTCCTCAGCCCCCTGTTCCTTGCCAAAGGCCAGTAGAATTTTAATTGAACCCAGAATTGTGATGGATATGAATCATCACCTAGCCTTTCACTCTTCTAGAAAAGACACTGTCCTTTACACCTGGCCCATCACCTTCCAGTATTGATTTTTTCCTGTAGCCATTCACACAGTGGGAAGGAACAGTAGCTCTCATGATGAAGAATTAAGAAAAGTTGAGAGTGTGATTGACTAATGGAAGAGATGAGCTCTTGAAAAGTTTTAAGATAACAAATGTTATATGTTCAGGTTCTTAGTTATTAATGCATGTAAGAAATGGTCTCTCCTGATTCTCCTTCCTTTTCTACTATAGACACACACATAGCCGTTTTTGATGCCCCCTCTCCCTCCTTAGTCCATCCAGGCCAACCTTCGTGCTGAGTGCCCCTGTGGAAGACCAGCATGGCCTTCCCTTGGGAGAGAGGTATCCTTGGGAGGTCAGTCGGGCTAGGAGTGGGTATGCGCCTTGAGGCCCCTCAGCTGGTGCTTGAGAGTCTCTGCCACCAGCACTGCATATAGGTGGAGGAGGCCTCTCTGCTCCCTCATGTGGCCCATGGGCGGGGGGCTGTCTGCAGGATGATGTCCACAGAAAGTGCCAACAGCTTCACTCTGATTGGGGAGGCATCTGATGGCGGCACCATGGAGAACCTCAGCCGAAGACTAAAGGCAAGTCTGCCTCATGCCAGTGTCTTTCAGTGGGCTGGCTGGTAGGGGGGTCTCCAGGCAGGTGACATGAGACAGGCCCTACCCTGACTCTCTTCTTCCAGGTCACTGGGGACCTTTTTGACATCATGTCAGGCCAGACAGATGTGGATCACCCCCTGTGTGAGGAATGCACAGACACTCTCCTAGACCAGCTGGACACTCAGCTCAACGTCACTGAAAATGAATGTCAGAACTACAAGTGAGTGCCTCCAGAGCCTGGTCCCAGGAACAGGGCTCTGAGTCTTGGGGTGCTCATTGCTCTGGGGCTGTACAGCCCTTACTCAAGAGCTGTGCTTCATGCAGGGAAATGGAATAACAGGTTCCCTCCCGTAAGCATTCCCTGCCTGTGTTCTTGGCAGACGCTGTTTGGAGATCTTAGAGCAAATGAATGAAGATGACAGTGAACAGCTTGGGTTAGAGCTAAAGGAGCTGGCATTAGAGGAGGAGAGGCTGATCCAAGAGCTGGAAGATGTGGAAAAGAACCGGAAGATAGTGGCGGAAAATCTCGAGAAGGTCCAGGCTGAGGCTGAGAGGTTGGATCAGGAGGAAGCTCAGTGAGTGATCACCCTGTTCTTCCATCTTCCTACCTCAAGGCTCCGGGAGGGGAAATGGCTCACAGCCGAATGTGTCTGGTTTGTAAACAGCAGTCGACTTTGAGCAGCATGTCTGCTCTAGACCCTGCATTTCCAGGCCCTGATTCTCGATGTTGGTTGGGAGGCTTATGTAGGAAGAGTCAGCATGATTAAGTGACAGAAGCATTGGTTTTGTCCAGTGCTTTTGGAGAGCCGAGAACCAGGCCTCTAGTGACAGCTCTGTCCTATAGGGAACATTTGGATGAGTCAGGCACTGAATCCCACATCCTCCTCTGGAAGGATAAGTGTGTTGGCCTACATTTATTCTCTTCCAGCTCAAAAATATCACTGGTGCTCTTTTTTAAAAATATTAATTTATTTGGCTGCGCCAGGTCTTAGTTTCAGCTTATGAGATCCTTGATCTTTGTTGCGGTATGTGGGATCTAGTTCCCTGACCAGGGATTGAACCTAGGCCCTCTGCATTGGGAGCTCGGAGTCTTAGCCACTGGACCTCCAGGGAAGTCCTTCATTGGTATTCTTGACCTGAGAGAACCCTCTGTCTAGTGGAGGAGACTGAAGGTGGGGGAGTGGAGGACTGAGAAAAAGTTAAATTTTTCATGAGGTAGTGTAACAAGTTCCATTAAAAATGATATACACTAACCATTTAAAGGACAATAGGCATGTAGAAGTGAAGTGATAGACAATCAGACCATTTCAGGGAAGAAACCACCATTGACTAATTCACCTTGTTTCTGGAAAAGACCAGGAGTCCAAAAAGTATCTGGTCCTGGTTTGGAAGCATCCTGTCCTCCTCCTCTTTTTTGCATATGAGCAGCTGGAATTTGGGACATTTCTGTCCCTCCCAGGCAAAACATCTAGGGCAACTATGTTCCTTTGTATGAGATCTATGCCAAATGTACAAGGTGCTGCAACTAGAAGTGACCATAATCACTAGAAGAAGTCTTTGAGAGGAGCGATGGGAGAGAAATTTTAGCCCCCAAACTAACAGCCTTTAATGACCACCTTATCTATTCACAGGTATCAAAGGGAATACAGTGAATTTAAAAGACAACAGCTGGAACTGGATGATGAGCTGAAGAGTGTAGAAAACCAGATGCGTTATGCCCAGATGCAGCTGGACAAGCTGAAGAAAACCAACGTCTTTAATGCAACCTTCCACATTTGGTAAGAAGGGCTGGAGGGTGAGGAGCATCTGGGAAGCACTGAATATCTGAATGTTAGCTGTTGACCACTAAGCCAAGGTGCCCACCTCCCATGAAATAGAAGTCCATGTCATTTTCATCCCATCTAGGCTTCTTCCATTTCTTGAGTTGGGATAGCCACAGTCAGGGGATTGAGATTCTAGAGCTTGGTAACTTCCATTCTTCCAAGGAGAGGGAAAGATCGGAGCCCTCCAGCCACAGGAAAATCTGAGCCTCTGCCTGGTGCTGATTTCTCATCCCCCTCTCCCGGAGTTATTTGTTTACTCATTTATTTGACATTTTATCCATTTCAGCTGGTATCTGTTGAGCATCTTCTATGTGGTCGACACTGCTCAGCACTGGGTGGGCAGCAGCAAGCAATATTCATTCTGCCTCCTGGTTGCTACAGTCTTGTGGGGGAGGGGGAGATGGCTGGGTAACAGGCACTTGCACCTCAGCGTGGTCCTGGTGAACCCAGGGTGCTGTGGGAACACATAAGGGCACTTCACCTGATTTGAGGAGGCTGCATGAACGTTTCCCCCAGAGGAAGTGGATGTTTAAGCTGAGACGTGGAGTCTAAGTCTGCAGAGGAGGAGGGTTGTTCTCGGCAGAGAGAACATCCTGTGTAAAGAGGCAGAGGAAAGTGGAAGTGATAATCTCCCACTGAACCTTCTGGACTGAAAGGAGCTTATTGTGACTGGAGATGGAGTATAAAGCAGAGAAGGACAGGGTGTGAAACTGGAGCACTACCAATTCCTTAAGGATCTTAGAAGCCTCGTTAAGGGATTTGGACTTGATCCGAAAGGCAGTGGGAGCCACTGAAGCGCTTTGGGCAGGAAAGTGACACAGTACAGCTGTATTTGTAAATGATGGCTTTACCTGCAATGTGAGAAATGACTTGGGGGAGAGGGCAAGGCTGTTGGTTAGGAAATTTGTCCGGGGGATTCTAAACACAAAGAGAGCCATGGTATTGAGTCTGAAGAGAAGTGGACAGATTCAAGAGGTTTAGGAGGTAGAACCAGCAGAGCTTGGTGGTTTTGGGGAAAAGGGAGCTGAGAGAGAGCATTCAGGGATGACCCCCAGGTTTCTACTTTGATGTCTGAGCAGCAGGGAGAAAGATGATGACTCACGCTTTAGGCATGTATTTAAAGTACCAGGTAGGGCTTGGATATGTGAATATGAAGATAAGGAGAGAGATTTATGCCAGGTTTTAGGTGAGAACAGGAAATATCAGAATTCGCCAAGTTTTAAGTTCTCTCTGTATTTTCCCCTGCCCTTCTTCTGTAGGCATAGTGGACAGTTTGGTACAATCAATAACTTCAGACTGGGTCGGCTGCCCAGTGTTCCTGTGGAATGGAATGAGATTAATGCTGCTTGGGGCCAGACAGTGTTGCTGCTCCACGCCCTGGCCAATAAGATGGGTCTGAAATTTCAGAGGTAAAAAAGGTGGTCCTTTCTTGAGTGTGGTGTGTCTTTGATATAATCTGTGTATCCTACCTGTTACTTCTGTTGACTACGCAAGAGCCCTTGCTCCCAGCAAGCAGGGAGTATTCTGTCTATGGAGACTGTGTGCTTCTGGTTTTCTCCTCACCACAGGCCTTTTCCACTGATTGAGCAGTCCATGAACTGCATGACTATAGCAGTGGTCCTCAACTTCCTGTCTCCAGAACCTAAAAAATCTCCAGATTTCTGTTTCTAAATCTAAACCAGAACATACATTCATCCATAAAAGACCCTCAGATAATTATACAATAAATGTAGGGTTTTTTTTCCTTCTATTTTTTAAAATACTTATTTGTGTTTGTTTATTTATTTAACTGCACCAGGTCTTAATTGCAGCCTGTGGGATTTAGTTCCTTGACCAGGGATCCAGTCTGGTCCCCCTGCATTGGGAGCATGGAGTCTTAGCCACTGGACCACCAGGGAAGTCCCAAACAAAACTTTTTAAACATGGAGGCCCCATGGGGAGGTTAGAGAGAAGTGGAAATAATAAAAGAGGTCCTTGGGTAGCTTGGGCTTCCATGGTGGCTCAGACAGTAAAGAATCTGCCTGCAATGCAGGAGACCCAAGTTCAGTCCCTGGGTCGAGAAGATCTCCTAGAGAAGGAAGTGGCAGCCCACTCCAATATTCTTGCCTGGAGAATTCCATGGACAGAGGAGCCTGGTAGGTCCCAGTCCATGGAGTCGCAAAGAGTTGGACACAACTGACTGACTAATACTTTCACTTTCTTTGGGTAGCTGAAGACCAAAAATCACTGGGTTATAACACCCTAGTAATCTCTTTAGGTAGAGTCCTGTATTCATCTCTGTCTGCATCTCCATTTTAGGTATCGACTTGTTCCCTATGGAAACCATTCATATCTGGAGTCTCTGACAGACAAATCTAAGGTACTCTAGGAAGTTCCATTTTTCACCTATAGTATAGAATTATTGTACCTCGTAACAAAATAGTTTACTTTTGATAATAGCATAATTTCATTCTTAGACTGAGATATCTTATGATGAGCCAGTGTCTTGTTCAGTGGCTTGTCCAGTTCAGGATTAGCTCTTTGGGGTCTGTTGAGAAAATTATACTTCTACAGTTTGTTGAGAAGGGATGTGGGCAGATCCAAGGAGAAGGTGTGTGCCAGGATGAGAAAGGCATCACCATGCACATGTTTAATACATTTCGGTGATGGTGAAACAGTTCTGGGTGCATGGTATTTGCCCAAGGTTACTGTTGCCAGTGGAATCCAGACAGAACCTGTTAGAGAGATGGATTGGATTGGGAGCAGCCTGTTGAAGCCAGCGTTTGGGCCACATGTACAGCTAGTTCTCTCTTCTCGGGCAGGAGCTGCCGTTGTACTGTTCAGGGGGGCTTCGGTTTTTCTGGGACAACAAGTTTGACCATGCAATGGTGGCTTTCCTGGACTGTGTGCAGCAGTTCAAAGAAGAAGTTGAGAAAGGCGAGACACGTTTTTGCCTTCCTTACAGGTCAGTATTCCCCAGTGCTGAATGAATCTAAAGTAGGACCAAAGTGAGCAGAATGGAAGGGACAGTAAGAATGGAAGCAAAACCAGTACACATGGTGGGAAAGCTGAAAACGGAGTAAAATCCCATGACGCTGATGGGCAGGATGGATCCAACACTGTAAGCAAGACAGTGTGACCACCTGATCCCTGGAAAAAATGCTGACTTCAATGGTGTGGGGGATTTTCTTGGTGCAAAGCTCAAGCCTGCTCTCCAATTTCAGGGAGGTTTTCCCTTATGCCCTTGGAAAGATACAGGAATGCTTCCTTTGATCAAATTTTGCAGGAGCCCAGAGATAGATGGGCACCTTACTTAAGAGAGTAAGGCTGAGCTGCTTCCATCACCCCAAAACAAAGCATTTCTTTTCTTCTGCCTCCCTTCCCTCCCCACGAGGGAGGGATGCCTAGGAAAACAGTGCAGAGTGCTGTCACCCTCACTTACCCTCTGCTCCAGGCTTCTCATCCATTTGGGTGTGTGTCCTGTCCCTGTACTCTGCAATGACAATGAGGCTCTTGTGACAGCCTTCTTGATTTTGGGCTTTCAAGCAAATCCAAAATACACTACCGTTGCTTGCCAAGAGTTCTTTAATAGATAAAATGACGTGAATGGTCCCTTGATCAAGTCCCTGCCTATTTGCCTGAACTGACTTAACTTGGATCTCAGTTACTAATGAGTTCTGCTGTGTTCACCTGCAGGATGGATGTGGAGAAAGGCAAAATTGAAGACACAGGAGGCAGTGGTGGTTCCTATTCCATCAAAACTCAGTTTAACTCGGAGGAACAGTGGACAAAAGCTCTCAAGTTCATGCTGACGAATCTTAAGTGGGGTCTTGCTTGGGTATCCTCACAGTTTTATAACAAATGACTTTCTTTTTTCCTTAGTTCGTTTGCCTTAAAGGCTTTCAATTTTGTTTTGTTTGCAGAAAAAGAAAGTGTTAAATTCGGGTACTATTAAACAGCATATGTTTACAATACCAAAAAAGAAAAAAAATCCACAAAAGCCACTTTATTTTAAAATATCATATAACAGATAGTTTCCAGAACTACAACATGCCATGTATAGCATCTGGTCTTTGTCACAGTTTTGACTCTTAACCCCATGCCTTCCTTTCCCTTTGTCCCCTCAAAACAAATAATTTAAGTTTGCTTTTTTTTTTTTTTAACTGAGTTGAATTGAGATTGATGTGTTTTCACTGGAGTTTGTCTCTCTCAACTTCCTGCACTTAGAACATGAACTAGAAACATTTGTCTCTCCACTGAGAGGACAAGAAGTGTGAGATGCACAGTTGGATAACATGAGAAAATGACACAAGCTTTGGTCACCATGTGATGTGATCAGAAGCTTGAAATTTAACACTTCTTACTTGGTTCTAGTACTGAATGCCTGCTCTACTCTGTGTTAAGAGATATGAAATGGTGTTTGATACTGTTTGAGACTTTGGTGGAGAGATTTAATTATTTGTAATAAAAGATCAACTGCAGTCTGATAACTGCCCAGAGGTGCACTGTTGGGTTTTTCTTTAACTAAAATAGAGTACTTTGTATTCTGGGAGAATTGAGTTCAAGTGCAGGTATGTGGAAAGTCTGTTGAAATATGTGTAGAGGTAGGTGTTAGTTTTTAAAAAGACTAATGGAAAAATAGACAGCTGTAGAGAAGGCCCTATTTGTGTAGCTCTCTGTAACAGAACAGAGATGTTAAACTAATTTTAAGGGGAAATAAAGTCAACATCCTTGATGTTCAGTCAGGGTCACCCATATGGTCTCAGTATTTGAGTCCCTGGTTAATACTAATTTCCATGTCTGAGGTTCTGTCTTAATAAAATGAATAAAATAAAAAGAATAAATATCTTGTTAAACAAAAATAAACTAATTTCACTGATCCTCTGTCTTCTCCCAGCTCTTTGACATTTTCAGTGTGATATGACAAAAGGGACATGGTTATTCATCTTAATTCTTTCTCTGATGCAGAAAAATAAGCGTGAAGTTGGATTACAAAAGACAACTCAGAAGATGCTTGGAACTTTTGTACCCTGAGTATGAAAGTAAACAAAGGGAGGGATGGGTGCAGTGACAGAAGGCTGTTTATATTTGGCAGATTCCGCCTGCCTCATGTGTTGAAGGAAGCGCAGACCTTGGAGGTCGGGCCACCAGGTGGGGAGGAACAGGCTGCTGTTGACCTGGAGTGCTGGCTCCCACGCTGTGAGTTAGGATTGCATAAGAGAACTCAGCAATGCTCTCCAAGGCAATGCCAGTGATGCTCTGCAAATGCCCCATGACCTTCAGAAATAGAGACAGATTTCTTATTACTACATAAACACATGTTAGTGCACAAATAGACACATTGCTGGGGCTTTTCTCTCAAGTCAAATGTAAGTTTTTTCATTTCTCTGAACTTACACAGAGAATCCAGATCCCAGTGTTTGCCAGTGGCCATGTTAAGCTAGGATACCTTTGCCCTGATAGTGTTAGCATGGAAAGTTTCTGCTAGACATTTCCCTCTGCTGAGAAAAGTTTTGTGAAATATGAGAGGGATATTTGAGTCTTGACATTTTCTGTTTGGGAGGATACACTTAATGGGCTTTAACATGGTAGTGGATTATCATAATGGGAAGCGAACAAGCTGAAATTGAGCCTTCATTTCCAATTTCACAAGGGGGAAAGTGGAGAACATTTTTCAGTCCTATCCTAGTTTTCTCTCCCAAGTCCTGCTTATTCATCCTAATCCTAGGTCTTGGCAGTTACCTTTTATAGCTTGTCTGTTTTCCCTTAACTAATGGGAGAATGCTTTCTATTAAATGAATTCTGACCATGCTGGTCCTGCTCAGTGATGCATACCTGGCTCCAGCACTCATGGTTTTGGATGAAAGCACTTGCTGCAATGATTCCTACTGCCAACAGCATGAAGTCTTCCTTCACTGAAACAAACTTTTCCCTGAGTGATTAAAACCACATTAATTTTGGAGCTAGAGTGACACTCGATCTTCCAAATCCTAGGGCTACAGGACTTCAACTCTGAGTTGTTTATGTTGATCATGGGAAATTTTATACATGCAAAGAAATGGTCAAGTAATATCTAATTGATTCCCTCTTCCAACTTCCCCCAACTCAACTGAGATGAAAACATGAGCCTTCTGGCTGAATGGTTTATGGACCTTTTGTTGTTCCATCTGTCTCCCTACCAAATGTAACTGTGAGGCTTTTTACCAGCCTGACTTTACAGTAATCAAACACTTTGTCCAAGTTGCAACCCTGTGACTGGCTTTTTTTCCTAGGTGACTATAAAAGCAGTTCAGTAATCTGAAATTATAAGCAGCTATAAAAGAAGAATTAGGAATGAAAGTATGTTAATTACTTGAAGTCATTTAAATTTAAAAGTAAAAGCCTCTAGGGTTTTGCTGATTGGACTCAGTCATCCATCCAAACAACATATTAGATGTAGATTAGAACAAGGTAACCCGTGCAGGTTATCTGTGGCCTAGGTGCCTTGCTAGGTAAATTCCATTTCCCAGGTTCTCGTGATATGTTACTGACTCCCTGTTTCTGGAAGGAGCCTACAGTAAAGGAGTTGCCTTACCCTTGCAGCTGACTGGGTGTGGAGTTCTCAATTGAAGCCCTCAGCAGGCTTTCATATACAGGTTCATGCAGAAGATAGACTAGGTCAAGTAGAATCAGGCAGGTTGCATGCAGCTGTGTGGCTGGGACCAAACAGCCATTGTATCCTAGATGGAGTATGCGCATGGTAAAGAGCATTATGTGTGTCTGATTGTAATCACAGTTGTCACGCGAAACAAAGCTTCGGAGCTGCTAGTGTGCTTCCTGGTTGCTAAGTTCTACTATAAGAAACCTCTAGCTGGAGGTCGATTTTAAAGGACAAAGGGAGAAGTAGAGAAAACTTCATCTACGAGATACATATATAATTGGAACCTATTTGCTTGTTCCCCTCTTATCTCATGCCTCTATAAAATCAACTCTTTGATCTTACAATAAGAGAGTGGCTAATGAATCCAAATAGAATCCAGGTGCGGAGACTGGTGTTTCTTTCCCTGACAAGTACTAGAGGAAACTACTGAAAACTGCTGTTCCTCACTGGCAGGTTCTGTCCACTGCCCCCAAACCCTTTAACACATTCCTTTTTTTATCTTTTTTTTTTTTTTTGGCCACCCGTGAGGCATGCAGGATCTTACTTCCCTGACCAGGGATCTAACCTGTGCCACCTGCAGTGGAGGCGTGAGTCTTAACCACTGGACCACCAGGGATGTCCCCCTAGGAACTTCTATGGAAGTTCTGCCTTCTTATGGAAGACTCCAACTCACATGCCCAACACAGTTAAGTACCTAAAACCTCCAGGAGCATCTCCACATATGCCAGGGGAGTAGGCAGATTGATTTGGAAGTTCAGGGACTTCAAAACATCAAGCTCTGATTCCAGCAGTTCTTCTTTAGTGTGAAGATACCCTAGAGTCCGGAGGAAATTCAGGACTGTAACGTTGCTGATTATCTGAGCAAACAAAACCAAAAGATAGTGAAAGGGAGAGCAGGTCGTCAGAATAGAGGTCATACATCTTGGCATAGTAAACAAAGCCCTTCACAATCCAGTCCTTGCCTTTATCTCAGCTTCTTCTTGGTAATTCCCCCTTAAATTCTACTGCTGCTGCTACTGCTAAGTCACTTCAGTCATGTCCAACTCTGTGCGACCCCATAGACGGCAGCCCACCAGGCTCCCCCGTCCCTGGGTTTCTCCAGGCAAGAATACTGGAGTGGGTTGCCATTTCCTTCTCTAATGCATGAAAGTGAAAAGTGAAAGTGAAGTCGCTCAGTCGTGTCTGACCCTCAGCAACCCCATGGACTGCAGCCTTCCAGGCTCCTCCATCCATGGGATTTTCCAGGCAAGAGTACTGGAGTGGGGTGCCATTGCCTTCTTCATTATACTTTACACTTACACAGAATTACTTGCATTCCCAAACCCACAGGCTCTCCAGGTGTCTACACGTTTCCCATGTCTGCATCTCCCTCTGCCCTGCCCTCCAACCCCCCACCCCGCACACACCTCCCTTAACTGCTCTCCTTACCTATTTCTCCTCTCCCCTTAGGATCCATCCATTCCCCAGCCCTCCCCTTCAAGAAGTCACTTTATTGGTTAAAGTGATATACCAAAAATCTTACAGCTAACATCATTTGTAATGGTGAGAAATTGAATGCTTTCTCCCTAAGACTGTGAAAAAGCAAAGATGTCTGCCCTCACCATTTGTATTCAACTTAAACTAGAGCATACAGGCAGTGAAACATTCCTGGATAACAATTAAAAGAGTAATGCATTACTGTAAGTTAATAGCAGGAAATAATTATTATTAAAATTTTTTAATTAATCTCAAAGAGAGGCAGAACTGAGAAACACCTCTAGATGGGAGTGGAGATAGTGCTTAACAACAGGTGGAATATACTGAATAAATGTTCTGCTGTTTGTTTAAAAAAAGAGTAATTTTCTCTAAATACACTTCCTTGTCTCTACAAGGCTGATTAGGTACATTCACAGCCCTCTGTATTCACACTAATCAGAATACTTTCCCACATTTGTTTGTCTTCTCCCATTAGATAATAAATTCCTTGAGAGCATAGACAATATTTTTACTCTTGTAGCTATGGCACCATAGAAGACAATAAATATTTGTTGAATAAATGATACTTTATTATACAAGCATCACATAGTGATATGGAAACATTTTGTCCTTTATAAATGCAGTAGTTTTTTTGCCTTTAATACTACTAGGTAGGTTAGCAATTCAGGCACCTTATGTAAACTGTCCTTGAGTCCAAGGGGAGGAAAGGTGACCTGTATGAATGATGGCATCTGTCCAGCAATTATACTTTGGGAACAGAACTTCAGGTTAATAATTGCAGTGTGACTGTGTGTGTGTGTGTGTGTGTGTGTGTGTAGGAGGTCTGTGTGACTGTGTGTGTGTAGGAGGTCTGTGTGACTGTGTGTATGTGTGTGTGTGTAGGAAGCCTGTGTGACTCTGTGTGTGTGTGTAGGAGGTCTGTGTGACTGTGTGTATGTGTGTGTGTGTAGGAAGCCTGTGTGACTCTGTGTGTGTGTGTAGGAGGTCTGTGTGACTGTGTGTGTGTGTAGGAGGTCTGTGTGACCGTGTGTGTGTGTGTAGGAGGTCTGCTTAGGAAGCATGATTATACTCTGGAATTTCCGCATGAGTAGTATCACCTAGACCTAGGAGTGGGTTTCTCAAAGCCACCTTTGGATGAGCTGGTTTCTCTCTAACACTTAGGTGCCCATGAGCCACCCTAGCTCCTTACTTTGTAGTGGAAGGAAAGTTTGCTCGCCAGCTGAACACATGACACAAGACGCAGGATAAACTTGTTGAAAAGCTGCTCTTTCAGAGCCCTCCAATTCTGAGGCTCTGTCTTCCCTCTCAGCTGAATTGTAGCTTGCCTGCAGATGTTCTCTGCCTGCTTAACCATAAACCTGTAAAGAAGGGAAAAAGGAGAGAAATCAATCCACACACACTGAGACTAAATGGAGTTTGTGCTTCAAACTATGCTACATCTTATCCTAATATCCAATTGCTGGCTAAAAAAATTTACATTTGTGAACTTCCCTGGTGGCACAGTGGATAAGAATCCGCCTGCCAATGCAGGGAATGTAGGTTTGATCCCTGATCCAGGAAGATTCTACATGCCATGAAGCAACTTAGCCCATGAGCTGCAACTACCGAAGCCCATGGGCCTAGATTCTGTGCCCTGCAACAAGAGAAGCCACCTCAATGAGAAGTCCTTGCACCAGAATGAAGAGTAGCCCCAGCTTGCCGCAACTACAAAAAGTCTGCACAAAGCAACAGAGTTCCAGAATAGCCAAAAATAAATGTTTTTAAAAATACAAAACTTTAAAAAAAAATTACATTTGCAAGTAAAAGAGGATACAAACCTGGCCTCACAGTAAGAAGCAACTAGTATTTTTTTTAAGATATGGGTACATTAGCCATCCTGTGAGTTACTCTCACAAAAGCCTTATGCTCAGGGCTTTACCTTTCAAGGATTTCTACAGCCTGGTAGCTCACGGATTTCTCCAGACACCATTGTTCAGACAGGAGAAAAACAAACTCTGCCAAAACAGTAAAGAAGAGCCTGATTCACAAGGTGCAACCAAAACGACTCTGGGAACCCTTGGCCTTGTATGAAGGCCATGATGGGGCTCAAGGAAGAGGGTCAGGAAGTGTGAAAGATGAGACTGAAACAATCCAAGCGGAGCCTGGTTCCCTTTGCTGCCAATAGGCAGATGAGAAGCATGAAAAGGAGGCTGACTGAGTGCAAAAACAAAGGCTTACTAAGCCCCCTCAGGGCCCCTTGAGCCTTCCTGTGGGTCTCAACTGATGAAAGGCTTGGCCAGCTACACACAAACAAACCAGCTGGTCTACTTGGCCTTTACGCCATGCTGGGAACCTCCGGCTTCAAGAGAGATTCTTGGATGGATAAAAACCCTAACTCCTATATTCTGTTTTCAGTGGAATGTTGACAGGAACAAAAAGGTCCCTCCTGGAGCTTCGATATTCTTTATAACACTGTTTGTTTAGTAACCACCCTCTGGAGAACTCCCATTGCTTTACAAACACAATTCACCTTACAGCTGGACACCACCTCTCCACCACCAGTTTGTTGGGTAAATCTTTGGTGGCTGAGCCTCCTCCAGGAGCAAGTTTGTTACTGTGAAGTGGCTTGTTTGGAAGAATCATCCCCTAAATCAGGGAACAAGGTCCAGCTTGGGTGGGGGCAAGTCATTGGGAAGGTGGGAAGGGTAAGATACCTTGGCAAGATTTTAGGCTGCCTGTGTTTCTCTTTGAAAGAACAGCCCCAGATAGAATTCTATTTAGTTAGCAATATCATTAGAGGGTGGAAACAAGGATAAATGTTAGCTCTTAAAGGTCTGCAGAACTAGGAACTGTGAGCATTAATCAACAAAGAATTACAAATAGTCAAATTTCCATATATCTTCAGAGAAAATCTAACTTAAAGGAAAAAAATTATAAAATTTAGCATAAAAGTTTAACAATTGACTTGACACAGGTTACACATAGATATATGTACAAAACTTCATCATGACAGAGGCTAAAGCTCTGCTAACAGTGTCCAACGAAGAGGATAATTAGTTTAAGCAATTAAGCGACGTATCCTAGAACTCCTAATTGTGTCATTAGCCAGTCATTTTATTTGCTGGAGCCTAGATTTCATTTCTTTATTTTCATGGGGAGGGGTGTGTTTATAGTTGTTTTATTTTTTATTTGAATTATTAACTATTAATATCTGGGCAATTGTTTCTGTTAATATTTTCCATTTTAACTTGCCAAGAAAACAGTGTGGGTTCGGTGGAATGGATGAGGGTTATACCTCTCTCCTGCTGCTGGCTCCATCTCCTGTACTTATTATACAAACATACTCAAATCTATTAACTAAAAGACCCTCCCCTTCCAATCTCTTAAACTAGGGCTCTATCTCTGTAGCCTCTATCACTGTGAAAACTCTCGCAAGCCTAGCTTATACCTGCTGCTACCACTTAATCACTCAGTCCCTCATATTCTGCAATTTGGCTTCTACTTTTTACAATTTGCTGAAATGGTTGTCTCAGGGGTCAGAAAATACATCCAAACTGTTAAATATCATGGTCCTTTTGCAATCCTCATCCCTGTTGTTCACATCTCTGAAGCATCTGAAACTGCTGACCATCATCCTTCATGAAACTTTCCTCTTGCTTCCAAGGGTCTCTTGGTTCTGTTCCTATCTCCCCAACCATTCCATTTATTTTCTTCATGACTCTTCTTCCCTCTCCACTTTCCTGAACACAAAATGTCTCCCAAGAAACTGTACTAGATTCCGCTTCTAAGAGCTCATCCTCTGCCAGTTTCAGCAGTATCACTAATGGAGATAACTCCCAAACCCTTATCTTTACTTGACCTCTCTTCCAATTTAAATTTTTAAACAACCTGCCAGAAACCTTCTTCCAGATGTTCCACAAGCATCTGAAACTCAGTAGATCTCAAACCAAAACTATTTTATTTCCCAGACAAGTCACGTTTCCTTTTTGTTTTTTCTTTTTCTGTATGTGTGTTTCTCTTAATGGCACCACCGTATGTCTAGGCTCAACCCTTTGACATAGTCATCTTCCCCTTTTTCATTTCTTAAATTCATCCATTGCAGAGCCCTAGATTTTACCTCTGAAATGTTTTTAATCTATCCTGTCTTGTCATTTCTTCTGTCTTATTACCTAAAAAATAACAACTGACAAAGACTCCACTGGACAACCTACCCCCTACCTCTCTCTACTCTGATGCATCCTTTACATCACAGCCAAAATAATTCTTTCTAAGGCAAAGGTTACAGTTACAGAACTCCCATATGCGGGGGGTGGGGTGGGGTGAGGGAACCTTTAATGCCTTCTTGTTTTCCTATTATGTCGCATATAAGCTCCTCACTTTGGCATTCAAAATTCCCTGTGGAATGTCTCCAAACCACCTTTCTGGTCTGAATTTCAACTACTCTTCCACATGCTCTGGCCAACCTGGATGACATGGTACCCACATTCACTCAAAGTGTCCCTATTTCATTGTTTGACTCATGTTATTCCGTTTTAGTAGAAACATGGTCCTAGGAGTTGCCATGGTCTAGTGGTTAGGATTTGGCGCTTCTACTATTGAGGCCTGGGGTCAATCCCTGGTTGGGCAACTCCCACAAGCTGCCCAGCACAGCCGGAAAAAAGAAAGAAACATCACCTTCACCAACCAAAATGTCATCCTTCAGGGTCTACCTTAAATACCATGATGCTTGGAGGACTCCTTAATTCATCCTACTCCCACCTCACTCCATCTTTCCTCTCAGTCTCCATAAAAGCTTGTTTTATGTGGTATGACACTTATCTAACCATACTTGTACCTAGTCATTTGCAGATTTGTCCTAATAGTCTCCAAAGATTATATACATGATTTAAAAGTTGGGACTAGACCTCTTTTTCATCTTTCTATCCCAGGAGGCAAGGAGAGTAAGTAGTCTATACATGTTAAATCAAGGGTGGGGGGGCTGGTGAGTCTGGCTCATCACTGTACGCCCACGCCTGGCATATAGTAGGTACTAACGAAACTTTAAGGAATAACGCATAATGAATCTCAAGATGGGTGCCTCAAAGACAAGTGCCCGGGTCTCCCATAAGACCAGCCCCCCGGCCTGCATCCCCACCCACGATCCGGGTCTCCCTGAAGCTGCCCATCCGGCCCGCAGCCTCCTGCACGGCTTGCTCATTCTGCTGGGCCAAGTGGAGCAGAGTGTCTTCAATGGTCTCTGTGGCAACAGCTCCAAACCGAAAGTCACTGAGAGAGGATAATCTTGGCCTTTCAGGTCGGTCCATCTTCAGAACCCTATTTGGGCACCCGGACGGCTCATAAACCGATCCCTTTAACTTCTCTTCAGTCTTCTGCCACCCCTTGGATTCTTCGTCGCCTTCCCTGCCCTCGTCCGCGCCTCAAATCTGAGGAAAACCCAATTCCTAACACAGCCTCGAGCCTTCCACAGCCTTTTCCCGCCCCAACGGCCGCGGGCCCTCAGCCAATCGGAAAGCACGGCCTATTCCCTCCTGCCCCGCCCTTTCCCTTTAGCCGCGAGCCGCACTCTGTGAACAGAAAGGCGGACTACAGCTCCCAGGATTCCCTTCAGAGGCCGAGGACTACTATTCCCAGCAAGCCCCGCGCCCCGGGAACGGCGAAGGGCAGAGCGGCAACATGGCGACACCCGGACCTGGAGACCCTGTGGATGCCAAAAGCGGAAAGGCCCCCCTGGCCCAGCGCATCGACCCGACTCGGGAGAAGCTGACTCCTGCACAACTACAATTCATGCGGCAGGCGCAGCTCGCCCAGTGGCAGAAGACGCTGCCACAACGGCGGACCCGGAACATCGTGACCGGCCTGGGCATTGGGGCCCTGGTATTAGCAATTTGTATCCATCTGGACGACAGACTAGGGAAGACCGCATATGGGGGCAGGGGAAGGGCAGCAAAGGCGTGTAGGAGGGCAGTGCGCGGATGGTAGAAAGAACCGGAACTATGAAAACCTTGGCTACTTCTAACGCCGAGCCAAGAATTTAAGTGTACCTTGTCATTTTAAAGGTGCTCTTTTAATATAATTTATTAATGATAACGAAATCGGGGTCAGGGCTCAGAGGAGCAGAGGGCAGAAGGTGATTTGGGAGGATGAGATAAACAAAAGTGGTGGAGCAAATCTGAGAAAAGGCAATGCACATATTCCACGTGGTTTCCTGAACCCACCTCCCCAGATGGTTACACCTTCTACTCGGTGTCCCAGGAGCGTTTCCTGGATGAGCTGGAAGATGAGGCCAAAGCTGCTCGAGCCCGAGCTCTGGAAAGGGCATCAGGACACTGATCCAGATGGGCATGGTGCATCTCTAACCTGCTGGAGTCCCTTCACATGATGGATGATGCTCCATGATCCTGTAGAAATTGAAGCCTGCGTTGCTGGCCTTCTTACTAACTTTGGACCATGATAGGGGTCCAAGTAGCCGCTTTGTGCATCTGGCCATTGTCAAGGGAACAACGCCCACCTAATGTTGATTCTGTGTGCCCACTGACCCCTTTTCCTAGTTGTTTCCTTGTTTGAAGTATCCACCTTGGCTTTTCCCAAGCTTTGACTTCATGGTTTAATCCTCTTAAACTCCCCTGGGGGCTGGTTTCGAGGGTGGAGGACAAGAGGTGGGCTATTATGGGGGTGGGTGTGGCAGCTCTGTGCAGTGTTGGAGCCTAAAGTGGGAAAGATGGGGTCAGGTTGAAAATAATAAACGAAGTCATTTCTCTCCAAGTCCAATGAGTGTGTTGGGGCTGACACTTCATGCTGAAGCACTTCACAGGCAGCAGCTGCAGCACTGATACTGCCCCAGGGAGCCGGAAATGTTTAACTAGAATTACTTTTTCCATGAGATCTTTCCACCTGATTTAAGGGAGAGATTGTGGTGGGTCACTGGGCTGTTTGGAGACTGAACCAGCTCTTGGGGGCAGGGAGCAGGCGGGGAGGAAGGTCACCCTTCTGTCCTCAACCCCACACTATGCTCAACTTTACTGCCTTTTCCGTTCTCCAGAGGTAAAGGAAGGATGGACAAGCAGCTTTTATTAACTTCCACTGGGGCCTGCTTCTGTAGGCCTAAGGTGGAGTCTGGGTGGAATCTTAGCTTGGTCAGGTGGATTATTGACCTTGAAGTTTCTTCATGAACTGCTGGCAGGAAGCCCAAAAGCTGGGTTCCACCCCTGCCTCCCATTGTGAGAGGGGAATTCCTTCTAAATCCTCCCCTGCCTAACCCTACTACAAAGCTTTTTTGACTGTGCTGGCTCTTCATTGCTACTCTAGTTGGGTTTTCTCTAGTTGCAGCAACCAGGCGCTACTCTTCCCTGTGGGCTTCTTATTGCAGTGGCTTCTCTCTGCACAGCACAAGCTCTAGGGCGTGCAGGCTCAGTGGTTGTGGTACATGGGCTTAGTTGCCCTGTGGCATGTGGAATCTTCTCTGACTAGGAATGGAACCCATGTCCCCTGCACTGAGAGGTGGATCCTTAACCACCAGACCACCAGGGAAGTTCCCCCACAGAGCTTTGCCCAGTTTTTAAGATCCATACAGATTCACCAGGTTCTAGGTTCCAGAATTTTTATTGGCTGCTACTAATTTTCCCTCCTCCTTTCCAACTGGGAGTGTGCCTTCTAGAATCATCTGGACTCAGGTGGGACTGTTTAGTGGTTCTCTCTCGGCTGGGGAGGTGGCAAGGATGAGGATTTACAGAACATACACCTTCTACACACAGCAAACAGTTCCTACATGTTTGGCTCTTCCTTCTAGGGGAGCGGCACTGTCCATGCCCGTCCAGCCTCCTACTCCCTCAGTGCTGAGGTCTTCCTCGCAGAGTTGTGTTGGTCAGCAGATTCTAAGGGCATAAGCTCCATGGTGGGCCCAGGTGTGGGTGACACACATGGCTTCTGTTCATAATTCACTGGAGGAAAAAGAAGAAGTACTAAGGAACCTCCAGAGCTGGAGGAGGCTGAAGCTAAAGCCAGTTACCATTCCCTGGGCTCTCCCTCCCTTGAGCCCGCCCTCACCATCCTGCCAACATCCCCGGCGAATGTCACCCCCTTGCTTGCCCGCTGCTCCTGGGAGCCGGTGCTGCTGCCACTCAGGGAGTTCCTTCGCATGATGCCTGGGTGCAGGATGGGGAGGGAGAGCACTGAATGAGGGAAGGGGCCACAGGGAAAAGTGGGGGGCTAGTACCCCCACAGCAAGGGGCAGATTCCCAGGGCCTGAAAGACAGATCACTAGGGAGGGGACTCTGGAACAATGGGAGCTGGTGACTTCTGTCTCACCCGGGCCCAGGGGCTCAGAACGCTGCAGGCTGTTGCGCCGTGAGGTGGGGAAGCTGCCCTTGGAGAGGCGGCGCTGGCGGCTGGACAGCATAGCAGCAGGGGCCACGATCCCTGGTGGGGGCTGCTTTCCAAGCCTGCTATACAAGTCCTCGATTTCCTGTTTCTGTAGTGTCTGTAGTGCCTCCACCTCTGACAAGTGCCTGAGGACACACCAGGGCCGTGAGAGGGCTAGCCCAACACTTAGCTCTGGCAAATCCACCTCCTGACCACCATTCTCCCCGGACTCACTTCTGCCGAAGATTCTGCAGCTCAGCCCAGAATTCCTCGTCCTCTCCACTGCTCTCGGACTCCTCACTGCTCAGACACAGGCTGCTATAGGAGTAGCTCATCCACACTGGGCTAGGATGGCTCAGGGGTGGAGGGCTGCCCCCTACTTGGGGTTCCTGCCCATCGTCCCCTTCCTCTTCAGCTCCAGCCCCTAGGCCCTCGGCTGCACGGTCACTTTCAGCCAGAGCCTCCCTGGCCTCTGGCCTGGCTCCAGCACTGTCCTCTGTGTCCGAGCTCTCCGAGGTCAGCTGAGGGGTTGGAGGCTTCAGGGAGCCAGAGGGAGTTGGGGATGCCAGCTGCAGGGGAAGAGGCTCAGCTGGCTCCTTGGATGAAGTCACTTGGAAGCGCCCAACAAGCTGAGGCTTTCCCTCTGCAGCAAGACAAAAGAAGCCATCATGAAAGAAGGAAGAGAAATCGGTGGTAGGAAATAAAGTCACTGAGAATGATGGGCAGGGGAGAGTCCGTGGTCAAAGGTCTCACCTTTCGAGATGGGCGCCAATCTGGCTTCACCCGGGAGTGGCTGACCAAGATTTGGAGAGGCCTATAAAGTGTGGGTCTGTGAGTAGAGAAATGATCCAGAATGAAGCCCACCCGCCCCTCCTCCCACCGCCCAATCATCCCTCTTGGTTTCCTACTCACCTCACTCTCCACCTCAGCTGTCAGAGATGAAGGCCACTCCTGGCCACAAGGAGTACAGGGAGTGGGAGGGGGCAGGCTAGGGAGAGGGCCAGGAGGAGCTGGAGGAGACTGGGACAGGAGCCCAGGGGACGGGGACAGCAGGGACTGAGCCACGGTCATCACAGCCAGAGAGAAGGCACTAGCCAGAGAGAGGAGAGGGGCTGCGGTGGTGGAGGGGAGGGGACAAGCAGAGGGGCAGAGGGGAAAGGAGGGAGCAGGAGTGCCCTGGAAACAATCGGGGAAGAGAGAACTCTGTGGAAACTGAGCAGATGGGACTGGAAACTGGGGTGCCCTGGGGGAGAGTGGAAGTGGACAGCTTTGGGGGTGTGGAGAGAGATTTGAGGAGGCCTGAGGAGAAATTGGGGAGAATGAGGAGGGGTTGAGATGACATGGGGGAGAAGTGATGGGAAGGATGGGACTTGGGAAAACAGGAGTTCCAGGAGAAAAGGAGCTTCCAGGAGACAAGGGGGTTCCAGGAGAAGATGTGGAGGTGGAAAAAGCTGCCCAGCATCTTTGCTCCAGGGAGGTGCTGCTCTGGAGCTCTGCTGGGAAGGGAGGGAGGGGAGATTGAGATGCCAGTCCTCCATTCCCATGGGGCAACCCCAGGGGTGGGATGAATAGGGACAGAATGCAGTACATACCCCTGGATGGGTCTGGGGGGGACCCCGGGAGAGCAGGCAGTGGTGCTGACTCCTCCTGAGAGAGAGAAATGTCACAGTGGGAAGAGCTGAGTCTTAGATGGAAAATTTGAGGCTGGGCTTCTTAAGCCAGGACTCATGAGCTTCTGTGAGTCCACAGATGAGTTTCAAGGGATTCAAAAGTGTTTTCAAGAAATATTTAGTGGTAAAGGGGCATGACACCTGCAACTTACTTAAATGGTTCCAAAACAAGAATGCATGGACACACACGTGGATGGGAGAGAGGAAGCGAGAAGGCTAAAGCTCATGTGACAAGACACTACTAGCCAATCTAGACAGAGCACCTAGGGGTTCTTTGTACAACTATTGCAACTTCTCTGCAGGTCTGAAATTATGTCAAAATACTGAGTTAAAAGTATGCACTGAACACATTTTTCTGGAACAAGAGTCCATGGCTTTCATCAGACTCTTAAACGGGGGCAGAGCCATTGTTTTGGGATCCTAGAGATGACAACAAGTTAGATCCAAGGGGACTGGTGGAGGCAAAAAGTAATGAAGCCTGTAGCAGAGTCCCATCCCCCTGGAGGTGCCCACAGGGGTCTGACCTGGGGACTCAGAGGGTCTTCAGCAGCCTCCACAGGGCCAGTATCTCTCTTCAACAGGGTCTCCACTCGCTGGATAATCTCCCGAATCCGGTTCAGGAATCCAGCTCGCTCCGAGGGTAGAATGAACTCATTGTACACCTGGTGAGAATCAGTAGGAAGGGGAAGGGGAGCTCGGTTAATTCCACTTGTCCCTTTCTTTAAAAAACCAACCCTTCACCCCACTGCTTCTGCTCATCAATCTAAAACAAGTATTTAGTAAGCATCAGCTGTGTGCCATGCACTGTGTGGTTGTAATGAGAAATACAGCTTAGAGGAAAGGAGCTAAACTTCATAGCATGCGTGTTTATACCAGATCTTTACATATCTTATCACATTTGACACCAATAACAGCTTGCTGTGGTCTCCATGTGGTCTCTTTAGAGTTATGCTAACCAATGCTTAACAAGGTGCAGTTCAGTCTTCCCAAGATCACGAGATTTGCACCCAGATCTTTCTAAAGCCAAAACCTGAGTTATATTTCCACTGATGCCTCACCTGTTTTTGGACACAACTCTGCTCATACAGCTTGTAAAATGTGCCACACAGATCCACATAAACACAGCTCCACAGAGTTAAGTAAAAATAAGGCAATATGTGATAAATGTAACATTCAGGTCCACAAACACTTACTGAGTGTTTTATGTGCCAGCATTCAGGTCTACAAACACTTATTGAGTGTTTTATGCACCAGGCATAGGCTAGATTCTTTGAGGGAACAAGGAAGCAGAAAACACTGTCCTGGTCTCAGAGAAGCCCAAAATCTTAGTGGAAGAGACACACACATACATAACTCAATAGACTTCAAGTCAGCCCAAGGCAGGTAAGGCATTTATGATTGAGGTACAGATAAAAGTGCTATTCCCGGAGGGGGAAGGGAGAGCCGCTGTTTAATGGGTAGAGATTCAGATTGGCAAGATAAAACAGTTCCAGAGACCTATTGCCCAACAATATGAATATACTTTACACTACTGACCTGTGCACTTCAGGACGGTTAAAATGACACACTTTATGTTATATGTTTTTTACCATGATTTTTAAAAATGCCATTCCAGGACTTCCCTGGTAGTCCAGTGGTTAAGACTCTGCGCTCCCAAAGCAGGGGGCCTGGTTCAATCCCTGGTAGGGGAAGATCCCACCTGCCACATGGCTTGGCCAACAATAAATAAATAAGTAGAAATAAATAAAATAAAACACCATTCCAAGAAGAAAGCAGTTCATAACACTTCAGGGGACAGCGGGCAGCTGAGATGGCTCCAGAGCTGAGTCTTGAAGGATGACTAAGAAAAGCAACCCTTTATTGAGTATCTACCACGTGTGGACATTTCCCATACTTTTATCATTTCACTTCTCATACATGCTATATCATTTCTCATATATTACATAAGAAAAGTGAGAAGTGTTAGTCACTCAGTTGCATCCCAACTCTTTGCTATCCAATGGACTGTAGCCCTCCAGGCTCCTCTGTCCATGGAATTCTCCAGGTAAGAATACTGGAGTGTGTTGCCATTTGCTTCTCCAGGGGATCTTCCTGACCCAGGGATCAAAGGCGGGTCTCCCGCACTGTAGGCAGATTCTTTACTATCTGAGCCACCAGGGAAGCCCATCAGAACATCTTTGCAAAATAAGTAATATCCCCTCCATTTTACTGATGAAGTTCAGAGAGATTAAGAAACTTGCCCAAGTTTGCCAAATTAGTAGCTAACAGAGCTGAAGTTGGAACTCAGGTCTTATGTGAACCTCCATCCTTTCCTCTGTTCTGCACTGTTCTGAGGCAGCAAAGGGCACATTCACAAAATAGCGAAGACTGAAGTACAGCTGAGAGTGCTGTGAATTTTAAAGGTCATACTCCAGAATTTGAACCTTACTCTGTAACCACAGGTAGCCACTACCGATTTGGGGGCAAAAGAGCAAATTTAAAGTCTTGAGAGAATTCTGCTGCAGAGAAAGAGAGGGTGGGCTAGTAAGGAAAGAAAAGAAGGCAATGGACCCTGGGTTCAGGGACAGGGTCCCTCTGCTTGTGTGGGATCTGAATTGGGCTTGAAAGCCCATAGAGAAAGCTCCCAGGGAGAAAGACTGCTGAAAAGATGGAAGCAGAAGCTGAAAAGGCAAGTAGGCCTCTTCAGAGGACCATTCAGAAACCAGTGTGGCTGGATGAAAGATTCTTGAAGGGCTGAGTGGCTTGACAGAAGTGGATAAGCCTGCATGCCAGGTGCTGTTTTGTCTTTGTCCCTGACACAAGCTGAATGACATGATGGAGAGGAAGATTTAGAGGGAGTTCCTGAAGTCTGACGTTTCCTCCATTCCCTTCCCTCCCGCATCCCAGAGGCTGGCAGCCAATGCCCCCATTCCACTGAAACTGGTCTCCCACAAAGACCTCCTCCTGACAAAAGCCAGTGTGGTCTTGCCTCAGGCCTCACCCTATGCCTCCTCGAAGCAATCTCCTTCCTCAGTTTTTACTAAAATATTCCAGAGTTCCTTCTGTCTCAGGTTCCAATTCTGTCCTTTGATAACCTATCCCTGCTCCCCGTTCCGGAACTGGGGGCATCTACTAAGATACTCCTCTATACCTCTGGCTTTGCAGGCCCATCTTCTCTCATGCTCAGCTCTGTGCTGAGACTCCCAGATCCACTCCTGCCAGTCCTGCCTGATCCATATTCTGCTTACTTATGGAGGATCTTATCTTGCCTGCCCCTCTGTCATTCAAGCTCATCATGATACCCCCTCCAAAAAACAAAGCCATACTCTCATTTTAAAACTTATCTCCTTTGATGGCCTATTCCTATGAGTTCCTCCAAGCTACAGGTCACCCTTGATAGCCCTTGCCCTAACTCCCTCTCATGTCAACTCATCAAGTATTTACTGACCATGTTCTATGTACACTGTACTATGTCAATCAATTACTGGATGACACAGTAGGTTATTTTTCCCAAAATAACCCCCAGATTCACCCCTCTTCTTCCTCCCCCTCCATAATCTATTCTCTCCTTGGACCATATCTGGCTTCTTGCGTCCATCTCCCAACTGGATACTCTACCCACAGCCCTCTCCCACATCCCACAACAGGGCAGTCTTAAAACCTATTCTCACGGTGTTACACACTTAACTCTTAAGACTCCATTACACATTACACGCTCACATTACATGCTTAAGCCCACATTACATGCCCAACCTCACTTCTACAAAACTTTTTTTAAATTGAAGTATAGTTGACTTACAATGTTGTGTTAAGTTCTGCTGTACAGCAAAGTGATTATATACATATAATATATATGTATATATACACGTTCTTTCTTAATATTCTTTTCCATTATGATTTACTACCTAGGATACTGAATATAGTTCTCTGCTTTACAGCAGGATCTTATTGCTTCCAAGAGGAACCCTTAATTCCAGTGACAAAGGTCTCCTCAAGAAGCCCTCCCAGCCCTATACTTCAAGTCACTCCCTGTTCCCATGCCTCTCCTTTGCCATACCACCACTAGACACGCCCTTTCTACTCTTCACTGCCATTCCGACTCATCTGTCAAGACCTTGCGTGAGTCCTTCCTCTTGCGCTGCTGACCCTTCCCTTACAGCCCATCCTTTCCTTACAGCCACAGCATCACGTGTCTAGTGTGCGTACACTTCACTGCAGCACTTGTGGATATCTTGTGTTAGTCTCAAGTTGCTCCAGCTGAGGATCCAAACCTCCCTGGATAAACAGAAATCTCCTCCCAAACAAAGGCAGATAAGTCTTCAGTGTCACTGCACTGAGGGCCCGCCAGCTTTGAAACCCCTGTCCTTGGATTGTGGGGGGGCGGGGGGCGGGGCAGTTCAGCACCCGGGGACATCAGGAGGGAGACTCTTGTCTCAGATTATTAGAATGTGCTCTCATCTCTCCCTCACCATGGCAGCTGCGATCTCTTCTGGGCTGTCCCCATCCAGATCAAATCGGAAGGTCACCATCTTGCTGTTGTGCGTCTGCAGCTGGCATTCAACCACTCTGTCATTCTGGTCTGAGACCTTCAGAGTCAAAGTCAGCAGAAGGGAGGAGGTCAAGCTCTGTCTTCATCAAGTGTCCCCACCCTTCTCCACCCAAGTCACAGTGGCCAGATTGGAACCGGAGAGAAGCAGATTCTGCCCCCAAAGTCTCGTATTGAAAACATGACTGGTGGCCTCTTGGCTACCAGTAACACAGTGCTTCTCGCCTTTTCTGGCTGACCGCACTCCCATCACTGACAGTTCCATCCAGGCCCTGTAGGTTATTCCCGAACTCCTGTGCCCCTTCCTTACACTTGTGACCCGAAGCCGGGATCGAGGTCTACGCCGGAGGTTTTTCCCTGGGGGTCTCCTCATCCGTTCCATCCCTTCTCCCACATCACTAAGGCCTGATGCTGCCTCTGAGGCATAACTGGAAAAGGGAAAAGACACTGAACCCCAGAGCTCCATATAGCTCACCTTGAAGCCCCCACTCAGACCAGAACTTACCTCTCTCCAGGGGAAAAGTCATTGCCGGGGCCAGAACGTGGAATGGATAGAGCAAAAGCCTGAAACAGGATATAGGTTCATGAGGTCAGGGGAGGATAACTTGTTGGGTTCCAAGAAGACGATATCAAGGGTGCTGGGGTACTAGGCAGAGGGAATAAAGATGAGGACAAGAGTGGTGGATTTCCAAGGACATGGGGCCAGGTCATAGTGTTGGGTTTTACAGGGTGAGAGCTAGGTCATAGGCTTGGAATAGCTGGGAGCCCCCCCATGTGACCCCCTCTCACCGCGGGCAGGCGGAGATGGGACTCAGCGGGGCTGGATGGCACCCCACTAGGGGGCTGAAGGGCAGGGTCTGAGGCATCCAGGAAGCCGGAAGAGCTGAGGTAGCCATCAGTCTCGCAATCCGCTGGTGGGGGAGGGAGGGGATCAAAAAAGGGGAAATAAAGGGGGGTGATGGCTGAGCAGGGGACTGCCTGAGCAAGGAGGGGGCCTGGGGCTGTGGGAGAGTTCTTTCCCAGAAGGAGCCCTGGCTAGATGTAGAAGGCTGGGTAAGTGACAGTGCTGTTGGGTTAAACGTCTGGGTAGGGGGGCAGAGGTCAAGGGTTCTGGGATGTTAAAGGTGACTTACAGGTGGTAGATGAATAGCTGGCATGGCGGAAGAGGAAGGGCTGGTGCTGGTCTGCCTCTGGCTCCTCGGGCTCAGGAGGGAAGGCACTGGAGGGACCAGGAGTCATGGGGACAGCTGCTGGTGGGGGTCTCGGCGCTGGGGGGAGGGCCTCCAACTCCCTAGCTTTACGCAGCTTCTCACGCTTTCGCTGGATGGCAGCAACCCGTTCACGCACTGCACGAGCCACTGGCTGGTAATCAGCTTCACACACTAAGCCCAGGGCCACCTGGAGTTGGAAGGGTGAGGAACACAGTTTGAGGTGAGATTCACCGTCTCCCAACAAAGCCCCATCAGGACACCTTCTTGAGGCCTCTAGGATATACAAGAAAAGGAACATATATTGATTACCCACTGTGTCCACAACTGGCATTTTTTAAAAAGTCATTTATTTACTTGACTGCGCTGGATCTTTGTTGTGGCAAGTAAGATCTTCAGTTGCATGTGGAATCTAGTTCCCTGACCAGGGATCAAACCTGGACTCCCTGCGTTAGTAGCATGGAGTCCTAGCCACTGGATCACCAGAGAAATCCAACTGGCAACTCTTTACCATATCATCATTAAATCCTTCCAGCAACCTTCTGAGATAGGTCTTATCAACTCTATTTTAGAAATAAGTAAAGTAAGTGACCAGTTCAAGGTTATACTCTAAGTCAATTGTTCTGGGGGGATGGTGGAGAAAAATATCTGTAGATATTTTTAGTTGTCACAACTTGGGGGGTGATCCCACCGGGATCTACTAAGTTGATGCCAGGGATTCTTCTCAACAACCTACAACAGTATAGCACAGTCTCCCGAACAATGATGTCACTAGTGTCAAAGTCAAGAACCTCTGTATGTAATGGATCAGGTCCCAATCTCAGGTCAGATTTGAGCTCGGTTACAGAGACTGACTCCTATGTCTTATTTCAAACACATTCTTAGGTTCTTGACCCAGATCCACCAACAGATGATTCCCACCCTTTCAACTGCATTTTTCCATCAAGAATATCATACTCTTTCCCTTCCCACCTCAGACCTTCCTAAACCATCCCCACATTTTCTGCCTCTCATATATGCCTCTCCTGGTCCACCAGCTTCTATTCATTATCCTTATTCATTTCAATAACAAGCTTCGCTGGACAGGTAAAGGAGGTGGGGCAGGATGAGCTGACTCAAAATCTGAACAACCTGAGTCAGTTGTGCCACTTGCTTGCGACCTGGTACAAGATATTCAGCTTCTTTGAGCTTTCATTTCCTCAGCAGTAAATCAGATAAAATCACTCTATGCAGGGTTGGTAACAACCATCAGATGCACGTGAGAGGGCTCTAAGATGTGGGTGGTTAACTGAGTTCCCATCACGTGCTAAGCACTGTCAGGGGCAGAAGGGTCAATACACATAGTCTCTGCCCTCAAGACCTTGTAGTCTTGTGGAGGAGAAAGATGGGAATGTATCCTGGTATAAAACAAGACTGATGGGGACCCGTCCAGTAATGGAGGGCCTGCTGAAATGGAAAGACGCATTTAACTTTAACTCTAGAGCCGACAGGCTTTCTCAAATGCACGGTTCCAAGCATGAAGCAAGATCAAGAAAAAGATGGGGTGGGGGAAACAAGAAAGGGAAAAATAGATAACACGGAGAGAAGGACAATTAGGGAAAACCGGATCAGCAGGAAGTTAAAACAGGGAGGTTGAGGGACCCAGGGCTGGAAAAGGAAATCTTCGACTTGCGGAGAACACTAAGTGTGCCCGCAGGTGCGTTAAGGCGAGGGCAGCAGGGAGACACTCGTAGGAGACTCGGAGAGGGCTTCGTTGAGCCCACCACCCAGACAACCCACCACCCAGACATCGCACCCACAAGGCACTGGCCCCTCCGGTTGAGGTCCACACGCCCCTCATACGTTACGCAGCAGGTATGCTGTCCTCCGCTCACCATCTCCTGAGCCACCTCCTCTGCCGCGTCCCGGCCCAACTGGAACAAGAACTCGATGGCCTGGTTGTCCCGTGGGCGCCCCCCTCGCCGCGCGTCCTCCATGCGCAGCCAGAGCTTGAGGTCCGGCTTCTCTCCGTCGTCCTCCTCCGCCAACTCCACGTGCACGCCGCGCTCCTCGCGGAAGAAGGCGTGAGCCAGAAGGTCGTGGATGGTGAACCTAAGGGCGGTGCCAGCTTGAGCAGAGCCCCACCGCCGCCGCCGCCGCCCGCCCTCCCCATCACCCCACCCCCCTCCGCCCTGCCCCCTCCACCCACCTCTCATTCTTATCCGTGCGGATGCAGCCTTCAATGATCTCCTTTACCTCGGGCATCTTCACCTTGTAGAAGCTGTTGGGTTTCGTGCCCTGGGGAATGTGGTTGCATGAGGCCTCCCGCTCTCTGTGCCCCAGCTCTCTGCTGACTTCCCCCTCCCACCCCGCCCCAGCCCGAGGCGGCAGCTCTTGCAGTTGCCAAAGCACCAGCTACGCGTTTAGAAGTTGTGATTTCAAATCCCAGTCCCCCCGCCCCGACCCCCCCGCCCCCCCCGCCCCACCACACACACACACACACGTATCGACAGTGCGACCTTGAACCAGGCTCTCGCTGAGCCGGTGTCCTCATTTGTAAAATGCAGGGCAGAACATTTGCCCTGCTCACCCCGCGGGGCAGCGGATACGATCGGATGAGAGATTGGATTTGAATCATCTGTAATCTCTAGGGAGCGCTACACACATCGTTATTCTAAAAAGCCTGTATTGGAGAGGCCGTGAGTGCATCCAGTAACCTTCAGTGTTCACCGGGGCGTCTTTGTGTCTACCCCGTTTTCATTAAGGGAAAGGGCATTGACCGCGGGGTGGCCGGGGCAGCCAAATGAAAGGGGGACTTGTGATTCCCTCTCCTCCCTCTCACCGAGGTGACCTTGCGGTAGATTTGAGCGGCATTCTGGCACTCTGAGTAGGGGTACTCCGAGGTCGCCATCTCCAGCATGCACATGCCAAACGCGTACACGTCCACGGCCTCATCGTACTTTTCCTCGTACATCTCTGGGGCCATGAACTCCGGGGTCCCTGCAGGATCCACAGCAGACGTTAGTGCCTCCTTTCTGGCTTCGTCCCTCTCCTTGAAAGTACAAGTGGGGGTGGGGGCAACCCCGCGAATTCTGGAGTGCAAGAGACTCACCCCTTCTCGTCGTGTGTGTGTGTGTGTGTGTTGGGGTGGGGGGGTTGTGGGGAAGAGGACACGCTACAAGTCTCATCTTCCCCGTGGTTTTCTAACTCCGTGGAGGGGTTCTAACTCTAATTACCGTTCTAAATCTACTAGGGGCAGGGGGTCCCCAGGCTCTCTCCCGACAGGGGAAGGGGAGGGAGGGTAGGAGTGGCAAGGATCCTCCTGGAGCGACGCACCGATGACGCTCTTGGCGAAGGAGGCGCGCTTGAGCGTGGCCAGGCCCAGGTCCCCGATCTTAACGGAGCCCGAAGGGCCGGTGATAAAGACGTTGTCACACTTGAGGTCTCGGTGCAGGATAGGGGGTACTCGGGAGTGTAGGAAATGGAGCCCCCGCAGGATCTGGCGGCTCCAGCGCTGAAGGACTCGTGGTTTCATCTCACGGAACCGCCTCAGGTATCTAGGGGAGGACGCACAGCTAGGGTCAGAACAAGGAACACAGAAGATGGGGAGGGAGCCCACCACTGGGAGGTTCTCCTCCCCGTAGCCCCACCCACTCCCGCCCACGCATCTGCCGCTAGCTTCTCCCAGCACAGATCCGCGCCCAGTCTCAGACAGAAAGGCAGTCAGGGGGTGTGGCAGGTAGACAGAAGGTTACAAAACGGGTAAATTCAAGACATGGCCGCCGCCAAGGTGCTGTGGAAGCGCGTAAGGGATGACTAGCTTCCCCGGACGTGGGGGAGGGCTTCCTAGAGGAAATAACTTTTCTGTGGTGTCTTGAAGGATGAGTAGGAGTTCAAGGGTGAAAATGGGAAGAGATGAAGACCTTGCAGGCAGAAGGAAGGCGTGCTTAAAGGCACGGAGACAACAAGTGACGGCACAGGGTGGGAGGAGGTGCTGGGAATTTGCTTTGTCCGGAATGTAGGCTGGATCCTATAAGGACTTTGTGAGCAGTCGCTAGAAAGAATGGACTTTATCCGGAGGGCGGTGGGATAGTTCAAAGGGGTTTTAAGGAGAGAAGTGATAAGACCAGATTCCAGGAAGATAGGATAGCTTGGAGAGGAGAGGGGTAGCATGGTGGAGGACTCTTTAGGGGGCACTGCAGGCCTCCAGACACTCAAGAGGCGAGGATAAGAGAGTGAGCCCGGTTTGGGACCTGCGTGTACAGTCTGAGGAGCCCAGGCTCCTTCAGAAGCAGTGGCGACCTCCCACCACCAGTCCTCCCAACTACCACCAGCAGGCGCGGAGCTCACGTCTTGAGCGTGCCCGAGGTCATGAGTTCGGTGACCAGCACGATGCAAACCTGGCCCCTCAGCACCGACTTCCAGGAGTCGTAGAAGCGGACGATGTTGGGGTGCTGCAGCCCCTTGAGCATCTCCACCTCCTCTGAGAATCGCTGCCGCTCGGCTCGAGACAGTTTCCGAGTCTGTGGGGTAGGGGACGGGGATCACGGTCACCTCAGGCCCAGGACCCCCACGAAGAGGGGGATGGGGACACATGCGGCGGGGCTTGGAGGAGCGGTGAGGGTAGGAGCCAACAGATGGGACTGTGTGGGTGGGATCATTCGCCAACAGGATTGTAGACCCGGAGTTCCCGGTTTGCGCCCCCTGGGCCGCTCCAAGGACACGCCCACTATGGGCCTGGGGCCGCCCCCTGGACCCCCTCCTGGACACAAGAGCTTTTATGCAGCCCGGTCCAGGAGCTCTGAACTCAATAGCGCCTTTGTAGCCGCCCAGGCCGGCCGTGGGGCGGGAAGGGACGCCCGGGGGCTGGCAGCGGGCAGGCAGCAAGCAGGCAGGCGGGCAGAGAATTGGGGCCGGCAAGGGGATTGGCCTCAGAAACTGGTAACTGCTAGATCCAGGGAGAAGGACTGCAGAGGGAGGTACAGACAAAGAGAGAAGGGATCCAGGACCAGGTGCCAGGAGACCGCCCCCTGCTCCATAGCTGTCTCGCTTTCCCCCATCTCCTTCCTCCACCCCCTCTAACCCCTAGTTTGGACGCTTCTCCTGGCCTGGCCTAAAGCCTGGGGTGTGGCACTGGCAGGCACAAGGGGCAAGCTCAGGGCCAGGGCTGGAGGGGAGGACCCTTCCTCCAGGCTCTGTCCCCTCAGTCTGAATCCAAAGCTACTAGCTCAGACTTAACTGGGTTTCCCCTCTATGGGAGGAGGGTCCTTTAAGCCAGCATACCCCTAAAGCCCATGGGGCTCAGTGCTTTTGGTCTGGGGAGAGGATAGCTCAGGTAGGCAGTGGGATGAGGAGCAGGACTGGACTCAGGCCAGGGCTGGAGCTCCTGTCTCCCCCTCCCCCAGCCATGGCGAAGTCCAGAAGTTTGTTCCAGAAGGGATGTGGGAAGGCCCTGTCCTGCTACAATAGCCCTGTATCTTCTGGAAGTGGAGAGGACCCTGTCCCAGCTCCTGGCCTCCATCATTCCAGCCTTCTAATCTGCAAAGATCCAAGGCAAGGAAAAAGGAGGATCAGGGTCACACTGAGGGTCTCAGGACTTAAGGGGAAGGGAGAGGAGGAGACAGTGGGTAACCACTGCAGGAAATTGGTGAGCCACCCCTCAGGTCTGAGCTGGCTCCCTACCCAATTTCCCATCTTATTTTCTTTCCAGCTCTCAGGGTTGAGATGGAGCCGGAAAAGTAAGAATGTCTTAAATCCACAGGGGAGCTACCAAACACCACCTGCCTCAGCTTATCCTTCTGCAGCCTGGAATCAGCCAGGTCCATGGATCATCAGAGCAAGTGGGACAAGTGTCCGGACATTTGACTGGAAAAATACATCCCCCTTGCTGCTGTTCCCTGGGTCTCCCATCCCAAGACCTCCAAAGGTCCCATCCCGTGGCGTCACCGAGGGAGCGCCCAGCCGCACCTGCAGCTCACACCAGGCCACCTCCACCGTGGTGTCGGTGTCCAGCCCTCGATACACCGTCTTGAACGAGCCACGTCCAATCTCGATGTCAAACTTGAGGTATCGGCCGTCCGGGGACGTTGCCACAGCCTGGGTCTCCGTGTCCTCTTTTTCCTCTTGCTCCCGCCGCCGCTCCCGGGCCGCCGCCGCCTCGGTGATCCTCGGCTGTTCCCGGGACCCCGACCCTCCTGTGGAGCCGGCGGGCTCCAAACGCTCGGAGTCTGCAGGCTTCACAGGGGCGCCCGTGGTCCACATGCCCTCAAGGGGCTCTTCAGAGCTGGGCGGTGGGCTCATCGCGGGGCCGGAACCAGCGGAGTCCGGCGGATCAGGGGGCTCCGGAACGGGTGAGGCTGGCTGGGACCAAGAGCTCAGTAGCCCCAAGTCGACTGAGCTGCGGCGGCTGAGACGGGAAGAGCGCGGCCGGGGCTCAGCCTTCCCGGAGAAGCGGCGCACCCGGCGGGAAGGGGGCCCGAGGCGGGGCGGCCCCGCCGCGGCAAGGGTCGGCGGGGGCCGCAGGGGCAGGTCAGCCTCCGCCTGGGACATGGGGACTTCGGTCTCTGGGGCCGGGGGTGCCAGCATGAGGAAGGACCGGGCACTGCAGGCGGTAAGCCGGGAGGCCTGACAGGACGACTGGCTGGGTGCGCAGTGCTCCGGCTGAGCTACTGGGGCCCCAGGCCCGGCTCTCCTGCCCCGCAGCTCCGCCCCCACCCCGCCTCCGCCCCGCCCTTACCCCCCAGAGCCGCCCCCTCGGAGCTGCCCATGCAGTGGAACCCCTGGCGCAGCCCCTCACCTCGGCCACTGCCCCGCCCCCGGCCGCTGGCCCTCCTCCTCCTGGCCTCCCGGAGCACCCGCCCTCAGTCTCTTTCCGTAGCCGGAGCCCGGTGAGAGACTGTGTCCTCGCACACTAAGAGTGCGCAGACCTGTTTGGGGGAGCACCTTACTAGGACAGGGAGATGAAACGTGACCGCGGCTCCCCGACCCTAGTAAAGGGGGGTGGTGAGGAGGAGGCTACCATCAGTCTGCACGCCCCAGATAAGGTAGCGCCACCCCCTCCTAATCGTCCAGAATGGCCTCGGGCCGACAATACAGAGGTCTGTGGAAAGATCTGGTTTTCTCCGAAGTCGCAGTCCCTCGGGGCTGCGCAGGGATGGGTGTGTGCACCACAGAGCCAGCCCCTCCCCCAAACCAAGGACCGGGTCACCCATCCTCTCCACTCCCCACCTTAACCACAGCCTGGCCCTGGCCAAAGTGGCTGTTTTTGCTCTGTGGGCTCTCCTTCCTCCCCCCTCTGTTTGCCAAAGTTTCCAATAAACCAAAGTCCATATCCGGTTTACTCCCCCTCAGCTCCCCTTGGCCTCAACTACCAGAGCCAGACCAGATGGATGGAGGGAGGGGCTTCAGCGTCCTGCAGGACTTCAATGGGGAGGTGGTGAGGGAGGGGAGCCATTAAGTTATTCCACTGCAGACACAGAAAGCTGAGGTCCCCAGTCTGTGTTCCGTTAGCACTCCCTCACACAGCCCACCCAGCAGATGTAAAACTGCAGGCTCAGAGTCCCCCAGTGCGGGATGACCTCTCCCCCAAGGTAGGTGGGGATTCACTCAGCATGGTTACCAGATCACAGTACTCCCCTTGCTCATTCCAATAGTAACTTCAGCAGCAGGCAGTGGGGTTAAGCTTTTTAATAATCATAAATCAGTGCTGGGCCCCAGCTCTCACGGCCAGGCCCCGTCCTGGGCCTTCTATCTTCACATTGCCTGGAGGGCTGCCTGCAGCCAGGGCTTTGCCCATCCCCTAGGAAGGATCCAGCACCAGCCTGAGAGGAGGCAGTAGCAGCTAAAGGAGTGGGGGTGGAGAGTGGGGTTGGGGGAAGAGACAGAAGCTTGTGCAGGCCACGTGTGTGTGTGTACTTACGTGTATGACACAAGTGAAGTGTTGGGTTTCAGACCCTGGCTCAGGAGAGGTGGGACAAGGAGAAGCACATTTGCCCTCCCTGGCACCTCAGCCTCACCGGATCCCAGGGACAGACAAATGGGATAAGCAGGAAACCCACCCGTGGACTAGAGCCCTTTTGAGTCAGGCAGAGTCACAGATCCAGTCTGTGGGGACACTTGGTCTGTCTCCCTTTGAAAGCCCTGACAGGGTGGGAGGTAAGAAGTAAAGGGAGATAGGTCTCTGCTAGAAGAACTTGACACCTCGGCCATCGCTGACGGTGATGATCTCAGCCTTGTGCTCTTGCTGGAGGGCTTGCAGAGCCCGCAGTAGGGTTGCCTCATCCAGCCCGTGGAACTCTGGACAGGGAAAGAAGGGCAGTCAGGGACACACTGCTCCTAGGGGCTCAAGGCCTCTGAGGAGAGCAGTTGAGCTGGAAGCAGAGAACTTTCCAGGCCATCAGTACTGCTACAGCTACCACCCACCCTTTCTGGGTATTCTTCAGGAGTAAGGGGTGGAAGAAAGCCTGAGTCAACATGAAACGAGAGTTCATGCTATTTCCCCCTTCCTGTTTGCTCTGTCAGACTCAAAGCCTACACACTCTTGCCCCATCCCCCCATTAGTGTCTCGATATTCAAGAGTAACCCTATTTGCTTGTGAGCCACAAAAAAGGGGCCCTGACAAGTCCAGGGAGGTCAAGGCTCTTGTCACTGGATGCTGTCCCTAACTGCGTCTGTACCCATTGGTAGGACCTGTCCTAACACACTGAGGTATAGCCATGCTTCTGGCCAGGAGACTGCAAAGATCCAGCACAGGTATCTGCCCTATCCTAGTAAAAAAAAACAAAAGAACAAAGGTGGGAGCCACGGGCCAGCTGCGTATCTGGAGACACGGCAAAGATACTGCAGGGAGCTATGAGAGGCAGGAGGCAAGTCCTAACAGGCTTGCACAGCACACCCCCTGCAGGGCCCAGCTCTTAAGTCAGGGAGCTTGCTTTCCAAGGAAGCCTTCAGCTTTGCCTGGCCTGAGTGGTGGGCTGGGCAATGCTGCAGCACTTAAGTCATGGCACGATGGTGGGAGTAGCAAGTAGAGGCCTGCAGGAAAGAGGGGAAAGCCAAGCGCTGTAAACTACTGGGGCAGCTAGGCCTGGCAGAAAGGGGAGGAGCCCCCTTTACCCAGCTCAGATTGGTACTTTTGATGATCCTGGGGATCAACATATGGAGTCAGAGATAAAAGAGCTGAGAGAGTATTTACACTATGTAAAAATCAAAACAGTATACAAATCCCAGTCTGGCCAGAAACCAAAGTATTCTAAAGGGCTGGGGATGGGGGTGTTGGCCCAATCCCTTCAGCTGACACCCACAGATCCTGAACTCTCTATAAGAATAAAGGGTGAAAGAAAGCCTGAGTCAACAAGGAATGCAGATTTCAGGCTTAATCTCCTGCCCTGGTTCCTCATTCAGCATCTACACCAATAATTCTTAACTTTTCATCGGTCACAGACACCCTTCAATATCTTATAACATGGAGGACCTCACTGGCAGTCCACTGGTTAAGATTCCATGCTTTCACTGCAGGGGGCACAGGTTCAATACCTGATGAGGAACTTAGATCCCTACATGCCCTGTGGCATGGCCAAAAATGGTTTTTTTTTTTTAAGTCTTAAAATATGGACTTTATCCCTAGATAAATGCATATACACCCCCACAGACAAAGACTGTGGGTGTTCTGCATGTGAATTCAGGTGGTTTATAGACATCTTGGACACGGGTTAACAACCTTTGTATTATTTAGTATTTGGAATTTAGACAAAAACATGGGAAGTTTGAATGTCAACTAAACAAGATTACAGAGAATTCACATGACAAAACTGGGGGGAGAGGGAAAAGCATTACCCTCATCCTCTGTGTCTTCCCCATTGGTCAGTTCATACAGGGTGAACACGGAGTTGTTCTGGCCACTCTTGGAAACCTATGGACACAGAATACAGGGACTGAGTAAGACCCAGGAATTTCCTGGGAGAAGGCAAACTCCCAGCTCCACCTCTCTGACCCAGGAATGATACTTATTCCCAAACCAGAGCTGTCACCTCAGCAGAGGAGTGGCCGAAAACCCACAAACCCTACAGGTGCTATATTTATACATGTATACACATGCTCAGAACCACTAAACCACAGGCCTTCACGTGTCTGAGGAATGACCTCTCATCCTGGTTGTTTTCCTGTTCAGAAATGGGTGGTGTATGTTTGTTATATTTGGGTTGTTGCTGCTTCTTCCCCTCCTCTCTCTCTCGGGAATGTTCAGGGCTGGTGGTGACCTGGAATGCAGGGGAGAGAGGCTGTCCCCACACCCACATTGGTTCAGAAAGTCTCATTTATATTGTGGGCAGCCCCATAAGGATGTAATGGGGGAGGGGGTCCAGGTTTTTTTTTTTTCTCTTCCTTTCCCCATTTATCTTCTGTGGCCAGAGGCTCCAGCCAACAGTATTCATGGTTCCCAGTACTGCATTCTCCAAACATGGCCTCACACAGCCCCTGGACTTCTACTGGCAAAGACAGGGAAGTTCTTTGCAACCAGGGAAACTGAGTCACTGAAAGGCTTGCCTGGAAGACCTACATTTCCTCCTTCTGCCCTCTCCCACTTTGCTCAGTGTGGATCTGAAAACACCAGGTATCTGCTGAGCATACAGTCATTCTCCTTTGCCATGGGTCACTGTGTCAGAATAGTCTCACCCACTGATAGATGAGCTTCCCCCATTCTTCTGGCCTCCGCCACATGATCAGGAAGCTAGACTTGTTCTTATCCAACCACTCGAGATTCCCTGCAAAAGATACTTATGAAAGCATCGTGCTCCAAGAAGAGACAAAGAGGCAAACTAAAGGTGGAACAGAGTGGAAAAGACTCAGCTTTCAGAAAGAGCAATTCAAAAATTGTTTTACTATCTGCAAGGCATCCATTCTCTTCTTCAGGTCTTGGGGCACAAATGGAGAAATTTCAATTTTGTAAACCAGTGTGGGGAAAGAGCCCAGGGAATTAGGCTACTGTACAGAACACTCTGGGTTCCAAGCCAGGAGAGGAAAAAAAAGTTCTTAAAAGAAAAGACTTGTGCTAATTTGCCCTCAGGAGAACCCCACTAGGAAAAAAAATAAGGAATCTGATGAACTGGACCCACCTTTCTTCCTCAGTTCCTCTAACACAACCTGGATTGATTCCACGGGCAGCTTCCCTGGTTTAAGGTTAAGGGAACGGCATTAATGGAATGAACTGGTGGGATGAAATTTCTCAGAGCCAGGCTCATGCTACGAACTACCACTCTTCTCCCTCCTACACACTGAGATGTGCAATTCCACAACAGGATGTAAACTGGCATTTCCTGCATACTGGGGAGGAGGAAGGTAAAGAGAAACTAGTCTGATTAAAAGGAAAAGCTTTAGGGACTTCCCTGGTGGTCTAGTAGTTAGGATTCCGCGCTTCCAATGCAGGGGGCCCTAAAATGCCAGCCAAAAAAGAAAATATGTTTTGTTTTTGTTTGTTAAAAAGAGCTTTAGAGAATGAAAGGTACTATCATTTCTCACTCCCTGTCCTCTCTTCCTCCAACCATTGTCCAGATATTTTAAGGATGAACCAGGCAGCAAAAGAAAACCATCCTTACTTCCTGGGTGAGGGGAGTAGGCTAAGAAAATTACTAAAGGTAATGCTAGAGTTTGAACCTCATACAGAGGGACTTAAGTTTCAACAAGTCAAAAGGGCTCAGGTCGAAAAACCCTGGTACTTGGCTTCAGGGCCGAAAGTGTAAGATCTGAACGACACCTAGGTACTCATCACTGTATAGGACAAGAGGGAGTTGGTGCTGCATTGGGGCAGGCGTCGGGGGTGGGGGGCGAGGGAATGGATGTCAGCTACACAAACGGGCTCTTTCCCAAGGCCGGTCTGAATGGGAACCTGTCTTCTGTGGGTGAGAGGGAGTGTGAAGTCTGGGCATGTGGGAAAGGTGGAAGTGCATGTGTGTGGGCTGTGGAAGTGCCTGAGGGAGGATACGCTGGAGCTTCACGTTGTTGAAGAGCGGGCTCTCCTGGGCTTCCATCACCGTCATGCTGGACTGTTTGTGCAGGCGACAGAAGGTCAGGACCAGCGAGCACCAGGCGGCCAGCTGCTTCTGCCGAGTGTCCACGTTCGGCTGCAACCTGCCGGGTGAAGCGGGTGGGGCGCAGAATTAGAGGACTTGAGAGAGGGCGAGCGGCAGCACTTGCCAGAGGAGCATTCGGGGAAGAAAGTGAGGGACTGAGGGTAATGGCGACCGGGTCCATTCTCCCCCTCCCCATTTGAAGCATTAGGGCTGAGCCCGGGGTCCGGGGGAGGGGAGGGAGGTCCATCGGGGCTTCTCGGGGTCTAAGCCTCACGTAAAGAAAGGTGGGAAGCGATACTGCCACGGCCACTCGAAACTCATCGCCATCGTAGTACCCCAGGAAACCCGGGACCCGCCGGCAAAGGACTTCCGGTCTCCGCTCCGGCACGTCCGGACAGAAAGCGCTGCAGAAAGGTTCCGGGAGCCTCTGGGGAGAGAGGAGGCCCAACCCGAGGGATCTTCGTCAGCCCGTTTGTTGCCATTATCCCCATATCCTTACGAGCTAGAGCAGAAGGGGCCCCGAGAAGTCTTCTGATTCCACCTCAGAGAGAACAGTGACTTCCCCAAAGTGGCACAGTTAGAACTGCAAGCAGAACCCAGGTCTCCAGGACCCAGCCTGGGCTTGTTTCCACTATACGGGGCTTCTTTTAATATTAACGTTTGTGTCGCTTTTAACTTAAACCCTTCACAGTTCCCCTCAATTCCTGTGTCCTTCGACTCCATCTTCCCCAGGAGCTCATTTGTAGCTTTTATACCTGGAAATGGCTCTGCTTCCATGATTCAGAGCTGCCATATTTGAACACAGCCACCTCTGTCTCACCTCTCCCACGTCCTCTATTTCTAGTCTCAAGTCCCGGGACTCCATTGGTCTTAGGACTTCTTGCCTAGCCTAGACTACTCAGTTCTGTCCCCTTGCCTGCTTCCCTGCTGCTCATTTTCCAAACCAGAGTTGTCGATCACTGCCCACCTATTCCTCAATCTTCTTCACGCCTTAAACCGTGTAGTATTACTGACAGGGAAAAAAAAAAGTCACCAGAACTTTCTGATTGCGTCTCAGATTCCCTGACTGACGTCACTGCTGTTCTATCAGTGCGGCCCAGTGATGCTTGGACTTTTATTGATTCCCTGTCACATTCCCTGTCACAGTTTTCAAAATTTTCCATACACATCAAGCCATTCCACCAGTTCCCATCTCTTGCTACTCTGCAGAATGCCCGTCTCTTCTATTTTTATGAGATTGAGGCCATGCTTGTGAACCTCTTAGTCCTTCCTCTCTGTCACCACACTCAATTCATCTCTCAATTTCTTTCACTTTTACTCCTTTGCCCACTCCACACAGCTTGTGGGATCTTAGTTCCCAGACCAGGGATAGAACCCGAGCTCAGCAGTTAGAGTGCAGAGTCTTAAGGGCTGGACAGCCAGAGAACCCCCTCGACAAGGCCAACCCTTTGGCATCTGTTTGGCTCTCCTTTCCCATTTCCTCCAGGACTTCTTTGTGCATCATCTTCCCTTCTTTTTCCCTTTCTCCTGGCTCCTCTCCTCTAGTCTACATATGCTGAGGTCATCCCTACTTGAAAATCTGTAGTTTCCTTGACTCTACCACCCTCTCAATTTCCTGTCTGATCTCTAACATCTCCCCACTGAAGTCCATCTTTCACTGTGTACAGTCCCTGGTCCACAGAAGTGCCCAACAAATATCTGTTGAATGACTAAATGAGTGAACCCTTCGATGGATAATGTTCTCTCAAAGGGCACCATCTCCTTTGCGTCCATTGGCTTTCTTTATCCTTGTTCTGCTGATTCTGATCTTTCCCTTTTGTTTTCTGTAGTCCTCACTGTATATGTGTGCATGTTTTCTAAGGACATCAGCTTTCTTTAGTACACCTTCTCTCTGGGAACTCTCATCCCTCTCATGGCTTCACATGGCATTTCTCTGCAGAGGACTAAACCTGTATTCCTAACTCCAACTTTTTTATAGTACCAGCAGCAACAAGATCACTCCCATTTCCAACTCTCTATGTCAGAAGCCCTTCACTCCCTGGTGTGTTACATCTTGTTCCATTGTTATATTATACATATATAATATGTATATTTTTCTTCAAGCCAGCTTCTCCTCTTAATGGCCCTTTAAATATTATTACTTCCATCATTGTCCTAGTAACTCAAATTCAAAGCCAGAGTCAGCTCTAACCTCTCCTCTTGTTCACCTTCATATTGAAATCCTGTGGATTCCCTCCCCTATTTTGCCTTTTCCTGCTTTTTAATTATTTCCTGTTTCTCCATTTAGCACTCCTTTGGTCCATGCCCTTGTTTTCTCAAACCTGGATTACTGCAGTAATTTTCTAATTCATCTCTTTTTCTACTGTCTCCCATAGGAGAATCCTCACCATTTAAGGCCTAGTCAGATGCCAGCTCCACAATCACTCCCCTGTGACCTCAGCTAGACTGCACCTTAGCTAAATGTGACTCCTCCTTCCTTTATACTCAGATGACATTTGGCTTGTATCCCTTGCATAATTCTCATCACACATTCCATTGTTTTTGTTTGTGTCTGCACATGTCAGCTCCCTTGCCAGATGAAAGACATCAAAGCAGAACCAAGCCTTATCTAACTTGTCTTCCCAACACAATAGGCTATTTATAGTGACTTACACCGATATGCTTTTGATGTATATTAGTAAAATGCATGAAGGTAAATATGAGCCAAAAAGAGGACAGATACATCCTTGGAGAAGATAGATGCATTATGGGAATAGAGCAAAGATTCTCATGGTGAAACCTCAAAACATCCTAGGGAATAAAGTGTGTCTCAGAGAATAAATAGATATATTCCAGGAAATATATAGATATATATCTGTAGAATAGACAGGCAGGTCCCAGGAAGTGGCTATGTACTCAGGAAGGCAGATATTTCAACAAGGAAGGAAGGAGAGTTCCTAAAGAGGTGCCAGGTGCCACAGGGAATAAACAGGTATCTTTTTAAAGAACAAAGCTACTGTGTAGATGTTTCTGATGACCTGGCAGGTTTGTCCCAGGGAGAACTGAAGGTGAAGGTTCTGTGGTGAGACCTGGGCCTCACCATCCAAGGAACATACAGGAATGTCTGTATACAGAAACAGTGGGTCACCAGGTATGGCCCTTAACAGTGGGAAAGTGTCTTATGGGAGCATAAGCACGGCTTAGGAAGCTAAAAGAAGCAGCCAATCAAGAACTAGTGGTTGCTGTGGGGATAACAGGTCTTTGATCTCACAATTCAGTTTTGAGCTTCTTCCAGGCCATGTTCATCGTCTGGTTGTTGGCTTTAGTGGACACCAGGGGGCAGTGTGTGGCCAGGCTATAGGCCACACCCACCCAGGGTCCAGGACAATGTAGGATGAGGGCCAAGGACCTGGAGGGGAAGTCCTGTGGTGAGTCTAGCAGAGGAAACTGCCTTTGCCCTCGATCCTGAGGTCCTTAGGGATGGACTCCCGTTGGTTCCATCAGGGCTTCTATTACCAGGCCCTGGGAGTAAACTGAGGCATGAGGAAGGGGAAAATTCAGGGCTTCTGGATGGCACCCCCTCCTTGCAGAAGTCACAGCAGAGAGTCCTCTCTCGTCCCACCCCCCTCACCTCCCCAGCTGCTATCCAGACGGGAAGGGAGTCTCTTCCTGCAAGTTTCCTGAAGCTGGGTTTGGATAGGGGCAGGAAAGGCCTGGCCTTGGGAGGAAGGGATACAGGGGCATGGCCTTCAGGTGGGGGAGGGAGTTCAGGAGGGACCAGTAAGTGAACAAAACAGTGGACCTATCTAGATTCTTCTAGCTCTGCTGCCCAGAGCTGAGGGCCTGTGGGAATGACAGAAACTCTGGAAGGACACAGCCCCCCACCCCCCACCCCGCCCCCCGGAATGGAGAGGGGAACAACGTACAAAAAAAAAAAAAGAAAAGGTTTATTTTGAAGATTACAGAACTTGCACGATGACCCCACCCAGCTTCCATTTCCACCAATCTAAGAATCTCCAGTTGGGGTGGAGCCAGAGAAGGAAGTAGGGAGGGGAGGAGAGAGACCAGGTGGTGGCAGAGGAAAGGAGTAAGATGGCTGCCAAACAGCTCATGCCACCCTAGGTCTGCGCTTCACTGTCTTTACTCCTCCACACCACGAGGGTGACGAGGAAGGGGATGAGGCAGATAGGGGCTATGATCATGGCCAGGAGCACATCCTCTGGGGGGTCTGAGAAGGTGGGTTGCACCAAGGAGCAGTTGGCAAAGTGGATGTTGTGAGTCTCAAAGATGATCTCTTCCGCCCAGGGATTGGGGAAGCCCAGGCCAAACTCTTCTGCACCCTTTTCCAAGCAGTCTCGAAGGAAGCTATAAGGCCTAGAGACAGGAGAGGGCTAGAGTGAGGGAAGGGTTGGGGCCAGAAAGAGGACTGCCCCACACTCACCCACAGGGAACAAGCCCCAGGCCCAAGCCGCCCTCCAGCACTGCCCCTACCTGCTAATCAGGGCCCAATCACACCAGTCCTTCTTGATAGAATCCATTTGAACCTTATAATCGTGCCAACATTGTAGGACATTTGTCCCATAGGTCTCCAACACCGTTTTCCCTGTGGGTAGAGATGCTGCACATTGACTATACCCTGTCCCACGGTCCAAGCCCTCTGGTCCAGGTACTTCCATTGTGGAACCGCTGTTCCTATCTTCAAATACGGGACCCAGAGAGCCTCAGAAAATTTCCCAAGCAAGATACTCCCAGCTGAGGAGACAGTCCCAGCTCAGGAAAAGTTTAATGACTTCCATGTACACTGGACTTTCCAGCCTGGCAAGAGTTTCCACACACACTTTTTCAGGAATATTCTAACCCACCTGCCAGCTCACAGCTGGTTGGGGGCTTTGTGGGATGAGAGGTAGAAAGACAATAAGAAACCCTGAGAGAGAGAACAGAAGGGAGTTTAGGGGCACCAGTTGGGTTTGGGGCTTGGCTTGTGAGAAAGGAACCATCCCCACTCACCTCTCTCCTTCCCCGGGGCCACCCTCCCACAGTCGCTGGCTACTCACCTTCTGACTTGGAGCTGTCTGGGGTGGGAAGAAGCTGAGCCAGGGATTCCTGGGGCTTCAGGACAGCTACGGGCAGAAAAGGGACAGGGAGATGGGAGGATGGGGATGTGGAGCCAGGAGGAAGCGGGGTGTGTGTTGGGGTCTGAGACTCTTGAAAGTCAGGGCTACTTTCAGAAGAGACAGAGCAGCACTCCAGGCCCCTACGCGGTGCCTCGGTGCCCGGAAGAGAGGGGGCCGCACCAATTCCTTCACACATTCAAAACCCCTCCTTCTTCGCCAGCTCCAGACCTCCCAAGAGCTTTCTGCAGGGGCCCCGGGCATCTCAGCTTTTCCCGAAGTAGGAAGCAGCTCGCGCTGCGCCCTCGCTGCGGTGAGGCCGGGTACCGTCCAGAGGGCAGCGCGGTCCGCACCCGCACGCCGGAGCCCGTTCCGAGACGTCCAGTCCCTCTCCCCTCCAGGGCCTCCCGCGCCTCCCGCCCGGACCTCGGGGCGCTGCGCTTACCGCCCAGCAGGAGGAGGAGGCGGAGCGCAGCCGGTCGCCCGGAGCGGGTGGCGGGGAGCCACGAGCCGCCGACAGCGTGCTCCGCCCGGAGCGAGGCCATCGCACGGCGAGCAGGCGAGGAGGAGCGGCGGCGCTGAGCCGGGCCCGGGCGGGGGCTCCTATATCCCGGTCCCAAGCCGCAGGAAGCCGCGCCGCTTCCTCGCGGGGGCTGGGACTGCTGCGGCCACGTGGGGGGCGGGGGCGACGCCCGGGGCCGGCGGGCTGGAGGGGGAGTCGCTGCCCCACCCGGCCCTGGCGCCCGCCGCTCCCTCCGCCCGGCCGGCGTTGGCCCACCCCTTCTGCTAGCTCACCCCGCGGGGCTGGACAGCTCCCCTCGTAACCCCAGAACCAGGATCCATTTCCTGGGCTCGGCCGCGTGGCGCCCAGGACTCGTCAGGTCTCCGAGCATCTGCTCCCCGAACTCTAGTGGCCCCTTTTCTTTCTCGGTGAGGTGGGAATGTGTGGGGAGATAGTGAAAAGAGGGAGGGGGCTGGGAGCTCAGAGGGCTTCTCAACACTGCAGTCTCTAAGGCTGGAGGTTGCGGCTGCCCTGAGCCATGGGGGAAGGGGCGCCTGGAGCTGGACTCAGAGTTCCCTTTCCCTGGGAACACCCACTGATGTCAGTCTGCCTGCCAAAACCCGAGGAGGAGGAGGAAAGGGAGCCAGCCCTGGGAATCCCCTGGGGAGAAGGCCTGAGGATGGGGTACAGGGAAACCAAAGTCCAAATACCCTCCCTTCGAGGCACCCCCTGGGGCCTAGACACCCCCCAAACCAGATTGAGCCCCACACTCAGGGCTGGGTAAAAGTATGACTGCTCCATCCCCAAGAAGGTGGCCACAACTCCTCAGGACCAAGGTTGTGAGAAGGGAAGAGTTTAGAACCTACTATGGGCGACTTCATCGTGAGGGGGTACAAACTTTACTGCTCAGAGGAAAGAGCCTGGGACTGGAGCTCAGAGGCTCTGAGTTCTAATCCTGTCTTCCCACTTTCCAGCTACATAGCCTGCAATGTCTTCAGTTACCTTAGTGGATTCTCAGATTATTCCCATGTAAAAGAGGGGTGCTACCCTGATCTGCAGTGAGAGTGATCCTTGTGAAAGGGCATTGCCCTCATTCAGCAGTCTAGTTTCCTTTCCTCCTTTTGTAAGGACTTGCCTGAAGTCACGCAGCTGAGAAACAGCAAGGCTGAGTCTGGGGCCCCAGCGGCCCTGACTGCTGCCATACCACAGCTGACTGTGTGTCCTGAGCCAGAGCTTCATCATTCTGAGGATCCCAGAAGCTGATTTGTTCATGACGTTTGACTCCAGACACAGCTGTCAGCACCAAACTTTCCCAAATTACTCCCAGACACTGACCCTTGGACTCAGCTGCTGCTGTGTCCTGGTTTACAGGATTCCTGCCCACCACAAATTATCTTTCATGACCTCACTTCGGATCTTCATCTCAGGGTCTTAGGCTCTTAAATCATGGCCACTGATAACCTGTTGGTCTTCCATCGTTAGGATCAAGAGGTTGCTTTAGCAAGGAATCCAAAGGGAGAAGGGAACTGGCATGAACCCCAAAGCCTTCCTAGTGAGGATTGTCTTCTGCAACGTACAGAAAAGAGCCAGGCAGCCTTGGAGTCATTTCAGGCTAGAACCAAATTCCACTCCTTCCCTCCCACCTGTGATTGCACTTTCTCAGAAGGAAGCATGGTCAAGAGGGAGACTTCTAGGTAATAAGATGGGAGGAGGAAGCCAGGAGGGACAGAAAGCAACATCAGCTATTGCCATTGGCCAGAAGCACCTGAGTCCGCTGTGGGTTAGAATTGGGGTTGGGATTAAGATGAAAGTTGACAAAAACACATGTTGGACTCTAAATAAAGCAATATGGAATAATGAATAAAAACAAAGATTGATTAGGTTTCTGAAGGCAGATATTACATCTATCTCACTGTGTAACCTTAGGTAGGTCATTTCACATCTTTGGAGCTCAGTATTTTCATATATAAGGGACTTCGGTTCAGTGGTTAAGACTCCGCACCTTCAATGTAGGAGGTGAGAGTTCAGTCTCTGGTTGGGGAACTAAGATCCCACATGCTGCACAGTGCAGCCCAAAATAATAATAATGACTGGAGTAGCAAAAGGGAAATAAAAGTGACTTGGTAGAAAGTGGTGTTTTAGCCCTAGAGTTGGGTTTAAGCTAGCATCAAGATGTGGAGACCTCCAAAGGAGGGCTTGTTGTAATCTTTCCTGGACTTGGAAGTCCAAACCTCCTGTTGGAGAATCTGGAAATTTCCTCTCCTGATTTCCCTCTTCTCACTCTTCCTAGTTAGTTGGATGTTTGGCTGTTTCACTGACCTCTGGGGGCATCAGGGTAACTGGGAGTCTGCTATGCAGGTCATTTGAGACTGAATGGGGACTAGAAACCTCATCTTTTCCAAGTGGTTATAGGAAATGATCTGTAGCAAGGGCCAGAGAAGGACTTCATTAGGGACAGAGGCTGGTTCTTTCATGCGAGGTCCTATTTTCCACCCCTGGTGAGGGGGGCGCTTACCTTTCCTTTCTATTTCTGCTTTAAAACTACATCTTTTTTTAAATTATAAATTTGTTTATTTTAACTAATGAATACAGTGAAAAAATCAAGTTGCAAAAAAGTTTGTATATTCTAATACCTTTATGTGAAAGTTAGAATTTTGACATATAAGCATCTGTAATTTCTTAGAAAATAAACTATTAATCATTGAAAAAAAAAATAAAACTACATCTTTTTGCTATAAAGACATACTTCTTAGTTGCAAGTAATACGTAAGTATACAGTAAGTCCCCTACATACAGACGAGTTCGGTTATGGGAATACATTCATAAGTTCAGTTTGTTTTTAAGTGCAGCAAACAGAACTAGCCTAGGTACCCAACTAACAGAATCAGCTGTATAGTACTGTACTGTAATAGGCTTATAATACTTTCACATAAATAATACATAAAAACAAACAAAAACATTTTTAATCTTTCAGTACAGTACCTTATAAAGTACAGTACAACAGCTGGTGTACAGAGGCTGGTATTGAGTGAACAGGCAAGAAGAGTTACTGCCTAGAGGAAGAAGAGAGGGTGGGTGATGGTATAGCTAAAGGCTCATCAGCAATAGGAGATGGAGGGCAAGCTGCAGTTTCATTTATGCATGACATTGATGGAATGCACATTTGCATCTTTGAAAGCTTACAACTTGAAGGTTCATATGTAGGGGACTTAACTGTATGCTGCTGCTGCTGCTAAGTCGCTTCAGTCGTGTCTGACTCTGTGCGACCCCATCGACTGCAGCCCATCAGGCTCCACCGTCCCTGGGATTCTCCAGGCAAGAGTACTGGAGTGGGGTGCCATTGCCTTCTCCGAACTGTATACTCATTGCAAAATATTTAAAAACAGAAAACATTATACCCCCATTCCTTTCTCACCTCCCCCACATATTTTGGACTTAAAGGAAAATTAGAATTAATATCCTTGTTGTTCAGTGATTTTTTTTTAAGATAGTAATATGTCTTGGGTTATCTTGATACTGTATATAAATATGCCTCTTTCTTTTTAATTGCTATATAATATTGTCTTCAGTCTTTTTCTCTTATGTCCAGTGGAATCTAGGCTTTGAGTTCCCTATACAATCCCTTACTCCTCTGTTCTTACCCCACTCCCACCTCCCAGTGCCTGGGAAAAGAAAGATCTGGTTCTGATCCGACTGGACATTGACCTGAGATTTCTGGCTTCAACCTGTATTGACTTATCCTGGGCAGGGATCTCAGTTCAGTTCAGTTCAGTCGCTCAGTTGTCCGACTCTTTGCGACCCCATGAATCGCAGCATGCCAGGCTTTCCTGTCCATCACCAACTCCCGGAGTTCACCCAGACTCACATCCATCGAGTCAGTGATGCCATCCAGCCCTCTCATCCTCTGTCATCCCCTTCTCTTCCTGCCCCCAATCCCTCCCAGCATCAGAGTCTTTTCCAATGAGTCAACTCTTTGCATGAGGTGGCCAAAGTACTGGAGTTTCAGCTTTAGCATCATTCCTTCCAAAGAAATCCCAGGACTGATCTCCTTCAGAATGGACTGGTTGGATCTCCTTGCAGTCCAAGGGACTCTCAAGAGTCTTCTCCAACACCACACTTCAAAGGCATCAATTCTTCGGCTCTCAGCCTTCTTCACAGTCCAACTCTCACATCCATACATGACCACAGGAAAAACCATAGCCTTGACTAGACGGACCTTTGTTGGCAAAGTAATGTCTCTGCTTTTCAATATGCTATCTAGGTTGGTCATAACTTTCCTTCCAAGGAGTAAGTGTCTTTTAATTTCATGGCTGCAGTCACCATCTGCAGTGATTTTGGAGCCCAAAGAAATAAAGTCTGACACTGTTTCCACTGTTTCCCCATCTATTTCCCATGAAGTGATGGGACCAGATGCCATGATCTTCGTTTTCTGAATGTTGAGCTTTAAGCCAACTTTTTCACTCTCCTCTTTCATTTTCATCAAGAGGCTTTTTAGTTCCTCTTCACTTTCTGCCATAAGGGTGGTGTCATCTGCATATCTGAGGTTATTGATATTTCTCCCGGCAATTTTGATTCCAGCTTGTGTTTCTTCCAGCCCAGCGTTTCTCATGATGTACTCTGCATATAAGTTAAATAAGCAGGGTGACAATATACAGCCTTGATGTACTCCTTTTCCTATTTGGAACCAGTCTGTTGTTCCATGTCCAGTTATAACTGTTGCTTCCTGACCTGCATATAGGTTTCTCAAGAGGCAGATCAGGTGGTCTGGTATTCCCATCTCTTTCAGAATTTTCCACAGTTTACTGTGGGCAGGGATCTCACTGCCACATAAATTTCTCTTCTTATTACTAGCCGATGGCCATCCTGCCTGCAGCAGGGGGAGAGGTGATTTGATCCTAAGAAGGAGTGCTTTTTCTAATCCTCAGCCTTCCCCCTACACTCATAGGCAAATCCAGAACAACATGAGGCAGTCAAAAACACAGGCAGCCTCCTACACAGTAAAATTACATCCAGAGCATCCAGGAATTACCATCTCTACCGAGAAGAGACAATCACACATGCTGGCGTCTTCCCCCACTGTCTGCAAAATAAAGAACAGAGCACAGGAAAAGGTGTGGGGGAGAGTCAGGGTCAGGGAAGCCCAAAGTTCCAGCTGGGAAGGACTGATCTTTCCAAGCTGGAGAGAGGAGACTATCTTCTTCAGAGTGCTGGGAGGCAGCAGGGAAATTCAGAAGAGCTACAGTCAGGGAGCCAGCTGGTTAAGGGAGGGAAGACAAGGGAGTAGGGACGCAACTACTCCATCTCTCCCCATCCTCCTCATTTCCAGGATACTGGCATGAGAAGCATGACCGTCTTTCATGGGGAAGAATGGTTATCAGAAAAAAATGTTGACTCTCTTATCATATATATAAGTTATGAGGGAAAAGCAGGGAAAATGGTCAAGCCATATTCCTCATTAACTGCTGGGGACTCAAAAGTAGTTACATTTATTGAACAATTATTATGTGCTGCAGAGTGTGTTCCCTGACACTTATGCTGAGTGATTTGCAAGCATCTCTTTAAAATTCCCCACCACAACATCAGAATTAATCTTGTCCATGGATGAAATGGAGAAAACATGAGTGATTTGCCCAAGGTCTCAGAGGAAGTAATTGGCAAAGCCAGGGTTTGAAATCAGGACTACTTGATGCTACTACTTCATGCTTTAAAAAAAAAAAAATATTTATTTGGCTGTGCTGGGTCTTGGTTGCAGCATGCAAGATCTTTAGTTGCGGCATGCAAACTCTTAGATGCGGCATGGGCATGTGGGGTCTAGTTCTCCGACCAGGGAATAAGTAGTACCTGGGATCCTGCATTGGGAGTACAAGGTCTTAGCCACTGGAACACCAGGAAAGTTCCCTTTACTGAATCTTAAGTGGAAGAGAGAAGGATAGAGAGTTTCTTCCATGATCAGATGGGTCCCTCTAAAAATAAGAAGATCCTGCTTTACTCAACTCTGTATACACAATGTCCGCCCCCCAACCTCCCTCCCTGACCCAGGCTGGACCATGACATCACATGGTGGAGGCTGTTTTTCTGAAAAGAACCCGGGCCAGATTTACAAGAATGACATTCAGGCAGCATGACTGAAGAGGACCATGGCCAAAAGACCACAGCACACACCCAGCAGTGCTGAGAACACTGCTGGTCCCTCGGCACCTGGGGCTGACTCATGCTTGCTGTGAGGACCCAATGCCAGATGCCAGGATTGCTTTTACCCTTCTTCCATTTTTTACGACTATCCTCTGAAAACACCCCTAGGAACCCTTCTAACCCTTCCCACCCTGAAGTCTAGGTGTTGTATAACATGGGGATACCCTGAGGGAGTCAAGCAGTGTGCTCAGTGCTTCACACAAATTGTTTCACTTAAAAATTCCCAGCTCACAAACTTCCCTGGTGGTCCAGTGGGTAAGGTTCTGCACTTCCACTGCAGAGGGCAAGGCTTCTTCCAGGTCAGCAAACTAAGATCCCACACGCCTCTCAGCACAGCCAAAACAAACAAACAAAACTCCTCAGGACTGTATGTATGCAGATACCACAGCAACCCACTTTACAAAGGAGGAAATTGAGACTAAGAAAGGTTAATCAACACCTTATGGAAGTCAACCTACTATCTGATCTGGTAGTCAGAAGGAAATAGTAAGGAATGAGCAAGATTGGCTGGAAGAGCAAACAGATAGGTGGCACAGGGGGCCTTCCCCACTCAGTATGAGCCCTGCCCTGACTATGTTTACTTCACCTGCAGATATTATCATTTCACATCCTTTCTCCCCAGACTTTAATACTTAGATGGATACTGGGGGGAAAAAGTCCATGACACTAGGAAGAAAGTCATTTTCTAGGTCATAACAAGGATCCAACATAAGTTAAGCAAATATGACACTAGTGCATGTGTATTTAACACATGTGTGTGTAATGTAAGCTTGACGTGCTTAGTCATTTAGTTGTGTCTGACTCTTTGTGAACCCATGGACCATAGCCCGCCAGACTCCTCTGTCCATGGGATTCTCCAGGCAAGAATACTGGAGTGGGTATCCATTCCCTTGTCTAGGGTACCTTCCTGACCCAGGGATCGAACCCAGGTCTGCAGGCAGATTCTTTACTGTCTGAGCCACCAGGGAAGCCTAAGTGATACTATAAAAGACACTATTTTCATCATCTTTAAAGTGGATATAATATCTGTAAGTTATGAGCTAAAGAACTTAGAGGAGTGCTTGGCTCATAGTCAACATTTATTATTATTTCTCTTGCCTAAGTGATTAAGAGTACACACTTTGGAGTCAAGTAGACTTGAATTTGAATCCCAGCACCATCACTCTTAGCTGTTTGTGACCTTGTACAAGTTACTTAATCCCTTTGAACTTGCTTGGTTTCTTATCTATAAAAATGGGGTTACTAATGTGTATCTCACTAAGCAGTAGAAATGATGCATGTTAAAGCATTTAGCCCAATGCTTGGCACTAGTAAGCGTATGATAAATGGTAGTTACTATCGTAATGTGTACCACACACAGTTATGAAATTTTATTTCCAAGATATTCTGAGATCCTTCCCATTTCATAATTTCAGTTTTTTTTTTTTTTCATTACACAACACTTTATTGAAAAGAATACTGACTTTGGAGTCAGAGAGTCCCAGCCTGGGTTTGAACGCCAAGCCCTCCTACTTACCAGTCATGTGGTTATGGCCAACGTTGTCAATCTCCCTGAGCCTCAGTTTTCTTTGTAAAATGGGGATGACAAGACCTACCCCCTCCCCAGGCATTTTGCAAAGATTGTACAAGATAAGATAGGTTCACATCCAATACAATAGTGAAGTGAAGTCGCTCAGTCGTGTCCGACTCTTAGCGACCCCATGGACTGTAACCTACCAGGCTCCTCCATCCATGGGATTTTCCAGGCAAGAATACTGGATTGGGTTGTCATTTCCTTCTGCAGGGGATCTTCCCGACCCAGGGATCAAACCCGGGTCTCCCGCTTTGTAGGTAGATGCTTTACCGTCTGAGCCACCAGCTAATGAATTTATGTCAATGCTAAAGGCAATGTATTAAATATATAAATAAATGTGATTCATTGTTTCTTTCCCTCAGGTGTCATGGATGGGATCTGTAGATGGGATCTGTTGTACTTTCTCCAAAAAAGTCTCTATAGCCTTGTACTCCATCATAGCTGCAGTGGGGTTCAAAGGACCATAGTATCAGCAGTGTAGGATCCTGCTGATAAGCCAGGGAAGAAAGAAGGGGAAGTCACAGAACCAAGGGGAACTCTCCTTTCCTGTCTGACTAGGATTTGTTTGTCTTGCACACAGGCTGTGCCCTGCTGATACGGGGGCCTGTCCAGTGTCCAGCTTTGATTGGCATCTCCAGCACAGAGGAAGTAAGGAGCCCCTTGTTGATTAGGAACTGTTTTCCTCTGAACTTGCAGAGGAGAGTCCCAAACACATTTCTCTTTCTGGCGCCACTGGTGAAAGGAGAAAATCATGGAGACAATCCAGACCTGTGATTCAGAGCTAAAAGATCTTACAGACAAGAGGAGGGAGAATGAAGAGGTTTCAAGCATAGGTTTGGCGTCAGAATGATGAGGCCCAAATCCCAGCCTCACCATTTACCAGCTGGCTGATCTTGGGCAAGTTCCACAATCTCTGTAAGCCCTGGTTTCTTCGGTTGTAAAATGAGCATAAGAATTGTGCTGACTTCCTATGGAATGAGATGACCCATTATTAAAAAACTTAGCACAATGCCAGGCATACACTGAATGGTCAGTGTTTGAAGGCTGTGATCGTTTTCTGTTTCTGCAGTTATACAGTCAAGGACCCTGATAGCCAGGAAGGAAGCACAGCCCATTAGCTGTCCACCCGACTGGGGCCACTTCCCAGGCAGGGCCATGCCAAAGGCGTGTCCCGTGGGATCAAGGCCCTGCATTAACTGTGCTGAGAGAGTGAGAGTGGGTAGCACCACCCTAGCCGTGGGCTTGGAGCTTTCAGAGTATGTGCAAAGCAAGGCCTGAATCCCACCCAAGTAATCCCCCAAAGTAATTCCGCTTCCTGCTAGAATTATTTACCTTGTAATTAACAAAAGCTAAGGAGGCCCTTTTCTAATATTTTGGCTTGGAGGTTCAGAATTTAAACTTTTTAAGAGCCACGGACAAGGGTTTATTGTGGGCCTGTTCTTACTTGCTGAATTGAATGCATTATTATGATTCCGAAGCAACTAGGGGTCAGAGGCTAAGTACCTGAGGCGGAAAGCTGGGTTTTTGAGATCAGAGGACAAAATGTCTGGGAGTGGAGAAGCTTCAAAACTTGAGCTATGTTTCCAGGCTCAATGATGTCCAGACCTCAACTTGCTTTGGAGTTGCCTTTGCCTCTGACTCTGAGTGTTCAGGGAGGGGTCTGGCAATTCAGCTGGCCCCACCAAGGCCTGGGCAGCAGCCCCAGTTTCTGGTGACCTGAGTGCAGGCTCTGGGGTTGTGCTGTGCTTTGCTTGCTTGTTTGTTTCTCCACAGCAGGGTGGCCTTCCCCTGCTTCTGGGTGGGAAATGGGGGAGGAGAGAGGATGGTCTGCTCCCATCTCCACAGCTGTGTTTACACTTCCCTTGTCAGGGACTGTCTGGGGCTCAGCCTTTCTTCACTCCTGTGTCCCCTTGGAGAAATGCTATTTGATAGCCCCGTGGGCTTTACAAGGGAGGGGCTGAATGAGCAGAGGGGTCACCGTCCAAAGGGGGCTGGAAGGAAGGAGGAAGGGAGAAAAGTTGGAAGAGAGAAAGGAATAGTGCAGAATTCTGTTTGAATTCTGGGAAGCATCGGCTGCCTCCCTTTCTAACAGTGACCTGAAGACAAGCAGGGGACAAAAGAACACTTAGAACTTGCCTGCCTTGGAAGGAACAGAACAGAAGGAACAGAATGTGTGACAGAAATGTTGTTTCTAACCACTGAGTGGAACAAAATCTTGCTTGGGGATAGGGATACTGAGGGCACAGAGAAGAACAGTCTTCCCTGAGGCTTCTTTGGGGCCACTGGTCAGAGATACAGCATGTTAAAGCCAAACAGATCATGCTAAGATACATGCAAATTAAAAAGGATTTAAGAAAATGGTCAAGTAAATAATGCTCTTCTTCTCCAGGGAGCAAGTTGAGCTGGTATTAATCAGTGTGCTAGTGTTGCTGGACTCTCGGCCAAGCCTGGGAGAAGGGCTGCCAAGGCAAATCAGGCCTCAGGTTTCAGAAATTAAACACATAATTTTATTTTTCCGCAATAGAGAACTTTCGGAAAAAGAACCAACCTCGTTAGGCTACTCAGCACACTTTGTCCAGTTTCTTTCAGCCCCAGAGGCCTGCGATTTAAGAGCAAGATGAGCAACTGGAAGCCAGGAGTGACACAGTTATTCCTATTAACTGCCTGGGGGTGGGGCCGGGAGGAGTGGGGCAGGGGTGATGGTACTGTTTTTCAAAGGTCCAGTAGCTGACCACTTGCCAACAGTTTTTCTACGAATTTATAGGACAAAGACCTGAAGGGTTGGAAAAGAAAAAGAGGAAGAGCTAGCCAAACAAAAAATTGGCTTATGGTATCTCATGGACCATGGTCAGCTAAGAAAGAGCCTGGTCTCAGGAAAAACTCTCCCTTCAGAGAGGGAGAGAGGAAGCAATTGGCAGACAAACTTTCCCCAAGAACCCCACAATTATTGGTGATGTGGAAAGATGTTTTTATAATCCTCTAGTGAACAAGGATTATTAAACCCTGGGTTTAGTCCTATGCCAAATGCTGTGATGGATAGGAAAGAGGTAGACAGCCTGGCAGTGAGTGTAAAGTGGTAACAGTGTTGAAGCTGGGGGAGATCTTGGGGGATGGTGGGTTAATGAGGAGGTGGAGTTGGAGATGGATTATACACTCAGATCTATAACTCTGACACAAATCCCTTCACCTTCCTTCCTTTCCACATCAAAATATTTTTGTAAATATATTGTCTTTGTTATGCAGAATAAAGACATTTGTTCTCCTCTTGTCACTTGGCATACTTCATGCTTCCCTAAAACAATGTGGGTCACTCCCATGGTGTTAGTTACCAACAGAGTTGATGGTTCCCAAATTGCTCTCCAGTCTCAGTCCTGACGTTCAGATCTTCTGAACATCTTCCCTTAGGTAACTCATATTCCTTTTTTTTTTTGATCTGCCACCTGCCCACTCCCCCCACCCTCTGCCTTTTTTTCAACTATATTCTTTATTTCAACAAATATTATGTAGTGTGACATAGGGGTCCCCAACCTCCAGGCCATGCACTGATACCTCCTATCAGATCAGTGGCAGCATTAGATTAGAAATAAAGAGCACAATAAATGTAATGTGCTTGAATCACCCTGAAACCATCCCCTCCCCCATCCGTGAAAAAAACTGTCTTTCACAAAACTGGTCCCTGGTGCCAAAAGGCTTAGGGACCACTGGTACCATGGTTCTTAAACCTGTTACACAGTGGAATCACTTGGGATGCTCTTAGACTTCTTGAAGCCCAAGCCAATGAATCAAGCTTTCTGAAGGTGGGAGGAAGAAATCAGTAGTTATTAAAGCTGTCCCAGTGACTTCAATGTGAATCAAGCTTGAGAACCACTGATCTAAAAAAGGCATTTGGAATGGAAAGGAACATCATGGCAAACTGCCAAGTGTGAAGGAATATTTACTTTGATTTGGTGGTGAATTGGGTGTAGGCAAGAGAAAAAAAAGAAAAATTTCTGATATAAGGAAAAAATACTAAATCTGAAATCCAGAGACCTGATAGGGTAATTTTTCATCAAGACAATCTTTTAACCCGTTTATGCCAGAATAGCTTTGTGTGGGAAACTAAAATCCTCCCTACCTACTTTACAGAGTCGTTATGATTATTTGGAAAAAAAATTATTATCGGCTTTTATATTATGTATGTAGCAGGAATTCCCTGGTGGTCCAGTGGTTAGGAACCCACACTTCCACAGCAGGGGTCATGGGTTAAACAATCCCTGGTGGGGAGAACTAAGATCCCAAATCCCACAGTTGCATTACACAGCCAAAAGAAAAAAAAGTATGTGGAGACAAATTTAAGGTGATGTTAATTTGTATTTTAAGTTTTAATTTTAACTTTATATTTTGAAATAATTTCAGATTTATAGAAGTGTTACAAGTGGTAGAGAGTTTCCTGTATGCCCTTGAGCCAACTTCCTCAATTGTTGACGAAGTGTGATTGCCCAAACCAGGAATTCAGATCGACAAAATACTATTAACTGATCTACAGATCTTATTCTAATTTCATCAATTATCCCACTGGTATGCCTTTTTTGGACCAATATCCCATCCAGGATCACACATTACATCTACTTGTCATGTCTCCTCAGTCTCCTCCAATCTGGACAGTTCCTCACCGTTTGTCTTTTTTTTTCCCCCCCGCCCTGCACCCTCGACCCCCTCCAGCTGAAGCACGGAGTCAACCACTGGACCACCAGGGAAGTCCCAATCTTGATATTTTTGAAGATACTAGCCAGTTATTGTGCAAATTTACCCTTTATTTTGGATTTGTCTCATGCTTCCTCCTGGTTAATTCAGCTTATGCATTTTTTTCAAGGCTACTATGGAACTGATTTTGTGTCCTCATTGAATCATATTGAGAGGTACTTAGGACGGAGGAGCCTAATGGGCTCCAGTCCATGGGGTCGCTAAGAGTCGGACACGACTGAGTGACTTCACTTTCACTTTTCACTTTCTTGCATTGGAGAAGGAAATGGCAACCCACTCCAGTGTTCTTGCCTGGAGAATCCCAGGGACGGCGGAGCCTGATGGGCTGCCGTCATGGGGTCGCACAGAGTTGGACACGACTGAAGCGACTTGGCAGCAGCAGCAGCAGTAGTAAAAATATTATCTCAGCATTAGTGATATTAACTTTGATCATTTGGTTAAGGTGATGTCTGCTAGATTTCTCTTCTGTAACGTTACTTTTTTTCCTTGTGTAACTTATAAGTATCTTGTGAGAGGATACTTTGACTCAAGGCAACTAATTTGAATCTAAGTGACTGGGAAAACTATTGACAGAAATAGGGAAGCCTGGTGTAAATAAAGCAAGAATGATAACTTAAGAGCCCTAGACGGGTGTTTGGGGATATTTGTAAATCAAATATCTGTCAAAGATCTGTATGAAGGGGTTGCAGGTTGGTGTGAAAAGCTGAAGTGAGAAGTGGCATGTCACCAGTGTGTGAGGATGATGCAACACTGGTTGGGTCTTCAAGAGGACAATACTGGCTCCAGGAAGTTTCTCAAGAGCCCTTCCTGTCCCCTGACAGCGCCGCCTTGGAAATCTTCGGGTTCGGGTTGCACCACCTCAGACTCCTGAATTTGGGGTACTGGCGCCAAACCACAGACCTGCGAAGAAGGAAGCCAGCGGGGCGCGGGCGGCGCAGTGCGCACGCGTCCGGAGGCGCGGGGCGGGGCCGCGGCGCGGGGGCGGGGCCGCGGCGCGCAGGCGTGCTAGCGGTGGGTCCCTGCGGCTCGGGATGGAGGGTGAGTGAGTAAACAAGCCCCGGCCCGCCGGTGGGGCCGGGCCTCCGTGCCTCGCCACCGGGGAGCCTGAGGGAGGGAGAGTCGAAGGGATCAGAGAACTGGGGGGAAGCGGAGGGACACACCAACTGCCTGCCTGGGCTTAGCGGAGCTCCCACTCCCCGTTCCGAGAGCTGGGGGAAAGAGGACAGCTGGCCGAGCGAGCCCCAAGCGAGGACCGCGTCTGCGGCGGGGAGGGCGGTGTGTCCAAGAGGAGGAGCGGCGGGGGCGGGCCCGGGAACGCGAAATCCCGTTGGAGGGCGGGGTGGGCCAGGTGGGCGGGACCCCTGCGCGGGGAGGGCGAGGTGGGCGGTGGCAGCTGCGGGGGCCCTTAGCGAGGTGGACTGCTGGGGACTTGAGGACCAGACGCGGGGGGTCAGCTTTCGATGACTTTGGGGGGTGTTGAGGAAGCGGTGGCAGTAAAAACGGGGTGAGGCGAGTGAGGGTCCTAAGGCGCAGAATGGAAAGGGGCGCTCGTTCTCGGGGTCCAGGCGGTGCCGCATGCCTCCGGGTTCTCACGCTCGGTGCCCCTCTCGCCTCCCCCAAGTCCTGGCCCTGAGTAAGAGGCTTCTCTCCAAATTTGGTCTCGCGCCAATCCCTGCCTACCCCAGAATTCTCTTGGGGATCGAATAATGTAAGGGAAAGAGCCTTGAAGCAAAAGCAAGGTGGTGTATTTGGGACGTGCCTGTTAGGAAATGTGGAGCAAACTTATTTCGGTAAAAAGTTACTACTGAGAAATTGTTTCGGGAGCGGGGAGGGGAAAGGATATGGAAGAGTGTTAGTGCCGCCGGTGGAAATATTGAGAGTGGGCTTTTCATAGGTGAAATACGGGATTATAGCTGGAGTCGCCTAGGTATCGCGATAGTCCAGAGCTAGAGGGATGAGGATGGGGCTAAGAGCCGAGGTAGCCATGGGTGCGTGTGAAGATGGCCACGACTGTGAGAGTCTCTTCCGCCTTTGCTGCCATGATGCCTGTGAAGAGAAAAATCCCCCATCGGGTTCTTTTAAGTTTAAGAAACTTAAAGGAAGTTTCCAGCGTTAGAAGGTGCCAACTTTATCAGAGGTTTCTGTGAGAGCCTGTCTGTTTTAAGCCTTGGAATCCCTAGAGCTGGAATGGGTGGCATTGATAAAAGAAGATTACTTAATTGCATAGAAGAAAGTGTGTATGAGGAGATAAAGTACTTTAAACACACACATAAGTGCACACATTTATAATAGAGGCAAAGATCATCTATAAAGATCTAATAATACTACTATTGTCATGCTGAGTGTGTGTATTACAGACAGCGGGAATGAATTCTCCCAGGGGAGAAATGTTGGCTTGTTTTATTCACTGATGCACTTTGAATGCAAAAACAGTGCCAGGCACACAGTAGGTGAGCAATACATCTTTTTAAAAATTAGTTATCAGTTTATTTCTGGCTGCATCGCATCTTAGCTGCAGCACTCTTTCGTTGCCTCCACTTCTGCCAGCATGTGGGATCTTAGTTCCTTTACCAGGGATGAAACCTGCACCCTCTTCCCTGGAAGATGAATTCCTAACCACTGGACCTCCAGGGAAGTCCCCTCAATACATGTTTGTGGAATAAAGAAATAGTGGGAAGATCCCTGGGACTGGAAGTGGGAAGATCCCTGGGACTGGAAGTGGGAAGATCTGCATCCAGGTAGTGGAAGAACTGACAGACTACTCATAGGCCAGTCATGGAACTGGATGCCAAGGTAGTTTTCAAACTTGCTGAAGTGGAAGTGTTGTTACTTTAGTTCTCTTTGAAACAGCACTAGAAGAAGGAGCCTAGGGTTAAAAGTGAAATTTTATGCCCAAGAGGACTTTTGTGAGGAAATGTAGTTAGACTTGTTTCACTTATACTTGCCTTTGAATTAGCATGCCTTTAAAAAGCTATTTAAAATATTATATTTAGCTTTTTAATTCTTGAGATCTGAAATCTGGCCTTCTTAGTTCTCTAGGTAACAGTTCCCACCCTTGGTTTGTGCCTTATGTGAAACAGGTAACAGTTTATTTCACTAAGTTTATCATTTTCATGTGTATACTCAAGTTTAAAAACTTTTTAAACAATGTATACATTGTTGGACTTGCCTGGTGGTCCAGTGGCTAAGACTGCACTCCCAGTGCCAGGGCCTTTTGATCCCTGGTCAGGGAACTAGATTCCACCTGCTGTAACTAAAGATCCTGTATGCTCCAGCTAAGACCTGGCAGAGCCAAGTAAGTAAATATATATATTTTTTTAAGTTTATGCTTTGTTAATTAGCTACTTGCCAAAAAAGATTTGAGGCAAGTGTTTTAGCCACTTTGGCCATCTGATGCGAAGAGCTGACTCATTGGAAAAGACCCTGATAGCTGGGAAAGATTGAAGACAGGAGGAGAAGGGGACGACAGAGGCCGAGATGGTTGGATGGTGTCGCTGACTCAGTGGACATGAGTTTCAGCAAGCTCCGGGAGTTGTGATGGACAGGGAACCCTGGCATGCTGCAGTCCATGGGGTCGCAAAGAATCAGACATGACTGAGCAACTGAACTGAACTGAAAAACACTTTACATTTCTACATCAGACAGTTAAACTGCAGAGAAAAAAGAAAAAAAACAAGGCAGAGGGTCTGAATAGGTATTCCAAAAAAGACACACTGATCACCAACAGGCACATGAAAAGCTACTCATCATCACTAATCAACAGGGAAATGCAAATGAAAACCACAATAAGATATCACTTCACACCTGTTGAAATGGCTGTTATTAAAAAAGACAAGAGATAACAAATGCTGGTGAGGATGTGAAGAAAAGGGAACCTTGCTGCACTGTTGGTGGGAATGTGAATTGGTACAGCCACTATGGAAAACAGTGGAGATTCCTTAAAAAATTTTTAAAAACTGCCATACAATCCATCAAGTCCACTTCTGGGTATTTAGCTGAAGAAAATGAAAACTGTAATTCAAAAAGATATATGCACCCCAATATTCAAAGCAGCATTATTTACAATACCCAAGATATAGAAACAACCTAAGTGCCCATCAACAGATGAATGAATAAAAATGTGACACGCACAAAATATTTTGCAACTTAACAACAATGTGGATAGACCTGGAGGATATTATGCTTCTTGAAATAAGTCAGACAGTAGAAGATGAATACTGTTTGTTTTCTTTTATATGTGGAATCTAAAAGATAACAAATTTAAAAATGAAAATATGTAGAGAAGGGTGAAGAGAATTAGATTAGGATTGAGGGAGAGGGTTTTAAGGGAAAAATTGCTTTTAGAGAATACCTCCATTTCAGAAAATGCCTAGTTTTGCTTGTTTTTAATTTGACCAAATTGTGTATTGAGCTCTTACCCAACATCTTTAGTCCAACTGTCTTATCATTTGGGATTTCATCACTCCAGACCTTGAAGTCAAGAGTTCCTTAATGAGGTAGAGTTTAGTGCCTCTGATGTGTTATGTTCTCAGACATAGTAGCCCTAATATTTTGATTCAGAATGGAATAATTGAAAAGTCTTGTTTTATTAATGATAATGAGCAGTCTACATACTTTTTTTTTTTTTTCCTAGCCAAGCTTCAAGGCTTATGGGATTTTAGTTCCCTGACTAGGGATCGAACCCAGGTTCTCAGCAGTGAGAGCATGGAGTCCTGACCCCTGGCCTGCCAGGAAATTCCCATTAGACAGAAAACATTAAGCCTTGTGCTCCTGTAATTCAGAACCAGTCACGGTAGAGCTGTAGCCTGTTAGGAGTTTCCTTTAACTCGTCTGAATCAGTGTTGTACATGCTAAGAGCCAGCGTTTTCCTTGGGTCTCATAAAAGCTAATTCTGCTTTGATTTTTGTCACTGTTGTCTCAAATACACACAACCTGATTCTCTTAATAAAGGAACACTAGAAAATGTTAATGCTATAATTTTATTTTAAATTAAGAATTCAGGGTCACAACTTCTTGTTAGTGACTTTTTTTCTATATGTACAGCCCAGAGGTTCAGGGAGTTTTCATAAAAGTACATAGTTAGGGCTTACCTGGTGGTTCAAGATTATCTGCCTGCCAGTGCTGGGGACACGGGTTCAATCCCTGCTCTAGGAAGATCCCACATTCTGCATGGCAACTAAGCCTGTGCACTACTACTACTGAGCCAGCACTCTAGAGCTGGTACTCTGCAAGAGAAGCTACCACAATAAGAAGCCCGAGTACCACAACTAGAGTAGACCCTGCTCTCCACAACTAGAGAAAGCCACATGACCCAGAAGATCCAGCACAGCCACAAATACGTCTTTTTTAAAACTGCACTAAAAAAAAGTTCATAGTCATATAACCATCACCACAGCCAAGGTATTTTTATCACCTCAAAAATGTCCCTTATGCTTCTTTTCATGTAATTCCTTTCTATTCTAGTCATATAAGTGGAGTCAAAGTATACAATTTTTGTGTCTGATTTCTTTCACGTAACATAAGGCTTTTGCAATATATAGGAACTGTTTGCAATACATCTGCATATATAGGAACTGTCCGTTCCTTATTATTGGAGAGTAGTATTCCATTGTATGTATACACTGTACTTTGTATACATTCACTAATCCATAGATACTTGTATTGTTTCCACTTTGTGGCTATTATGAATAAAGACGCTTTGCACATTTGTGTACAGGTCTTTATGGGGATGTATATTTTCATTTCTCTCCGATAAATAATCAGAAATTGTAGGCCAGGTTGTGTAGTAAGTACACATTAACATTTTTAAAAAGGGGACTTCCCTGGTAGTCTAGTGGTTAAGACTCCATGCTTCCAATGCAAGTCAACCCCTGGTCAGGGAACTAAGATCCCACATGTGCTGTGACATGGCCAAAAAACGAAAAAAAAGGAAATGGGCTTCTCTGGTGGCTCAGTGGTAAAGAAAATGCCTGCCAGTGCAGGAGACATGGGTTTGATTCCTGCTCTGAAAAGAAGCTACACGCCAAGGAGCAACTAAGCCTGTGCACCACAACTATTGAACCTGTGCCCTAGAGCTGAGGAGCCACAACCAGTGTAGCCCAAGTGCCCTAGAGCCTGTGCTCTGCAACAAGAGAAGTCACTGCAATGAGAAGCCTGAATACTGCATCTAGAGTAGCCCTCGATCAGTGCAACTGGAGAAAAGTCCACACAGCAATGAAGACCTAGCTCAGCCAAATAAACAAATAATTTTTAAAAAGCAAAAACAACAACTGGCAAACTTTTCCAAAGTGGTTGTACCATATTGCAATGGCACCAGCAGTACATGAGGATTGTATTGCTCCACATCTTCACCACTGGTATTATAAATCTTTTTAATACTAGCCATTTTGTGGTTGTATAATAGTTATGTCACTGTGGTTTTAATTTGCATTTCCCTGATGACTAATGATTATTGTTTAGTTGCGCAGTCATGTCCAACTCTTTGTGGACCCCATGGACTGGGGTATATAGCCTGCCAGGCTCCTCTGTCCACAGGATTTCCCAGGCAAGAATACTGGAGTGAGTTGTCATTTCCTTCTCCAGGGTATCTTCCTGACCCAGGGATGGAACCTGAGTCTCCTGCATTGGCAGGTTGATTCTCTAGTGCCTGAGCCACCAGGGAAGCCCAGTGACTAATGATAGCATCTTTCTGTGGCTTATTTGTCATTTCTATATCTTTTTTGGTGGAGTATCTGTTCAAAGTTTTGGCGTACTTTTTATTTGGTGTCTATCTTATTATCGAATTTTAGGCGTTATTCATATAAAGACTTATTTTTAAACTTCTTAACTGTGATAGCATATGTTTTGGAGTTTATTTTCAATGTATAGGTGAATGTAATGAAAAGCTCTTAGCTTAGTACTTAACTGGAATGTGAATAGTGTTTTGCATATGTAAGTAATTAAATAACAGATACAGTAAAATTTAAAATATTTTTTTGTGTGGCACTTCTTTTGCCTAAGATGAATAAACCCATTTCTCCTAATCTGTTCTAGTGAATGCTGAGTTTTTTGTTTGCTTGCTTTTTTTTTTTTAATCTTTGAAGTGATAGTTGTTAGTGTTGGAGTGCTATGGGAACCCATCTTATGGCTGTGTTTCAGTTGTTTATTTTAATCATACCTATCTGTTCCAAACAGTATGTCTCATCTTCCTCATATACTTTGTGGGGACTAACTGCCAAATAAACTTTAGAGATACTGAAAACCCGTTAAAAAGCCAAGCAAAATAAATATTGGCTCATGATCACATGAGATTCAAATGTCACTTTAATTGTTAAAGAAGGAAGGGTGGCTTATTTTATGTTATGATTGGATAAAACCCAATGATATGTTCATGTATATGTGTACTACTCTGGCCAAATAAAGCACCTGAGTAAAATTAGAAATAGTGCCATTGATCATTAGACTATTCTGGTGTGCTTGCTATCATCTCTTTTGACAGACTATAGGAGATCACATTTCAGCTGTAATTCCTTTTTTGTGTATGTAGAATTTAATTAATTAATTAATTTATCTTTGGCTGTGCTGTGTCTTCGTTGTTGCCTGGGCTGCTCTCTAGCTCTGATACACAGGCTTCTCCTTGCTGTGGTTTCTCTTGTGGATCACAGGCTCTACAGTGAGCGTGAACTCAGCAGTTGCAGCTCCCAGGCTCTAGAGCACAGGCTCAATAGTTGTGGCACTTGGGCTTAGCTGCTCTTTGGCATGTGGGATCTTCCCGGATCGGGGATCGAACCTATGTCTCCTGCATTGATAGGCAGATTCTTTACCACTGAACCACCAGGGAAGCCCTGTAACTTCCTTTTTTTATTTTCTCAATAAAAACATTGATGTTTTCCTGTGGGTGTCTCCTCTAAGAAATCTACAACACACGTACATACTAGCAGCTGTGGATTCTTTTCCATTACTTGGTCTCCATTTTTACCTTATTTTCGTCTGCCTTTTTTTTTTTTTTTAAATCCAGCTGTGAGGCTTTGGGGATCTTAGTTCTGAGACCAGAATTGAACCTCAGACCCTTGGCAGTCAAAGGGTTTTAACAACTGAATTGCAAGGGAACTCCTAGTCTCCAGCTTTAAATGGATGGAACAACCTGCCTTAAGCTTACTGTTTCAAAAGGAAATGAGTTCCAAAAGCAATGGGAGAGGGATTGCAGTTCAGAATAAATTTTGGGGTCATTTGGGTCTTGAAAAGGGTAACCTAAGGTTTCTTAGGGAGGCAGTTTTATCCTAGATTTGAACCATTTTTTCATCTCCTGGAGCAAATTATTATTAAGCTTGTTCAGGGCAGAAATTAGATGGGCAGCTACTTAATATTACATGTGAGCGGGGTGTATGTTATTAAATAGTTTTTTAATTCTAAGAAAGAGTCCCTCTTTTGGCCCCCATTTCATAGAGGAATGAAACATACTTAAAAGATATAAGAGAAAGAGAGATGCTGTAATTTATAGGAAATAAATTCAGAATTGCTTAAGTTTTTTTTTTTAATAACCCAACACCTTAGCTTCTGGGATTCCAGTTCTTAGATTATGGTGGTGTTTCATTCCCTTCCCCCAGAGAGATAATATTTAACTTACAGAGAATTGCTTTTAAGAGCTTGAATCAGTTGATTACAAGTGATTAAGAGTGAACACAGTGAGTCTGTCTGTTTCTTTGCTATTCTGTCTTTCCTTTTTTAAAAAAATTTATTTTTTATTCTTGGCTGTACTGGGTGTTCATTGATGTGCAAGGGCTTTCTCTAGCTGTGGTGCATGGGCTTCTTACTGTAGTGACTTCTCTTGTTTTGGGGCCCAGGTTCAGAAGTTGTGACACATGGGCTTAGTTGCCACGTGTCATGTGGAATATTCTGGGCCAGGGATTGAACCCATGTTCCCTGCATTGGCAGGCAGGTTCTTAACCACTGGACCACCAGGGAAGCCCTGTCCTTCCTTGATGTATCCTCTGAGTTTAATATAGCATTACACCCATCCATTTGATTCTTCAAATGAAACATTCCCATATAGTCCTCTTAAAGTCCAGTTGAATGAGGTATTATAGTAATGATCTAATCAATGGTATATGTGTGACCTTGGGTTGAATTTTGCTGTTTTCTTGTCTATGCTATTATTTCTTATGGGTGAAAACAGGTAATTTTCACATGCTTCTAAACTTTAGTTTCTGTTTCAAATTTTGACTCTTCATAGCTCCTTCTAGGGGCTTCCCTGGTAGCTCAGCTGGTGAAGAATATGCCTGCAATGCAGAAGACCCCAGTTTGATTCCTGAGTTGGCAAGATCTTCTGAAGAAGGATAGGCTACCCACTCCAGTATTCTTGGGCTTCCCTCGTAGCTCAGCTAGTAACGAATCTACCTGCAATGTGGGAGACCTGGGTTCAATTCCTGGGTTGGGAGGATCCCCTGGAGAAGGGAATGACTACCCACTCCAGTATTCTAGTATTCTGGCCTGGAGGATTCCATGGACTGTGTAGTCATGGGGTCCCAAAGAGTTGGACACGACTGAGCAACTTTCGGAGAAGGTGATGGCACCCCACTCCAGCACTCTTGCCTGGAAAATCCCATGGATGGAGGAGCCTGGTGGGCTGCAGTCCATGGGGTCGCTAAGAGTCGGACATGACAGAGCGACTTCACTTTCACTTTTCACTTTCATGCATTGGAGAAGGAAATGGCAACCCACTCTAGTGTTCTTGCCTGGAGAATCCCAGGGACAGGGGAGCCTAGTGGGCTGCCATCTATGGGGTTGCACAGAGTCGGACACAACTGAAGCGACTTAGCAGCAGCAGTAGAGCAACTTTCATTTATAGCTCCTCATAATGTTTTTAGAAATTTAGTATGTTAGGCGAAATAATAGAATTAGTTCTCCAGGAACCTAAGTAGCCGATATAGAATAAAAATCTTGTAGATTTTATTGAATTTTTACATATACTTAGTATTTGTTCTTTCTCTAAAGTAATTGATGGGCCTGGTGGCTGAGCCTAGAAATTGGTGCAGAAAAGCAGAAAAGTGCACTTGGTAATTGTGAGAATATATTTGTGTGTATGCCTGGAAAGATAGAATTTAATAAAATAAAGCTCCCTTCTCAAATGGCATCAAGTATTATTAGGATCTGATTTCCATGCAAATACTGTGGTAGCAGAGACTTTAAAGTCTTCATAGTTTTGGGGGGAACATCCTTCTGAGGATCTGACTATGCTCCACTGACTTGGAATGACTGTCTGTTCTCTTTTGAAAAGCTCAACATTTATTTTGCCTTTGTGTCTTGGCATTCCTCTGAAGAACAGAAGCCAATTGGAAAACCCTACCCTTCACCTTGTGTTCTATGAGGTAGGTAGAGCGTGGTCCAATAAGTACTTCTTTAAAACTGAACTTTAATTCAAGCGCCTCAAAAAGAACCCCCAGTGATTGGCAGTGTTATGTATTTCCATGTGTCATGCCGGTGACTTGGAGATGAGATTATGTTGTCATATTCGACCTTAATTGCTAGACATCCGGTAGATTTAGGCAATTTGGCAGGTATAGTTTTCTTGTGTGGGTGAATCTTTCCATGAAGCTCTTGATATTAACTTGGTTCCTGCTAAACATTTCTCTTAATCAAAGTAGTAAACAGGCTTCCAAAATTGCAAGTAATCCAAGTTTCTAAATATCTGTGAAAGTGAGAGCTAAATTAAAAGCATGTTACCACAGAGGACAGTGGCTAAGCTTTTAGGTAATCAGACCAGGCATTGCTGATATGAAATCTTTTCTTAATTGGAGTTCCGTTGAACTCATAGATTTGTGTTCTTTACACAAATCTTGTTTTTGTGAATAAATGTAATGGGAATGAAAGCATAACTGACCATGTTTATTTGAATTTGAGGAATGTGTCATTTCCAAGAAGTAAAATGCCATTTGTCATCTCTGTCTCTCTTAGATTACAGCAAAATGGATATACCAAATCCCCCGACGTCCAAATGTATCACTTACTGGAAGAGGAAAGTTAAGTCTGAATACATGCGACTTCGGCAGCTTAAACGGCTTCAGGCGAATATGGGTGCAAAGGTAGAAATACTTCACAAGTGAAAGGCTATAAATTGATTCAACATGGAGGGGTTGGATTTTTTATTTTTATCTTTTAACTCTTCTCTTAAAATCCTAACAAGTTTTTCCTTGGCTCTGCTAGGCTCTCTATGTAGCAAATTTTGCAAAAGTTCAAGAAAAAACCCAGATCCTCAATGAAGAATGGAAGAAGCTTCGTGTCCAACCTGTTCAGTTAATGAAGCCTGTGAGTGGGCATCCTTTTCTCAAAAAGGTACTTCCAGTGTCTAAGCTTGGCCTTTCTCTTTTCCTTGGATTTAAGGATTTTTTTTTTTTCTTTTCTTTTCTGTATCTCTGGCTTATTGGGCTTCCCTGGTGGCTCAGATGGTAAAGAATCCACCTGCAATGCAGGAGAAGTGGGTTCAATCCCTAGGTTAGGAAGATCCCCTGGAGAAGGAAATGGCAACCCACTCCAGTATTCTTGCTTGGAGAATCTCATGGACGGAGGAGCCTGGTGGGCTACAGTCCACAGGGTTGCAAAGAGTCGGACATGACTGAGCGACTTCACACACACACACACAGTATTCTTTCCTGGAGAAAGTCCATGGACAGGGGAGCCTGGTGGCCTGCAGTCCATGGGGTCACACTTATTATTATTAGAAAATAAAGACAATGGATGCAATTACTGTAGTCATCTTTGAATAACTGGGATGGTGAACCTGAAACTTAAAGAATAACTGTGGAACTTCCTGGTGGTCCAGCCATTAAAACCCCACACTTCCAATGCAAGGGGCACAAGTTCAATCCCTGCTCAGGGAACTAAGATCCTGTATATTCCAGGCTGCAGCCTGAGAATAAATAAATAAAATCAAAAGGACATCAGACTCATTACCAAATTGTATTATTGAAAAAAAAAGAATAACGGTTTTGCCTTTTGTTCTTTTCAGCTAATGAGTTTAATCATGAGTTTTACCTAGAAAAATAAGACATTTGCTGTCTACTTTCCTGGGCTCTGTATACAAGCTTCAAAGCAGCCTCTTTTGTGGCTTTTTTGGTACCTCAGCTGTTTTGAAGTTGGAAAAGGAATGCTGTGGGTAATTGACCAATATGGTCAACGGGACATCCTTTTTGTAAACTAAAAAAATCACTCTGTTAGTTTCTTATAGAGATGATGTTTCTAAAATATAAAAAACAGATAGTTTATGAAGGGCACTTTTCTTTCCCAAAGCAAAAGGTGGCCATAATCTCTGTACCACTTGGCTTCCCCCTGTAGTGTCCCCATCAGCTCTGCAGCTAAGCTGAAGTCCACTGCAAAGTTTAGGTCTTCAGGAAAACTTCCTTGTCTTCGTTCTCATCTCCTAGGACACTCAGAGGCTCTTTGCTGTCAGGTACAGCCCAAAGAGATCAACAGTTTTAGATGGAGATAAACAACAGTTGAATATGGGAGGCCAAGGGCAATAGACAGTTCCTGCTTCCCACAGGTTTACAACTGAGGGATTCCTTTTAGGAGCTCGATGTTACAAAATCCTCAACTTAGTCACTTGTAAGAATTAGAAGGCTACTGGGATAATTTTGGAAGGAAACTCCCATTCTCTCTTGGGTTGTGGACCTGCCTTCCCTCTCCATGTCATTGCTTGTATTTCAGTGTACCATAGAGAGCATTTTCCCGGGATTTGCAAGCCAGCACATGTTAATGAGGTCTCTGAACACAGTTGCCTTGGTTCCCATCATGTACTCGTGGTCCCCTCTCCAGCAGAACTTCATGGTATGTATTGAAAGTACTATGGTGATTGTTTAAATGGAATGATTTTTTTTCTTTTTTTAACATTGAAATGCTGGCACTCCTCTCAGGGGAAAGATTGTCAGAATATACTTAACAAAGCTTGGACATGCAGGGCAGAATGTTTTTGTGATTTACTGACTCTGAAAAACACATATAGCAAATTGTTCTAACTTGTTAGCTTTTGCGTTCTCTGGAGTGTACTTCAGAATTGATGCTCTTTCGTTTTTGAATGAAACAGATTGGGCAAGAGTCCAGCTTTCCTTTACTACCTTGGTCCAATTTTATAACATTGCGTGCAGTTAAATGTATTCTAAATCAGACACTTCAGGCTTTAGCAGGTTGACAGCTCCCTGCTGATGGAGCAATCCTTTCTTAATCCCCTAAAGGCAAGATGCTGTGAAAGCAACTGAGATAGCAGAGGCACACGTGGATCTCCAGTCCTTTCATCTGGGGCTTTATGCTGACTCCTGCCAGGATTATTTGTGGTTCTGATAATCAGGCTGCTAAATACTGCCATCGCTTATTGTGTCTGGTGACAGATAGCAGTTCTGCTGACTGGAATAGGATATAGGTTAACAGAAGGAAATCATCTCTTAGAAGAAAACTTCAGAGTAACTCTACTTGATAGCTATAGAACTGAAAATGACTGTTTTCTGCTGAACCACAAAACAAAATCCATTCATATTGTTTATTGCCAGAAAATATACATAGCTCGTTCTGTCATTGACTTTAGGTTCTCACTGAGGGTGAGTGATATCAGTTGTAATAAGAATTTTTATTATGTTTATGGGAGGTTAATCTTAGTCTGTATAATAGAATATACAAATATTTTATGGTTGCCAATTTCTGTTTTAATTACTGCAGTTATGTTGTAGTTTATATTCTTGAAAGTCTTCCTTTTCATCTGTCTATGTGATATTTGTACCAATTTCACAATGTTTAGTGGATTAAATGACATAATAGATGGAATCACTATGAGAAAGAAATGTGTTGTCAGATTTTAGGTGTTGGTGGGAATATTTTTAACATCCAGCTTAACATTTGGTAGTTAATATCCTCAGGTAGTAAAGCTGACTTTTTTTTCTTCCAAGAGTAGCATGACTCCCATTTGAGGCTTTGTTGCCAAAATGACTGGTCTTTAAAATGTAGTGAACTTTGTAACCAAAGGCATTTTTAGGAGCTTTACAGCAGCAAAAATGGTTCAGCACACACAGGTTCCATTAAACAGGAAAGAGAAAAAAAAAAAAAAACAGGACGGAAGAGATGCACAGCAAACAAACATTTGGTTTGATTTCAGGTGGAAGATGAGACAGTTTTGTGCAATATCCCCTACATGGGAGATGAGGTGAAAGAGGAAGATGAGACTTTCATTGAGGAGCTGATCAATAACTACGATGGCAAAGTCCACGGTGAAGAAGGTAGTGGCGCTGGGCTCCTAAGGAGAGGACTGTATTAGGATGTGCCTCTTGGTTCATGTGTATCATTAGCTTACTTTTATCTGCTGCCTCGTGATGTATACACTGAAGACTATTTCCATGTCACCACATGGCTGGAAGTAAACATTTTATATTACAAATAACCCCAGTTAAATTTTAAGAGGATTTGGAGGAATTCCCTGGTGGTCCAGTGGTTAGGAGGCCACACTGTCATCTCCAGGGTCCCGGGGTTCAGTCCCTGGTTAGGAGACTAAGATCCCACAAGTCATGCAGCATGGCCAAAAAAAAAAAAAAAAGAGTTGAGACATAAAAGGATTGTATAGTAACGTAATGGTTATATAGTAATATGATTTTCTCTCTAGTGGGTGGAGAGAAAATTTAGTGAATAAATAAGTTTGGTCTTAGAAGTCTACCATAAATCCATCCAAGGCTATTTTGTTCTTTGTTTCCCTTTCTGTGATACTGGCAATGAGCATAACCTCTCTTCTTAGATCCAAATACTCCTGAATCTCCCAGAAGTTGGCAAGAATATTCTGACTTTCCTAAAAGTGTTACCAAACCAAACTTGGGTCTGCTCACTTGAGTGCGATAAAGCCAATCTATTGACACCAGGTGGTGGTGAAGGAAAGTACAGTCTTTATTGTAGGGCGCCAAGCACGGAGAAGGGGCAGCTCAAGCTCAAAGGACCAGAACTACCTAATGGCTTTCAGGGGAGGGATTTAAAAGGCAGTGTGAGGGAGAGAACTGCAGGGTGTATGATCAGTTGTGCCCACTTCTTGGATTGGTTGGCATCTGGGTGAAGTTTCAAGCCTCATCAACCTTCTGGTTTCAACCAGTCTAGGGTCTTCATGCTTGCGGTCAGCATTTTTTGTCTGGTGGGAGGTCTGCTTCTTATAAAACAACTTAGGAATGTGTGTCAGGCCTTTATCTTTCTTTTGGGGAACTGGGAGTACAGTGATTCTGCTGTGTTGCAGATTTATAGTCTAAATTGTTACTAGTTTCCTGGCCCAACAGCTTTTCTTTGTTTCTATGTCTTCACATTTCTTAATCATTACCTCTGGAGCCAACCTTTTTGTGACTTAGGGAAGACCCGGGAGACTAAAGCAAAAACCTTTTACTTCAGAGGACAAGGGCAAAGGAACTTGTGTATGATTTCAAAAGCAAGTCATTTGTATTTAGTTTTAGTTTTAGAAAAAGTTGTTAGTATGTAAGAAGGGGAAAGATAGGGGGAAACTCTTCATAGATTGCAAACCAGTGGCTTCAACCTGCTCTTTTGACTATTGTGTTGTCAAAAGATGCTGTTGTGATGCCATTGAAATGCATTGTTTATACACGGTGCCCTCTAGTGTTCTGAGGCTTTATCCTAAGTTGTATTAATAGTTTAACCCCATGTAGTATGATTTTTTTTTTAAAGTATATTGTCTTTTGAGTCAACAATGTTACTACTGACCCATCACTTGCAAAACCAAGTACATTTTCATCATTTTTTTCTCTGTCCTATTTGTATTGTTGGCCCACTTTTGTGATATTTTGAACCGTAAATACAGGTTGATCTATTACTGAGGCAGTGAAAACCCCCGTAAAAATAAAGTCCATAACTGGATTTCCCACTCTAGCCAGCTGAACCGTTGCAATTTTAAGAACCAGTCAAATTATTGTAACTCCCTGGTTGTCCTCATAAGAATGTACATATATTATCTTGAGTCTCAGAAGTGAATACAGGAAAACCTTCTGAGGAGGACTAATGGAGTATGAAATGATCACTGCTCATCCATCTAATTCTTATATTTCAGAGATGATTCCTGGCTCTGTCCTGATCAGTGATGCTGTTTTCCTGGAGTTGGTAGATGCTCTGAATCAATACTCGGATGAAGATGAAGAAGGGCACAACGACACCTCAGATGGAAAGCAAGATGACAGCAAAGAGGATCTGCCAGTAACAAGAAAGAGGAAACGACATGCTATTGAAGGTGAAGAGCATGACCTCCTTATTCCACCTGGGGTGACAGGGAAAGGGAAGAAAGCAAAAGATAGGTTTATTTCTTATTAAAGGCTGTTGGCACTTCTCACTGGTCCACTTAAAAGGAGAATGTGTTTACTGATTGATGGTTTAAGATAGCTGTGATTTAGCTGAAGAAAAAACTAGGAGAACTTTAGACAGTAATCATTGTTTATTTCTAATTATAAAAAATAATGTGTTTGAAAAATATGGCAAGTTATAAAGAATAAAGTAAAATTACCCTATTATCTTGCTACCTAGAAGTAGTTTTTTTAGTATTAATATTTCCTTCTAGACTTAAAAAATGTATATATAAAAATATACACAAGTACACCTGAAATGTATTATGTGTATTTTATCTCAGTTTTTAAAAAGTACCTAAGTAAATCAACATATATATATATGGTAGGTGAAGTTAGTATCATACCACATATGTGTATATACACACAGATAATTTTATACCCCTTATTATTTAATCTTACATCATGAGCATTTTCCCATGTTAGACAATATTTAATTAATTTCATATTTAATTGTACTTTGTTATTTAATTATACCATATGTCTAGACACAAAGTGTCTTCTCTTCTTATAACAAATTTACAGTATCCATCTTGTTCTTTGTTTTTTGTTTTTGTTTTCCATCTTGTTCTTTGGCATCGACATTATGGTAGGTACTTCTATACTTGGGTCTCTCCATAAAAACTTCTATTTTCACTTCCAGATTCTGTCTTACACTGTAGATTTTTTTTTTTTTTGGCCATACCATGAGGCTTGTGGGATCTTAGTTCTCCAATCAGGGATTGAATCCAGGCCCTCGGCAGTGAAAGCTCAGAGTCTTAACCACTGGGCCACCATGGAATTCCCCTGGACTGTGGATTTTGTTGTTAATATGTAGATGGCTCTGATCTCCTTAGCTACCAGTAGCCTGTTAGATAGGTCCAGGTAGCACTGACCTTCTTTCTGTATTCTGACATAGTCAATGGTTGAGTTAAAAAGCAGCTCTAATCAGAATGCCATGACAAAAGTACAAGATGATCAACTAGCTTTGTTTGTGTATCGTTTCCAATCCAGGCAGCAAAAAGAGTTCCAAGAAACAATTCCCAAACGACATGATCTTCAGTGCGATCGCCTCGATGTTCCCTGAGAACGGTGTCCCAGACGACATGAAGGAGAGGTAGGATGGCTGCCCCCCGCAGGCCATGTAGACCACTCAGGCAAAACTTGCATACAGGCTTTTTTTGGGTTATAAAAAGTCTCATTTTTGGTAAGTGCATTTTGATTTGCCTACACTTCTGATTACCTCTAAATGCCCATTCCCACGTTAAAGGTCATCGTTTGCTGGCTTTTGCGTAAATCTGGGCAGAGAAGTTTTAAGGTTTTGCCACTTTACTGGAGAGTTATTCCAGCACCATACTTAGAAAATATTTCCCTTCCCTTACTTTCATATATACACATACCAGGCCCGGCATCATTACAATGGTGAACCTACCTGCTTATACATAAAGACCTATTAAAAAAAAATACGCATCATCCCTTTTCTCCCTTGGCAGACCATTTCTGGATAACTGTCAGTATTCAGTCTGCATTTTCTTTTTTGTTTTTAATTAAAAATTTTTTATTGGAGTATATTTGATTTACAATATGTTCGTTTTAGCAAAGTGGATCAGTTACACATCCACATCTGTTGTTTAGTCGCTATGTTGTGTCAGACTCTGTGTGACCCCCATGGACTGTTGCCCACCAGGCTCCTCTGTCCATGGAATTCTCCAGGCAGGAATACTGGAGTGGGGTGCCATTTCATTCTCTAGAGGATCTTCCCAACCCAGGCATCAAACCCATGAAACCCGTGACTCCTGCATTGGCAGTCCGGTTCTTTTGTCACTGAGCCACCAGGGAAGCCCACATATACATGTATTCAGTCTTTTTTGTTTTTGTTTAGATTCTTTTCCTGTGTAGGCTATTATAGAGCACTGAGTAGAGTTGCCCATATCAGTCTGCATTTTCTCAATGGAGACATTCCCTTGGAAGGCACTCTTACCTCTCTTTTCCGAACCAGGTACCGAGAGCTCACAGAGATGTCAGACCCCAATGCGCTCCCCCCGCAGTGCACACCCAACATCGACGGCCCCAACGCCAAGTCTGTGCAGCGGGAACAGTCTCTGCACTCCTTCCACACACTCTTCTGCCGGCGCTGCTTCAAATACGACTGCTTCCTTCACCGTGAGTGGGCTGCTCTGAAATGCTCTCCTGTTTTCCATCCCCAGCCACCATTTCATTCTCTTTATTTTTAGTTTCTCCAATGGAATTCCTGGCTTCTGATCCGATAATGGTTTTACAAAGGGCCAGTTCTCTTTCCTCTTGTGTAGTTACAGTGTGGTGTGCTTCACACGGTGAGGACAGATTAACCAGCAACACAGTTGTCCCGAGTTTCCTCTAGCTTTGGAAGAATTGTGTTGATGTCAGAAATGATTCCGCTTGATTCACCTTGATGATAGCTGTTTACATCTAAATTCTCCTCCAGTGGCTCCCTAATTCAGATTTGTTCCTCCTCCTCCTGTCTAGCAGATGAGCCATTGCAAACAGGACAGTTTTGTGTTTTCCAGCTTTCCATGCCACCCCTAATGTGTATAAACGCAAGAACAAAGAAATCAAGATTGAGCCAGAACCGTGTGGCACAGACTGCTTCCTTCTGCTGGTACGTTTTAAATTCTTCTGCCATGGTTGAAATTGGTGGAAATCTGAGCAGGAAATGGTCCTTGGGCTTCCTGCCCCAGAGAACACAAACCACTTGGGCTGGTATATAACACCCTGAGGGTCACAAAGTGTAGATGAGACATGACTTCTGCTTGTAAGGAGCGCCCTGATTTTGCAGCAGTAGCACTGTGAAGTTAGTTTCATGGAGCGAGGTGTGAAGAACATTGAAGGCTTTTTTGCTCTAAACATCGTCTACTCAGATTTCAGAGTCTGAAACTGCTTTGTTTGACTTGGAGCTGTATGTGTGTGCACGAGACACTATCTTTGCTGTCTCCCTTTAACTGCATATAAATGTAGGAGGAACAACACATGAAGGTGCTCATATCTTATGTGAGGTAATCAGCCAGATGGACCCTTGCTGGCGGACAGACCTCATGTAGCAGTGTGCATTCTGCATTTATGTGGGGAGGCAGCCCACTGAGAGCTAGAAGGGAATAGGTTGAGTTGGACTTGTCAAAGACATAGTTTTGCTTTCTACACAATAGGGTGGGGCTTCCCTGGCAGCTCAGCTGCTAAAGAATCCACTTGTAATGCAGAAGACCCCGGTTTGATTCCTGGGTCTGGTAGATCCGCTGAAAAAGCAATAATAGGCTACCCACTCCAGTATTCTTGGGCTTCCTTGGTGGCTCAGCTCCCTGCCATGTGAGAGACCTGGGTTCGATCCCTGAGTTGGGAAAATCCCCTGGAGAAGGGGACAGCTACCCACTGCAGTATTCTGGCTGGAGAATTCCATGAACTGTATAGTCCATGGGATCGCAAAGAGTCGGACACAACTGAGCTACTTTCACACGATAGGGTGAACTTAGGTAAAGAATAAAATACCTTGATAAAATTTCTGCTACCAATTAAAATGAGATTATACAGCCAGGTGGTTCTGGAACTATCTTTAGTGGGATAATAGAAGGAAAGATGATAGAGAGTGCCATTGGGTGAAAATCTGGAAAATGTGCCACATGGTAATAGCAAAAAAATAAATAGCGCTTTCCTGGTGGTCCAGTGGTTAAGACTCTGTGTTCCCAATCCAGGGGACCCAGATTTGATCCCTGATCAGGGAACTAGATCACATATACTGCAACTAAGAGTTCATACGCTGCAACTAAGATGTGGCACAGCCAAAACAAATAAACATAAATATTTAAAATGCATAGAACTGAATGCCCAAAAAGTTCCATTTAAACAAACAAAAAATAGACTTTATCTGATTTATTTTTTCCATAATATATATTAATTCCTTCCTATGTGTCAAAGTACTGTGCTAACCCTTAACATATATGATCTTATTTTCATGTTTATAACAACATCCTGAGGTGGATAAAGTATAGGTTATAAAAGTTACATATTTTGCCTAAAGTTTGTTACTATGTCAGTGGTGTGGCAATGATGAAATTGAAGCTCTGGTCTAACTCCACAGTTCATGCTTTTTATATAACTCAAAAGGGCATTGCCGGGGCTTCCCTGGTGGTTCGGTGGTAAAGAATCTGCCTGCCAGTGCAGGAGACACAGATTCAATCTCTGATCCAGGAAGATCCCACGTGCCAAGGAGCAACTCAGCCCATGCTCTGCTACTCTTGAGCCTGGGAGCCAGAACTACAGAGCCCACATGCTGCAGCTGCCTAAGCCCTCATGCCCTGCGTCTTGTCATCTGCAGCATGAGAAGCCCCCGTGATGAGAAGCCTGTGCACCACAACTAGAGAGTAGCCCCTGCTCACCACAGCTAGAGAAAGCCCGCACAGCAGTGAAGACCTCAGCACAGCCAAAAGTAAATCGATACATGAAAATTAAAACAATAAAAAGGGCATTGCCCTCCCCAGAGTAGTCATCCTGGAATCCTGTATAGGTCACATTGAGCATAGACACGTAGTATCAGATTCAGTTAAAATAAAAACTTCTCTCTTGGAATTTCTTTGAGAGCCTACAGTATATTATTCTGAATATCCTTAATAATGGTAAACCTTTATCCTTTACTTACAGATTTAGTTTCCAGAAACAGCTCAAAATCTTTGGAAACTAAGTCTAGCGAGAAGATAGATGATCCAGCTAAGTAATTATCTGGTCTTTAAAAAAAAAGATAGCTATAAAGTAATAAAGTAATAAAATATTCATCCTAGTTTAAAATACTGACTTGAGGGAATTTCCTAAATTAAGTGGTTCAGTTCAGTCACTCAGTCATGTCCAACTCTTTGCGACCCCATGAATCACAGCACGCCAGGCCTCCCTGTCCATCACCAACTCCCGGAGTTCACTCAAACTCATGTCCATCGAGTTGGTGATGCCATCCGGCCATCTCATTCTCTGTCGTCCCCTTCTCCTGCCCCCAATCCCTCCAAGCATCAGGGTCTTTTCCAGTGAGTCAACTCTTCACATGAGGTGGCCAAAGTATTGCAGTTTCAGCTTCAGCATCAATCCTTCCAATGAACACCCAGGGCTGATCTTTAGTATGGACTGGTTGGATCTCTTTGCAGTCCAGGGGACTCTCAAGAGTCTTCTCCAACACCACAGTTCAAAAGCATCAATTCTTCGGCACTCAGCTTTCTTCACAGTCCAACTCTCACATCCATACATGACGAATTGAGTGGTAATATTATACAAATTTAAGGATTATATATTTTCTTACTGAAACAGAGACAATTGTGGTAAAACATAAAGAACAGTGAGGCCTGGGGATGAAGGGCCCTGATTCTTGTACCTGCTCTGGAATAATTAGCTGCATGCTGTCAGCACATCCCTCATTTTCTCATCTACAGGAGAATGTATTCTCAAATTCCAGTCAGCTTGTGAGCAAATGAGTATAAGATAACGACTCACTGGATAGTCAAAGATGCATAGAAACATTTGTGCATAATATATAAAGATTATATCTTTATAAAGATTATATTATAGGGCAGCTCTTTGTCAAGAGATACAAGTGTGTAAGCTTTAAGATGTTTGTTAAGAAGCTATCACATGGTCATGTATGGTACAGAGGAAAAAAATAAGTGTCAAGGTGCAAGTTAGCACAGATATTGAAGATGATTTGTGATGATGGGACCAATATGGTGGCCTGTTTCTGTTTCCTAACTGTAACATGGCCTCTGCAGGAAGGAGCAAAGGAGTACGCCATGCTGCACAACCCCCGCTCCAAGTGCTCCGGGCGTCGCCGGCGAAGGCACCACGTGGTCAATGCTTCCTGCTCCAACACTTCAGCCTCTGCTGTGGCTGAGACCAAAGAAGGGGACAGCGACAGGGACACTGGCAATGACTGGGCCTCCAGTTCTTCAGGTACAGTGAGCAGAAAATGATCTCTTCTTGCTACACAAGGTAAACCCAGGATCATGCCATAACGGTTAACATTACTACCTTTTTTAATTGTTCATTCTTTCCACAGGTTCACCTGTAAGCAGTAGAGACAGGGAATATTTTTGTTCCTAACTCTTCTACCTTTTGGTGTAGAATAAAGTGCTGAGCTTGTAGCAAACCACTGAGGCCAGCTGCACAGCTTCTTGTGTTTCTCTCATTCCTTTCTCTCTTAGAGGCAAACTCTCGCTGTCAGACGCCCACGAAACAGAAGGCGAGTCCAGCCCCACCTCAGCTCTGTGTCGTGGAAGCACCCTCAGAACCTGTGGAGTGGACTGGGGCTGAAGAATCTCTTTTTCGAGTCTTTCATGGCACCTACTTCAACAACTTCTGTTCAATAGCCAGACTTCTGGGGACTAAGACATGCAAGCAGGTACTGTCTGAAGGGGACGGGAACAAGTCCTTGCCCTGGGAGCCCTTTGGTCACTTTGTAAGGCTGCCTGTCTGGATAGAAGCTGTCTTAGGTTCAGTCCTTCGTGAGCATGTGCTTCTGGACCAGGAGGTGGATTCCCCAAACTTGGAGGGCTTTCTGCAAATGCCAGGCCTAGCAATACTTAGGATCTGCTGTCCTTGCTGAATTCGTATTTCTGTCTCTAGCCACTATCTAACTCTTCTGGATGTTTCTACCCTCTCTCAGGTTTTTTCTTTTTTTTGGTGGAGGCAGAGGTGTTCTTGCCTTTCTTTCTAATGCATGCATACATGCTGAGTTGCTTCAGTCGTGTCCGACTCTGCAACCCTATGGACAGCAGCCCAACAGGCTCCTCTGTCCACGGGATTCTCCAGGCAAGGATACTGGAGTGGGTGGCTATTTTCTTCTCCGTTTCTTTCTAAATGTGGACCCATTTCCTGGAAGGCACTCCTGGGTCCTTCTGGGGATCTTCTTATCTCACACCCCTGCTCCTGCTTCTGTGGCTACAGCTGCCACCGTCCCCCCAATCAGTCTTCTCAGCTGCTTTATTCTTCAAATGTTCTATCATTAGATTTCCTAATTACCACCCCTAATGGCTGTGTCTGGACCGTGTGCATCTCACTCACATCATCACTAGAATCGCCATTTGATAGCAGCTTCTGATGTTCTGAAGGTGGGAGAAGCCTACAGGGAGCAGACAGACTGAAGCACAGGGATAGGGAGTCAGGTATTGGGGCCAACTGGTCCAAACAGGAACACCAGAGCTTGAGCCCTCCTCACTTAGCTCCCCACTTTCCAGAAGAGTCTCTGCAATCTTTTCTTCATGTACTCTCTACTTAGAACAAGTAGTAGAACCATGAGCTGAAGTGCCCTTTGCTTTCTTTTCTTTTTAAGTGAAAGAAGGTTTACTCAAGGGGAAAACACTCCATAGATGGAGTGTGAGCCATCTCAGAAGGCATGAGAGGCCTTTTTGGAGGAAGTAGAAATGAATAGCTTTATTGCTGTGCCAGGCAAAAGGAGACACAGCGGGCTCATGCCTTGAAAAACTGTGTCCCCTATTCCTTTCTTTTTGGATCTCATACCTATCTCCCCAAGGCACAGGTTTTTTACCTAAAAGCCTGCAAACTGTGTACAAAGCAATTTTTGTGTGTTATTTTCCTGAAAATAAGATTCACAGTTTTCATGGAACTGGGAGAAGGCCTGTAACTGAAAAGAAAAAGCTAAAAAACAAATGTTCTAAGGGAAACAGCATGTTAAAAGGGACCAGGCCTTCCTGAAATGCTGTCCTACTAAAATAGTCAAGGCTCTAACATCTTTATGCCAACAGAGGGAGCTAGTGCTTAGCCGGGTGGTACCTCAGGTCACATCAGACTCAGTTACACAAGATATACAACACTGCCCTTCCTAATAAGAAGCAGATGCTCTTGGTAAGAATTGACTCCCTCTGGGCTTGAAAGGCAGAGCAGTAGATGAAAGAGACTGACCAGGAAAACTACCTGTGCTCAGTCAGGATAAACATTTAAGAATCAACTTCAGGGACTTCCCTGGTGATCCAGTGGTTAAGACTCCTTGCTCCCAATGCCAGGGGCATGGGTTCAATCCCTCGTCAGGGAACAGGGAACTAAGGTCCTGCACACCACATGGCATGGCCAAAAACCGAACCAAACCAAAACCAAAAACACAACCAAAGACAAAGACCTTCAGAAACAGCAACCCTGTGTCCCCGTGCTGCTCTGTCTATGCCTGCTAAAGATGCTCAGTCATCTGCCCACAAGCTCTCCAGAAACCTGCCTAGGTCACTTATCTGACTCCTCAGCTCAAGAAGTGACAGGTTCTGTTGGATTTCTCTTCCAGGTCTTCCAGTTTGCAGTCAAAGAGTCACTTATCCTGAAGCTGCCCACAGATGAGCTTATGAACCCCTCGCAGAAGAAGAAGAGAAAGCACAGGCAAGGGTTGGACCGAAGGCTTTCTGTGGCCAGACTGTTCCCTGTGCCCTGACCTGCCCTAGGGCTTCGCTGCTGCCTCCCTTTGCAGCCACTGCCCAGCAGTTCAGCATCACTCAGTGGAGGGCCAGTCTCCTCAGTGCTCCCTGCAATCTGTGCCTTGAATCAGCCCTTCCCTTGTCCCGCAGTGCTGTGGACCATGAAATAATTGATTTTTAAGCTCCCGGCCAGCAGGATGTAAACTGGCCTCATGGCTCCACCCTGAGGCCATTTCTTCTCACTGGGTTGTTATTACCACTGCACTCACTTCTCAACTCTGACCAGAGTTTTGTTGTTCTGTTTTTGGCACTTGTATCTCTAAGTTGCATAATAACACTGTCTTCTAGCTAACCTTTGCTTAGGGTTGGAAGTTTTTTTTTTTTTTGCATCCAACACTCCATCTGGCTTTGTTCCCTAAAAAACTGACACTGGTTCCAGATATAGAAGGAAATCCCTGTGGCATCTCCCTTTCAATTCCTTCACTCAGAGCAGATTTCTGAAAAGTCTTCCCACCTCCCCATCCTGAAATGCCCCCACATCTCCACCTCCTCAAAGAGAGGGAGGGCAGGGGAGAGGAGAAATGGAGAAACAGTAGCATTTTAATAGATGTAGAGGGTTTGGTCTGGTCTTGCATCTGTTTTTGGTTTTTTTTATGTATGTTTGTTTATGGGTGGGATGTGTTGTTTTTGTTTAAATCTTGAGCCAGAGGCCAGCTGCAGGTAAAGTGGGCTCCAGCTTCTGTGCACCGGCATCCAGGCCTGTTGTGAAGGGATTTGGGGAGGATCCCAGTGATCAGATCGCAGTCCCCCAAAGGAGGTCATGCTATCATTTACCCAAATCTGCAGAGTTCCCCAGGGCCACAACCCTGAGCTGTACCATCTCTTGCAGGTTGTGGGCTGCACACTGCCGGAAAATTCAGCTGAAGAAAGGTAAGTTCCACTGGGGCGCTGCGCTCAGGTTGCAGCCTGTGGCCGCCCTTCCCCTGCCCCACCTGTGGCTGCACTTATTGACCCTGCATGGCTTCCGCACGTTGCAGGTCCCCCCTGCAACAGCTGGTGACAGCTCAGCTCCTCGCTGCAGCTGAGAAGACCTCTCAGGAGATACAGTCACAGGCCTGTGGTCTCTGACTTTCATCGTGAGCCATATACAGGGTTCCAGGCTTCATTTAGTGTTCTGGGGCGGTATTTGTTTAATTTTTTTGGCCAAGTGGCATGTGGGATCCTAGTTCCTCGACCAGAGATTGAACTCAGACCCCCTGCCATGGAAGCAGTCTTAACCCCTGGACCAGCAGGGAAGTCCCCTCATTTAGTGTTTAAAATAACTGCCCTGTAATCACACCATTTCCACACTCTCCCTACAAAGCAGATCACTCCACTGTAGCTTATGGACCACCACCCCTGTGATTGCTTCTCACGTCAGGTACTAAATGCATGTCCAGGTTGGTCAGAACCAGTGGCCACAGTAGTGTGTTCTTTTCTCTCTTAGATAACTCCTCCACCCAGGTGTACAACTACCAGCCCTGCGACCACCCGGACCGCCCCTGTGACAGCACGTGCCCCTGCATCATGACTCAGAATTTCTGTGAGAAGTTCTGCCAGTGCAACCCCGACTGTAAGAGTTCTCTGTTGGCCATAGTTGTCAACCTAAGCAGCCCAGGTTTCCCTCCCCTCGCACCCTTCTCTGCTTACAGGCCTTCCGATACCCTCTGTGTGGCACTTAAAGCATTCTACAGAGGAAACAAGATCTTTAAGATCAGGGGAAGTCATTTTTTTAAAAATCCTGAGGTTATGATTCTAAAAGCCACAGTTACACTGAAATAAGCTGCTTTTCCAGCTTCACCTTCTAGGGCAGCATTAAGAAATGTGAGAATCTTTTACCTTAAGGTGTAAATACAGCCTCCCTTTCCAGGATGTTGTTTTACAACGTATACGGGTTATAGCTCTGTGTGTGTCTGTTTTAGTCTCCTATCTGGAGTTTTAGCCTCAGGTCGATCTGGATGTCAGCAGAGGGTGGGACAGAGACTCAAGCGTGCTTTTCTCTCACTTCTTACCCTTGCCTGCCCGCCCCCACTGAGGCTGAGCAGTTGGGTGGCAGCCCCCAGAGCTTGCAGACCTGGGTACCCAGGCAGTTGTGCTGGAAGTACTTTGTAACACAAGATAGCAATCTTAACCACAATAGAGGGGTGGGTGATTGTGCTGGGAGGGCAGTGGGTGGAGGACGATAGCATAGAACGGATGCATTATGTTCTCAAAATGATTCTTGTTTTGATGGTGAGGATTTACCAGTGAAAAGCACTGATTTCTTCTTCTCTGGAGCACTGTTCACCTCCCTTCCAAATTCTCCCAACAAAGTGGAGGTGGTAAGGGGAGAGCATTGTTAGGGATTCTCTAGAAAACACTTCTCCAGAATCAAACCTGCTTTTCTGACTCAGACGTGAATGCTGGGAGGTGCTCCGTTTTCTCTGAAAAACACTTGAGTCTGTGATTATTGGGACTACCCAGATAAAGAATTCGCCTGCCAGTGCAGGACATGCAGGTTCGATCCCTGGGTTGGGAAGATACCCTGGAAATGGAGATGGTAACCCACTCCAGTATTCTTGCTTGGGAAATCCCATGGACAGAGGAGCCTGGCAGGCCACAGTCCATGGGGTCGCAAAGAGTTGGACATGACTGAGCCACTAAATAATAACAACAACATGTGATTATTGGGAAGGCAGTTTCTCTGTTATTTGCCAAATATCCTTGAACCCATAACACTGACTTCCCCACTGTCTCTTGAGTCAAACCGGAGCCCCAGCATCAGCCTGCTTCTCTCCCTGACGTTCCCTGTCATCCTGCGCAGGTCAGAATCGCTTTCCCGGCTGTCGCTGTAAGACCCAGTGCAATACCAAGCAGTGCCCGTGCTACCTGGCGGTGCGCGAGTGTGACCCTGACCTGTGCCTCACCTGTGGGGCCTCGGAGCACTGGGACTGCAAGGTGGTTTCCTGTAAGAACTGCAGCATTCAACGTGGCCTCAAAAAGGTGAGGGCTTTTTCCCAGGACTCCAGGCCAGGTCAGGTGGGAAGGACTGAAGATCTGAGCAGCCTCTGTCTACTGGTTCCTTAGGTGGTTTGTACACCAGTGTTGGTGATTCCTGACAGACACACATTTCCTGAGTTCATCAAACCTTTGGTCCCCTTGAGGGATTAGAGAAGTAATCCCCTGACTTGGCCAGACTGAGAGGAGCAGAGAAGAGGCCATGTCATTGACAGTGTCTGTTTTCTGTGGACACTTGCAGTGAGTTCCGCAGGGTCAGGTGTAGGAGATTTCCTAGGCTGGAGGAAGAGGTGTCATGTCTCTCTTCATCACCTCCCACCAGAACACAATGGCTTAGACCTTTTTCTGTTTTCAGATCCTCTTACAGTTGCTAGTTCTTTCCACCCTGCTCCCCGCAGCCCACGTGCACGCCCAGCACACATTCCCCCCGCCCCCGGCTCGCACACGCCCTGTAATCTGAGGTTTGACTCCCTGTTCCCCAGCACCTGCTGCTGGCCCCCTCAGATGTGGCCGGATGGGGCACCTTCATTAAGGAGTCTGTGCAGAAGAATGAATTCATTTCTGAATACTGTGGTGAGGTGAGTGCTATCGGTTTGGCCCACATTCTTATATGGAGAGATACTGATGAGAAACTCTGATTTTCTGTGGGCCAGACTTCTGTGAACTAATCTCTAAATAACTCAGCCAAGTTCTCATGTGGCCTCTCGGGGGATCCCACAGAACTGTTTGCAATCCTGAAACAAACCACTCTTTCTTCGACTTTCTGGCAACTCAGGCTACACAAGGGGGCCAGGCAGGCGGGGGACTCTGGTCTGTCTCAGTGTTGGTTAGCCTGTGCAGGGATTGGGATGAAACTAGCTGAGCTCCCCCTCTGACTACTGTTCTTGTCGTCCTCCATAAGCCCCTTCCTGGCCCTTTCTAGAGGCAGAGTGCCATGCCCTGAGCAGGCAGCTACATCCCCACTATCTGTTCCTTGTCTGTCTCTACAGCTCATCTCTCAGGATGAGGCCGATCGACGAGGGAAGGTCTATGACAAGTACATGTCCAGCTTCCTCTTCAACCTCAATAACGGTAGGGAGTCTCTCTTTCATCCCCATGTGGTCTCAGGCAGGTCTTCCTACCAGACTCCCCTGGTATCGTTCAGGTTCAGACCAGCCCTGAGTCTTCCAGCCGATGCTTAGAGCACAGTGGTAAGACTGAACTCAGAGACTCCAGGAGCCACAGTTTGCTTGCTCTGGGAGAACCTCCATTTCCGGGTTGTGTTTGTTTCAGAGCCCTGAGCACTTATACGTCAGAAATCTCCTTCCCAGTAGGTGGGAGGGGAGGTCTGTGATTCCCGAAAGAGGAAGGGAACCCGCAGGGAGTGCTTCCATGAGGGGCTGTTTCTAGCTCCAGTTAGTGTGCTGGGACTCAGGGTTTCCCCTGCATTGTATTGTTCCAGTTTAGTTGACTTCAGATTCGGGCTCAGGAAGATGTAGAGTTGCCTGGTAAGCTCATAGTCCCCCTGGTTTCCTTTATAGATTTTGTAGTGGATGCTACCCGGAAAGGAAACAAAATTCGATTTGCAAACCATTCGGTGAACCCCAACTGTTATGCCAAAGGTGAGTTCCCAGTAACTTGGGAGGTGGGGTAGATGATGGATGCTTCATTTACTATGATTTCTATCCATTAGTTCAGTTTTTTTTTAATAACTGAATTATTTCTTTGTCCAAAGATAATCATGATTAATGTCTAATATCATTTTGAGCCTTTCTGTCTTGGTTTTTTAATCTGCTTTTCTGACTGAATACATTATAAACCTTTTTTCCTAACGTGACTCTTTTGAAGATAATTCTTTCCCTGTGTCACTAGCCAAAATAACAGATCTAAAACATAGAGACTTCTACCTTCATTGATGACTTTCTGATTCCTCTTCATGTGTGTTTTCACTGGGAATTTGGAGAAAATCGGCCCAGACTCACTGCTGATCATTGACTTGAAGTGACTGGGAATCTAGCCCTGGGTTTATCCTATTTCAGTGGTCATGGTGAATGGGGATCATCGAATTGGGATCTTTGCCAAGAGGGCAATTCAAGCTGGCGAAGAGCTCTTCTTTGATTACAGGTGAGGCAGCCAGGAATAGTCCTAGGGAGGTGGCCCAAAGGGCAGAGGGGGTGGCTGTTGAAATTTATCTGGGGGACTGAGGGTGAGTGACACGGGTGAAGGGGGAGGTTTCATGGTGACCAAGGCTTTTTCTCTGTGGTGCTCTCTGGTGCCTCGCCTCTGAAGCACGAGCCTTGTATGGGATGGGGAGGGGAAGTGAAATGGGAGGGGCTTCATCTCTTCAATCACAAAGGCCTCTGTAGTGACCTGGTTCCTCCTCCTGCCCTGGGACAGGTACAGCCAAGCTGATGCCCTCAAGTACGTGGGGATCGAGCGGGAGACGGATGTCCTTTAGGCCTCGTGGGCCCCTCTCCAGCGCTATGGTCGCGGCCCTGTCCTGCTTTCATGCACACACCACTGCTGCTCGAGTTTCCTGCACTATGTGTCTCCTACACCGAGAAACCCCCACCCGCTCCCTCTGTAGTGAGGCCTCACCTGTGTCCAGCGGGGACAGAACTGTCTCAGCGAGAGGGGAGACAGGGGGCTAGGGCTTGGGCCCCCAGGAGAGAGAGTTGCACCAGTGGGAGACTGCGTCTCAGGCCTTGGAGGAAGAGAGTACAGGCTGGGGGCGGGTGACGTTTGCTTGAGTTCTTAATGGCTCCCCAGGCTGTGGGCCTCAGGAGTCACCTTGGACGGTTCCTAACAAGCATTAGCCTAACTTTCCAAGTCAAGGATCCTTCCTGTAGTTGGATCACCAGCAGATCTCTCTGTGGTCCTGAGACCAGGAGAGGACAGGTTCAGTGAAATTTGGTACCCGGAGCCTATGAGTGGTCAGGGTTAAAAATGAGCCTGGCGGGCAGAGCAGACTGAATTCAGAGGGGAGATGGGGCACCTGACTACTACCTCTTTCCCCCTGACATGCTTCAAACTGAAAGAGTGTGGGTTCTAAGAAAAGCTCTTCAAGGCTGGGAGAAAGAAAGCTGAGTGCCATCCATCCTTCTGCAGACAGTGAGAACCAGCCTGATGACAATAATAAACTGCTAAGCTTGGGGCCCAGCAGGCTTTGGGGCACCCTCTGTGTGTACTCTGGAGACGAATGGGTATGTTTTCAGATTCCTGGGAGCAGATACCAGTGCCCTGTCGACCCCTTCCAAAGTTCTGATTTGGCAACAACAGTTGGGCATTTCACTGCTGCTGAAGAACTGGAGGGGTGGCGCAACCTGGGTATGACGCTCTTGTTCCCTGCAGATGTAGCTGTTTTCAGGCCTTTTGTTTCCCTTAGAGGCTGGGAATATGGGGCCGCTTTTGCTCCCATCTTCCGGGTAGTGGGGTGCAGGCCTGGACTAGAGAAGTGGAAGGTTGTTGGTGGATCACTTTCCTGCCTGGAATCCCTGCTGTTGGAAAGGATGAGTTGACACTCTGTGTTTGGAGGTGGGCGAGGAGCTCCCAGGTTCCATGTGTTTAGGATGGCACCACACAGGCAGACTGGCAGAGGGTATTTAAATGTTGAGAAGAAGCAGGCCGGCCACCTGTGCCAGTTCATAGTGACATTCTCTCTGGGATTCATGGAAGCACTTTATTTCCTTTAGAAGGTCTGGAGATTGAGGTGGAGTTTGAGCTAAGGTCTCGGGGGTCCCTGCCCAAATCTCTTTCCTGAGGGAGCGGGGAGGAGGTGGTGGAAGATTCTCTCCAGTTCTATCTCATGTCCTGGTGGAGGCAGAAGGAACTGCCTTGAAACAGCAGAATTGAATGAGAATGGCACCAGCCCTAAGGACCGCCCCTGTGTCTATGGCTGCTGCTGAGCTGCAGCGAATAAGGAGCTTTGTGCTAGAGAAAGAGAAACGGGCAGGTATAGACTAGCCTAGGGTGTATTAGATAAGGGAGCCGGCTTCTCCCTTCTCTGTGGGGAGTCAGAGCCTCTCTTCCCTGGTCTGTGCTGACCACCCCCTTCCTCTAACCCCATTGGCTGTCCCTGTGAAGCAAGGAGTAGGGTTCCCTCTGACCAAACTGTCACCTAGGGATTTCTGTGGGACATGCGTGTGCACACGCATACACACACACACTCACTCACATACCCTCACTCACCACACTAGTGGGCACACAGGCACTCAGCACTGAGCACACGCCCAGCCGGTTCCTGAGAGAAGCCTCTTCCCACCCGACGGGGCCAGACCCTGCCATGCTTCTGAAATCTACATCTGCTGTGGTTTGTATGCATTGTGTATAGGGGACACCCTCTAGCTGGACTGTGGGCTCCAAATTACTCACAGAGAAAAACCAGAGACAGAGGAAGGAGGGTTAGGACTGTCTGAAATGCAGTCTGGGGCTTGCTATGAGGAGTAGATGGGGAAAAATTGACATCCAGCCTTTGAAAGGCTAGACTGACCCTATCCTTCCCTCAGCGTGCAGAATCACTGTGGTTGACCCCCTCTTTCCCCTGTGTCAGACCACTACCTACTGCTGTTGCTCCAGCATTCCCATCCTCTCCCCTGATCTCCCCCACCTTTAAATGACGGGTCTTAACCCCTCCCCCCCCCCCAGACAAGTAATGATGGATGGAGTGAGGTGGTGGGGATGATGGGGGAGGCTGGTATATGTGCGGCTCTGTTGCCAGTGAATTTCACGCACTTTAAAGTCCTGTGGCTTGTGACCTCTTATCTGAATAAAGTGGTAGAATCCATTTTGGCAAGTTGTGTGCTGTGTGCTTTGGGGTCCAGGGATGAACCCTGGAAGGATCCGGGGAAGCTTGAGTATTCTGATCTCCACTTGTCCATGGAGACCAGGGTTGGGGGAGATCTGGGGCAGGGGGTTGGCAAGAACCAAGCAGCCTTCCAGCAGGCGATGCCGGGATTCCAAGCGCTCCCCATGAAAGATTCTGGAGCTGTCAGATTAGTTCCCTGAAAGTCATCCCGCTTATCCGCTAGCCACGCCGCCAACTACCACACACAGACTGGAGCTCTGTCACTCTGCTTTATTAGAACAGCTCCGAGACTGAGAGCACAGCTTCAGAGTGGAGGCTGATCAGGCTTGGGTGAGTGACCAGCAGACCTCATGAGACTTCCAACACAGGAGAAGCACACTGGGCTTCTCAACACAGGAGAAGCACACTGGGCACAGAACAGGACAGTCAATTGATTTTGTCTTTTATATATAAACTGATAATTTAAAAAAATTAGAGTGATATATATAGTTTCTCTAGAGAGAGACTTTGCAACAAAAAATATATATAAAGGATATGACCTCCTAGACAAATGAAGCAGCATCTCTGAGCGGAGGAAAGAGGGCTCCTCATGCATTGGAGAGGGGGGCCAAGCCTTTGGACAGGCACCAAGGCTATTGCATATCTTGGAGGAGGGAGGAAGAGTAGAGGGCTGGCTAGTCAGTGTCTGCATTATTCTCTCTACATTGCAAGTTTTTTTATGGCTTTGGCTAAAGCGTGTAAAGCAGCGGAGGTACTAAGGTGCTAAAGCGAGGCCTCTCGGTCTCTGTAAAAAACAGCAAAGGGGGGTAGAGGGGCAGCAATGAAGCCCTCCTAACCCCCAACTGAGGGGAAGCAGGTGGGAGATGTTCTGCAGGGGAGGGGGGAGGCTGGGGGGTATGATTGAGCAGCCTCCCCCCATGCCCTGTGCGCCCCTGCAATCCCACACATCTGTCCCTGCTGAGATTGAATATTTGAAGGGAGGTGGTTAATCTCCCCTGCACTCTGGTGTTAATCCCTGGCCGTAGCTGGGACAGGGCTGGCAGGAAAGGCCTGGGCCAACCCCACGAGGCTTCTTTGGGGCAGGCAAACAACCAGGAGCCTGGGGAAATGGGGATGGGCAGGGCATTGGTTTTAGGCAGTGAGGCTCAGCCACTCCCTTTGGTCCCATCTGTAGCTCTGCCCACCAGACTTGGCAGGAGGGAAATCCTCTAGATGAGCAGAGCCAGCTAAGAGGAGCCACATGTCCCTGCGAGGATGGGGTGGAGGCGGGATTGGGGAATTCGGAGGAGACAGGCTTGGTCCTTGAAGCCCCTCTCCTGATTCATTCAGATCTGGACTCCTCCAGAATCTGGGGTAGGTTTTGGTCCCGGGGGCCAGGGGCTGGGGCTGGGGCTGGGGCTGGGGCTGGAGCTGGAACTTGGGTGGAAGCTGGTGTTGGGGTCGGGGCTGAGGCTGGGGCTGGTGCTGGGACCGGGCCTGAAGTAGGCAGGGGAGGTTTGCTGCCAGCGTGGTAATCATGTGTGGCCTTGGGCTCATTGGTGTGGTAGGAGCCCTTGTAGCGATGATTCTGTAGATAGAAGAGCACCAACATTCCCACCAGTCCCAGCAGCAAGAAGGCCACCAAAACTGAAAGAGAAAAAAGGAACAATTCAGGGCAGATCTCTGGGTTTCACCTATACACAGACACACATGTATCCTTTTGGCCTAAAGCATATGTGTCTGACAGCATCAGCTGTACAACCACATCAAGCTATTCTTGATGTGTCTGGTTGGTCTAAAGCCCTGGCTTCTATTCTGTTTCTAATATTAGAATTTCTGTTTCTCATATGGTATATGTAAAGTTTAATAAATTTCTTTTTCTAATAATAGAATTCTATTTCTAATACTCTCTTTCAACATCCTTGGTACTTACACCAATTTCTCATCTTTCTGGATGTTACTCTACCCCTGTTTCCTCATCCCTTAGCTTTAGCCCCACTTATTTTTTTTATAACGGCTTTATTGAGATATAGTTAACATACCATAAAATGTATTCTTTTATAGTGCAGTAAAGCACTCTTTAAGACACAGTTCCTGCCTAATTCTGGGACCTTTTAGATATTAAACCCCTGACTTTGGTGGGAACGTGTGGCCATGACCCAACAGAGCAGCATATGACCTAAGCTGCTTATCATGAAGTGAACATTATCTGATCCACAAAGTCATAAAGTCAGAGACGTGACCAGCAATGGAAATGATATATTGAGTCAGGCAGTGATAGGCACATCACTGTAAAAACTTTGGCCCAGTTTTAATATTTCATTTCATTTCTATTAAAATCTATAGAATCTGCCAATATTTAAAAATCTCCAAGCTGATTATCAACTACCTTCAGCAAAGCCTGTGTCACGGTTCTTGGCATCACCATATACTGAGTGCCCTCACTACCCCTCAGGCCTGAGGATACGGGACAGGGAGGGAAGGCTGACAGCCAGAGGGTAGAATGAGAGGTCAGGGTAGGGACGGTGCCACTCACAGCCCAAAAGTATAGCAACCCATCCGTCATCATGGTAGTACGGGAAGTCTGAAAAAAAGAGAACGCACCAGTTAGGAGGAGCCTCCTGCAGATTAAGAGTCATTTCCTTTCCCTGTTGTCCCTCTTTTCCCTTCCTCTTCTGTGTCCCTGGGGATGTACCTGGGGGAAGATACCAGGGGTCCAGCTCAGGGGGCACCTCTGAGACAAGGCGTGGCATGGCTCCGCAGTTAGACTCAGACAGCTCTCCCTGGACACGAAGGGCCTCAGCCAGCTCCTCGGTCATGGGTCGAGGCGTTCGGAAGTGGGTCTTGAGAGGAGCCACGTTGTTGAATCGGACACCAGACAGGCAGCCTGAGAAACCCGGCGTGTTGTAGCGCTGGATCTCTGGGTCAATCACTCCAGTCTCTAAGGGAGAGGCAGCCCAGAAAGAAGGGGGCTTAGACTCCCAACAGCCCTGGCCCCTCTCACCACCCCTAGGTTCCCACTTCTCTTTAGCAGCACCTTCACTGCCACTCCCCATCCTTCACCCTCCTCTGGACTCCAGAGGAGTCCACAGCTCCCGACCCCAAATGCCGTCTCAACCCCAGCTTACCCATAACGCGCCCCAAATACAAGGCCTTGGGCGAGTCTAGCTGGCTGTCCACCAACAGTGAGAACTTCTGTTCCGTCAGGGAGAAGTAGTCCACCTGAGTGGGGAGGGGAAAGGAGATGAGAGGGCGAACCAGCAGCAGACATAGCCCAGACCAGGCTGGGACTCTCCTCTCCCGACTGGTGGTGGGTTCTAACTCAGTCCCACATAGGCAAGTCCTGGGCCCAGACACAGGATTTGGTATTAAAAACCTCACAAACTGGTTTTGAGCCCTGTCTTTGCAGCTTACGGTGGTTTGGGGAAACCACTTTACTGTCAGAGCCCCTTTCGTGACTAGTCAAACGAAGATAAGAAGAGCTGCCTACCTGAACTGCCTCACAGGGCAACTGTGAGGTCCCATGATACTACATGTGAACATTCTCTGTACACTGGAATGTGCCCTACAGATGCTGAATATTTGCCATTTCCCACTGCCACAGCCTTGATGATGAGGTTATGATCTGAACCCCTGGCACACACCTGGATGAAGAGGTTGCGGTAGACCCGGGTGATGTTGACACTGTGGGGCTGGCCGTCCGTCACAGGGCGGGTGGTGAGCTGGTACACATAGGGGCTGGTGCCCAGCTGGTAGCGCAGCTGCAAGGTCCCTGTGGGGTGGGAAGAAGGAAGAGGGGGGTCTCCCCTCAGCTCCCAGAATCCCCATCTTTTTTTCTTTTTGGCTTCGCCATGCTGCCTATGGGATCTTCGTTCCCTGACCAGGGATGGAACCTGTGGCCCCTGCATTTCGAAGCACCAGGGAAGTCCCCCAAAGCCGCCACCTTGGAAGAGCACGTGAGTCCTTGTATTGGTCAACAGTTATGAGAATGGAAGGCATCCAGAGGAAGCTAGAGTGGAGGGTGAGAGCCGTGGGGAACTCACCATCTTCCTTAATGAGCACGGCCATGTAGTCACGCACAAAGGAGCTGACATAGAGCAGGACGGCGGGGGCAGACTGGGTGCTGAAGCTGAAGGACACCTCCTCTCCAGTGACGTTGTAGACAGGTCCACGGTAGCCTGGCACCGGCCGGCCTGGCCGCGGGTAATCAGGCAGACGGTACCCAGGGCCATGGTAGCCAGGCACATAGCCGGGAGTATCATAGCCAGGGATGTAACCAGGCTCGTAGCCCGGCACTGGCCGGCTCAGCATGTGGGAGAACTCCCGGGCTGCGGAGCGCAGCGCCGACTGGAGGTTATAGCGCATCCAGGTGCCAGGCTCAAAGAAACCGCCAATGTCTGAGGCAGAGGTAGTGAAGTCAGGGCCCGTCCCCACCTCCAGACGCTATGTATGTCATCCACGCACACCACCTGGCACGTGTCCCCAGTTTCTGCTACACCACAACCCATCTCCATTCACTTTTAGGTCCCCTGGAGGCCCTATGTCATGGAATGGAATCTTAAAATCTTAAGAAATGGAAAAGATCATCTGATCCAATCCCTGCACTTTACAGATGGGGAAAGCAAGGCTCTGAAACGGGCCACAACTTGCCTGAGGATACATAGTAGGTGGAGGGTCAGAATTAGAATCAAGATACCACAAACCCACCTGCCACTACTCACACTTCTAAACCAAGACCAAAGGACTTCTGTGGGTCCCTTAGTCCCTGTGTCTTCCTATCTCACCAGTGACCTACCTGCTCATGCATCCTCCTAGACCAGCCTTGGGGAGGATGTGTTCTTGGTGTATGTACAGAATCTTGCTATGGTGAATGTCAAGGCTCACCTTAACCAAGAACCAGGCTGTAGACATGTTTTAGGTGTGCAGCGATTGTCAACTAGGAAATGGCATAGGAGGGCATCGTGCAGCCTGATGGGGATATGCTTGCAAGGGGGGCAACCTGGGTTCCCTTGGCGACAGTGAGAGGATGGGGAAGTTATTTGTTTTGTTGCTGTTGTTCTTGTAGTGCCAGCTAGCTGTGCCATCCCTTCCTTGTCCCGCTTTATTCCTTTGGAATCACCCAGCAGCTTCAACTGCTTGAGAGCCCAGCTCAAAGCTCAGGAGCGCAGGATGAACACAGTCTTCCCCGATGCTGACACTGCATCCTCCCTCCTTCCTTGCCCTCCCTACATCCCATGATGCCCTCTGGCTCATTCCTCCCATAACCAGCAGCACTGACCATGGTTGCAGTATGGCCCATCGAAAGCCGTGAGGTCACAGTCACAGGTGTAGTAGCTGTAGCGCTCCACACAGCGGCCGCCATGGAAACAGGGGAAGCGGGGGTGGGCGCAGTGGCCTGTGCAGTTGGGTGAGGTACCCTCAGAGGCATTGGCACGGCCTTCCAGGTTCAGAGTCACTCCATTCAGACGCATAGCCCTCAAGCAACCCACGAAAGGCCGCCTCTTAAGCTCTGCAGATCCTGGGGGGAAGGTGGGCAGGTGGAGAAACGGGTGTAGAGCAGAGATGGGGGAAAGTATTGGGGTTGCAAAGGCAGTGGAGGGCTATAAGAATGGAAAAGATGCCAGGGACTGGAGAGGAAGGGTGGGCCTTGGCTCACTGTGAAGCTGAGGGGATTGTGACCTAAGAGATGGGGTTCCTGGAAACAAGGAGAGTGGCCTTGAGAGGGTAGGGTGGTGACAGAGGCTTCAGACCTGCCTCCAGGTTGCTGCTCACCAACATACAGGGGCCGGTCGTACTCCAGCCAGATGTAGGTCTGCAGGGGCATCGGCCGTAGCACCCAGGGCCGGTGATCCACGCGGAGCCGGGCCTGCTTCACGTTGATTTCCGCCCGGACGAGGTGCCACTCATCGTCGTTGAACTCGAAGTCGTCTGAGTGCACCGTCAGGTTCTCATCCCCATTCCCCACGTCAAAGGCGAAGACTACGTCCCGGGATGCTGGACAGTGTAGGGGCGGGGGGAGAGGACTCAGAGCCCCCAGGGCCCTCACGGGGTCGACACAGCCCTTCTTCTCTGCTCTTTGGAGCTCCCTGACTGTCCCTCCATCTGTCCACACGTGGGCGTGCTAAGTCGCTTCAGTCCTGTCCGACTCTTTGTGACCCCGTGGACTGTAGCCCCCCAGGCTCCTCTGTCCATGGGATTCTCCAGGCAAGATTACTGGAGTGGGTTGCCATTTCCTTCTCCAGGAGATCTTCCTGACCCAGAGGTTTGAATCCCTGTCTCTTATGTCTCTTGCATTGGCAGGTGGATTCTTTACTAGCTTGCACCACCTGGGAAGCCCAGTCTGTTTACAGCCTGGGACAAAACCCGTAAAGTGCTTAAAACCTCATACCTCTGCTCTCCCACATTCCCAGATCCCTGGAGCCAGCTTCCCAGCCCCACCTCTCAGGTTAGAAGCATAGCTCATCAAATAGGAGCCCCACACCCCCCTCCCCCAGCCAACCCACAGGAGTCCAGCTTCCTCACTCACAACTCAGGGGCCAAAGGTCCAGGGGGGCCAAGTGGGTGCTCAGGGTCACAAAGCCAGCTATCGAGATGGAGCTGGGTCTAGAAGCCAGGCCCATCTAAAGCCCTTCCCATGCTTCCTTTCAAAGGGGCATCTGGCCTTGCCACTTACCCCAGCCTCCACCCACCCCACATCTTCCCCAGGGATCTTCCTCCCCCACAGTGTCTGCTTGCTCACTGTTGAGTTCCACCCGCACATAAGGTCGGCGCCACTGGCAGTAAGGGCCCCCCATATTCTCTAGGAAGACTCCTGAGGGAGCCGAGGTCCTGAAGTAGAAAGAGACGTCAAGGCTGTGGTTGGCCCGGATTGGGGGAAAGCGTAGTGCAGCCCCAGTGTGGAAGGAGATGGTGTTCCAGGAATTTCCTACAGAACCAAATGGAGGAAGGCCTTGTCAGCAGGGCGGGAGGCAGGCGACAGGGCAAAGGGGGACAGCTGGGGGAACCCAGGGAGAGACTAAGGCATGTCATGCAAGAGGAAGGTGCAGGTGCAGAGGAACAGGTGTGGGCATGTCACCGACGGAGCCAGGGTGTCTGGCAGGGTGTCCTGGAGACCGCCCCCCTCCCACCCAGTGGGTCAGGGCTTTGGAACTACAGAGCCGACCCTGCGAGGGCACACAAAAAGTCTCTGCCACTCACGGTCGCCGTAGCACCGCAGAGGCCTCAGAAAGAACTGGGCCTCCGAACTGGAGCGGTTCGTGTCCCCCACCACCACCTGAGTGACAGGCAGATGGTCCACAAAGGTCAGCAGGCCCTTGTCGGTTCTCCTGTGGGGGTGGGGATGCAGTGGCTCAGCCCTTGCTGCTCGGCAGCCCCCAGCATCCTGAAAGCCCTGTTCTCCTGCCCCCCCTTACCACTGGGGCTGGTCGGCGTCACAGTTACAGTGCAGAGCGGGGTCCACGCAGCTCCGGTCCAGACCACAGGCACAGCGCTGGATCCCAGGCTGCGAGCCGCCCCAGTAGAAGTGCTGCTCCTCGTTTCGGCCAATCCAAAAGCTGTAGGGGTAGCCTCCTGGGGAAGAGGGGCAGGCAGCTTCCAGGCCCCGCCTCCATTAGCCTAGGGCTCCTCCCTCACCCTTCCAACCAGCCCAGACCACTTCCTGAGCCCTCTGGTGCTCTTTTCCCAGACCCCATGGGTCTCTCCTCCAGCTTTCACCCTGCCCTCCCCACCCCAGCCCTAACCTGCTGTGTTGAGCAGCCGGGAATTGTAGCAGGAGAACTCGATCCACTGCTCACAGTGCTGGGAAGCATTGGCCAGGGCACTGACCTCCTCCCAGGATGCATTCCAATACTGGACGGCCCCGAGGAATGGCCGCTCCATGCTGGAACCTGTCACCCGAGTCGTCCACAGCCTGTCATGGCGCACAACTGTCCATGCCCGATTCTCTGGGGGAGGGGACGAGGCAGAGCTGTGGCTGGAGAGAAGCGTTCTCTACCCACCTTCCTACTTGCCTCCAGCACCACTGCCGCCAATTCAGAGCCAATACATGAGGCCAGAAGCTCCATGCCAGCCCAGCTCTAAGTCTCCAACATCATAGGCCAGCCATGAGACAGCTGGAATGGATCAGGAAGCTGAGATCTAGCTGCAAGGCTAGATTACAAACTCCTGAATGTTCCCTTCCCGCTCTGTCCTCATTTACCCCTCCACCGTTTAATCTTACTGGCTCCGGTCCACCCTTCCATTCTTCCTTGTTCCCCCTCACACTCCCACAGTTCATCGTCCGCTGCCCATCACCCCTCAATCAGAGCCACTTACCTCGGATATCACAGTACACCACAAATGGCTTCAGGGGGCCACTACCATCAGGATCAATGGTGAAGTTTCCAGAAGTTTTCCCACTGAGTCGATAAGCCTCACAGGATTCCTTATACAAAGCTGGTGGGTAGTGAGTTGGGGAAAAGGTAGTTATGGGGTTGGGGGCTAGAAGGGCCAGCCCCACCATCTTTAGCGGCCTCACGATCCCCAGAAACTTCCTGACTCTCCCCCAGACTCTCCCCCACACTCCAACTGGCTTACGCTGGTGGCAGGTCTCCCCCTTGTAGCCTGTCAGTTCACAGTAGCAGATGAAGTCATCCCAAGACTGGTAGCAGCGACCGTCATGCTCACACATGTTAGGGCTGCACCTAGGGGAGGGGGTCAGCACGCAGGGAAGGAACCTTATGGGGAGCTGCAGAGTAGGGTCTGACCCCTACAAGCTTCAGTCCCAGGTCCTGAGAGCACCAGAACCCACCTAACATACTCCACTTAAGTAGCCAGGTAGAAGCCTGAATGCTGGGGCATTAGGCAGGCCTCAGGGCTCAAGTACTATTGTTGCCTCTTCCCCAAAGGAATTAATTATGCCTTATATCCCCATCCTCACCTCCCCCCAAAGAAAACCCTCTAGGACCAAAAACAGATGCTTCATTTCCATTCTGAGCATGTGACACTTTAAGGGAATAACTGGGAAGTGAGAGGTCAAGAAGCAATCATTCCCAGGTGGGAGACTCAGGAGCTGGGACCAGAAGGGAGATCATTGAGAAACGCCATTCCCATCACTGGGAGACCGTGGAAGAGGGCTTTGGAGGGGGTCACCTCTTGGAGGGAGAGGGGCTTCTGGATACCTATCAGTGATGCCACATGTGTCAAAGAGGACCTCAGCATAGTATCCAAGCCGCCGGCCCTCCACCAGAGTCAGGTTGACCAGTTGACCATCCACCTTGAGCAGCTCCATGCAGCCATGGAACGCCGTCTGGTTGGAGTGGCAGCCCGATCGACTGGCTGGCTTGGGACAACCTGGAGCAACCACCCCTGTGAGGCCCTCCCCAGGGGAGACTCCAGCGACCCTCCCCCAGGGAGATGCCAAGGGAGAGCCAGACATGAAGGAAGGAAGCAAGGAAGGGGGCCAGTAGACAATGACAGTGACATTCCAGTCCCCAAGGCCCCAGAGGGGCAAGAGAGATTTACTGCTACAAAACTCTCCATGTAGCCCTATCTGGGTGGACTTAGATGGGGCCTTCCCACCCAGAGACAGGGGTCTAGCCAGGTTGACCTCCACTTACCTCCAAAGAAGTATGAGGTTCCTGTACGGATCAGCAGTGGGTATGAGACCCTGACCTCTGCCCCCTCCACATCATCAATGCTGATGACTGCATGGTTTTCCTGGGCCACAAAATTCACCTCATGCCAAAAGCCATCATTCAGGCGGAACCCTGGACAGGACAGGACGACAGTGTGGGTGGGGGAGGCACCATGCTCTGGAAGAGTGTCTTGAGTGGAGAAGCAGCAACCCAACTCTATCCTAACAGCAGCCTCTGTGCTTCCCATTTTTACACTTATCACACTGAGCGGTGACATCCCCAAATGTCTCTCTTCACTATGTGGAACCCCAGCGGCTGACACAGAGTCAAAAGTCATCAGTGAATGATACCTACAGGGACCCTCCAAATGGAGTACCAGGATTCTCAGCCTTAGTCCCTCAGATCTGCCCTGCCCTCCAACTCCCAGCTGTCTAATCCTGGGACCTCCTGCAGGGCTCCCTCCCTTCCCTCCCTCACCCCTCTGAGATGCAAAGGTCTCAGTCCAGGTCTACAGTCTCCTGTGTCTCTGCCCTGCTCTGGCGTCCCTTTGCCTCCCCTTCCTCTCCCTCTGCTCACCAGCGGCAAACTGAAGCTTCTTTCGGCCGGTCTGCACCACCGACACGTTGACCTGCCCTTCACTGAGCATCAGCTCCACGTGGCCCAACCCATCCCCCAGGGAGGAGAAAAGCAGCAGCCCAGTGAGATCCCAGGTGCGGAAGCGAAAAGAGACTGCGAGGCGGCCGCGGCGGGGGAAGCCAGGCACTTGCACGAAGTTGTGAGGACCTCCGAAATTGATGGGATGAGGAACCGGGTCCAGGCAACGGAATGCCACCTTACCCTGGGGACCCAAGTGAGGATGCATCAGCACCCAAGCTGATGCCACGCCCCGGCCTCTGTGAGGAGCCAGGTTCCCTGGGTGTACCTCCCCAACCTCACCCCGCCCAGAAAAACGTCCAGGTGTGGAGAGGTCTCCAGCCACCAAGTCAGCCCTCAGGACTCTTCTCGCTGATCTACATTATCTCCTGATCATCTCAGGAGCGCCTGATTAGCTCCTGAGTTGGAGTAGGGGGTACCACATAATACCTAAACAGCCCTCAAGTCCCTCCTCAGCCCCTGCGCTGTGTGACCCCTGGCCGAGCCACTCCGGGCCGCCACACCGTATTCTCTTCATTTATAACTGAGGAGATGGTGAGACCAGACCGCAGCTTTTAACTAGGCGGGAACGGGGTTGGAAGCTGGCCTTTAGCACCTCCTGTGAGTCAGTGATGCCTCGCCCCCAACGTGAGCAGCTGGCTAGGGAGAAGGCTCCTCGGCTTTTAGATGATTCTCAAGATCTCTCCCCGCTCCATCCACTTGTTCCCGGAGGCTTTGATGCCCCGTCCTCCCCGATCCCCCTGCCCACTGGCCTCGAAGGTGATCCGGGAATGGCGCCGCACGGCCAGGTCCGCGATGTTGACTCGGTTGAAGATGACGTTTTCTATGCAGCCGCGGAAATTATGCCGATAGGCAAGGTTCTTCTGCGCGGCGCCCACCAGCCCCCCGATGAACATCTGCGGGCGGGGTGAGGAGTAAGCTTCCCTAGATGCGGCAGAGTGCGCGCCTTTCTCGCGCTCCCGCCCGTCCACTTTCCCACGCTCAGGCTGAGGTCTGAGACACACGTTCCCCCAGTATCGGTATTGAAGCTGGAAGCTCGCTGGGCCTCCTGAGGCTTGGGTTTTAGCCCTGACCCCACCACAACTTGGCGGCACGCCCTTGGGTAAGTCGATGAACCTGTCTGGGGTTCTTTATCTGCACATCAGGGCCAGGAGAGAGCAATTTTCTCATCTTGCCTGATCCCCCAAGTCCAGATTTCTAGACTCCATCTCAGCAGCTCTGGGGTAGAGCCCGGAAATCGGCATGCTAACACCAGCAACAACAACAAAAACCCAAGCTTTTCTGGGAGTTTGCCAACTCCTGCTAGCATGTTCAGAAAACAGTCTTACCTCTGAAAGAAGTGCCGCCCCCACCCCCCCCCCCCACCGGCCTACCTAGCATCTCACTTAGCCAAATGGCTTCTCCCCTCTTTGCTCACCTCGTTGTCCAGGTTCAGTCTCTCGAAGTCGCCATTGAGCACGAAGCGCTGCACGTAGCCGTCCAGGGTGAGATTTGCCTCACGGCCAAATCGGTCGACACGCACGTAATGCCAGTGCTGGTCATTGAGGACGCCGCCAGCGCTCACGGTCGTGTGACCCGGCCTTGGCTGGATGGGGCTGCTGCCTGAGGGTGGGTTAGGGCAGGGTCAGACCGGGAACCTGGAGAACCCCACTTAGGCCCTACCGCCCAGCAAACCCCCCAGGCGGAGCAACAGCCTGCAACCCAGAGGACGAACTGCTGAAGGCCCAGGACGGCCAGGGAGGGTGGGCACATAGAGACTGGACCACCCTCAGCCTGCGGTGGATCGGTGGCCATTGGCAAGTACGGACTTAGTCATTTAATCCCTCTGAGCCTCTGTCTTCCTATCACTAAAACGGGGCACGATAGCTGGTTCTACCTCATCATGTGCATATTATGGAAAGCGAATGAGATACAAAACAACAACGCTTCAGGAGTGTGTGTGTGTGTGTGTGTGTGTGTGTGCGTGTGCGTGTGCGCGCGCGCGCCTGTATACGTATATACAATGTTTTTACAATGAGGAAACAGACTGGGGAAGTGCTCGTCCAAGGTCACACCGCTGGTAGGTGCTAGGTGCTGGAATCCGCTTGTCCTAATTCCCAGTCCAGAGTTTCGCAAGCACCAGATTTTACACGAAGAAGGCAGATGAGTCCAAATAGTTAAGAAAGGGGAAGATAAGGAATAGGGCGCGGCTTCGCGGAGGAGGTGCGGCAAGGGACGTGGGAGGAGAGCCTGGGGCTCCGCGCCGCGGCCGCGAGCTCACCCAGGCTCATGTGCAGCAGCAAGTGCGCCCCCTGCAGCTCGAGTGTCACGTAGTCGCCCTGGGCGCCCTCGGCGTGCAACAGGAGCCCGTCCTTTTCTTCGGTTTTGAAGCTGAAGGCGAACACGTCCCACAGACTCCGGCTGACCCCTCTCGGGAAGCGGTACGAGATGGCATCATCGCCATCGAAATACAGCACGTCGGACTCTGCAGGAAGGACCGTAGGTGGGTGGGGGGTCGGGGGATTCTGTCTCCCGCCCCGCCCCCACCACGACCCCGCACCCTTACTGTAAGGGCAGCCGTAGAGGCCAAGCCTCAGGCCGATCTTGCCGCGCGGGTTCCAAGCCAAGGGCACGATGCGGATGTAGCGCGCCGTGAAGTGATAGTGCAGGTCGTGGCGAACCACCGCCGACTCGTTCACGTTACCGAAGAAGGTCTAAGGGCAAGGGGAGAGGGGTGACCACGTTCCCACACTCTGCTTGCTTTTCCACAGCCTCCCAGCCCGCAGCTGTCGCATCCAGCTAATCTCGACCTCTGGAAGGCAGACAGTCCTTATCTCCTCCGCCTTCCTGACTTTACAGTTTCCCTAGCCTAGAGCGTCCTCTCCACCATCCCAGTATTTCCTCAAAGGTCAACTCAGATGTCGCCTCCTCCAAGAAGCTCTCCCAGATTTTACCCTGAAGTATGTTCAGTTCAGTTCAGCTCAGTCGCTCAGTCGTGTCCAACTCTTTGCGACCCCATGAATCGCAGCACGCCAGGCCTCCCTGTCCATCACCTGTTAAACCCTGTCAATTGGGCATATCCTGAACACACGGCAAGCAGACGGTCCTTCTGGACTGAGTCCCTGTAGTGAAAGTTACTGCTCCTCATCTGTGCCCTCACCACCACCTCCCCCCCCACTTCCCCCAAACCTGTGCCCAGCCCAGCCCAGGTCACACAGTTGGGAAGGTTCCCAAGTGTGTGTGCAGGGATCCTGGAGTACCGCGTTGTGCCCTCGCTGATAGAACGGTGTCCAGCTGTCCACTCGGTCGCCGTAGAGCAGCATGTAACGTGTGACCCAGTCCCACGAGTTAAAGGAGCCCTGCGTGGCCACAGCCCGAATCCGGTGCTTCTTCATTAGGTCGATCTGCAGCCAGGGATTTGGGTCCCCAATCCGGGGAGACCATCCGCTTATGCCTACAGAAGGGACAAGGGCTTTCACTACTAGCTCCCCCTTTACCTCTAGCCCTTCAGAGTCCCTCACCCCACCATGGGGCACCACCGTGCTCACCGTGCAGCCGGGCAAATCGGGGCGCAGTGAAGAGCCCATAGTAGGAGGAGGCGCCCAGGGAGCGTGCATACAGGGGCCCGACCAGCTCCTCGTCGCAGCCGTCTGGGTTGCAGGAACAGACATGTTTATCAGGGCGGCCCCTCCCAGTCCTTCCAAAGGCCCAGAACGCTGAGCAACTGGTGCTTGATCTTCACTCCCCCCAGTGCAGACCCAGCCCTAACTTAAACCACCTGCTCAACCTGGCCTGCAGCAACAGCTGCACACTGAGGGGAAGCTGCCTTCTCCTCCTGGGGGAACCCCTAGGTCAGACCCTCCCAAGGACCAGTTGGAGTTCAGTACTCCCCAGAACACAATCCCAAACCTCAGCATCTTTCAGAACCTGAGTCACCCCAAGACATCAATCCGTCCCCAGACTTAGCCTCAGTCCCATTCAGCAGCACCTGCAAACCTGCACGGAGCCCAAATGCAGGCCTAGCCCCAACCCCAGCCATTCCTAGCACCACCAGTTCCATGTCCAAACTTACCATCTGTACGATTTGGCTCACCAAATACTGCATGGATCCCAACCCCCATATCCAGCCCCAGCCTTAGCCGCAAACCCCAAACCCTGGTCCCTGGGCCAGCTCCAAGCCCAGCCCGAGTCACCTAGCCCGAGTCACCGGTACCACTCTTATTCCCAACCCTCAAACCCGGCACTCGCTCACGCTTGGATCCCAGCCCCAAGTCCCCGCCCGGGCCGACTCTATCTTCAGCTCGGAGCCCAGCCCCAGCCCCGGGCGCGCGCGCCAGCCTCGGAGCTGCATTGCGGAGCGCGGGGGAGAGGCTGCAAAGGATGAAAGCGCACGAGTGCGCGCCGGCCGAGAAGAGACCCGCGACCACCCAGCCGCAATGCGGTGCGGGACCCGCCCTGCAGACCTCGTACTCCCGGCCGGGCCTAACCCCGCCTGCCTGCGAGCCCGGCACTCACAGTAGCCCCAGCCCCGGGCTCCTGAGACCGCGGCGAGTAGGATGCAGAAAAGCCGGAGACGCATCATGCAGGGCTGACGGGTCTCGGCGGCCGCCTTCCAGTGCCCGGCTCCGGCTAGGGCTCCAGTTCCAGCTCGGGCTATCCTCCTGGGTTTTTGCAACGAATGGCTGTCTCTCCCCCTTACCCACCCCTCTCTCTTCCCACTCTCCCCCAGCCCTTCTTTCTTGTCTCCCTAGGTGCCGTTCCTGCTTCTCTGCTGTTCTCTCCTCTCCTTCCACCCTCTCTCCTCTCACCTCCCCCCTTCCCCAGCCTCGCTCTCCTGGCACGCGCCGCTTTCCCAGACCCCGCGCAAGCGCGCGCCTCAGCCCGGCTGCGAAAGGGCGGGGGTAGAGAGCCTCCCGCCACCGGGAAATACCCTGAATAACCCGAGGCTACAGGGACTGTGGCCGCAGAGATGGGGGAAGGGAGACAGGGGCCGGCTGGGGGATCCTGGAAAATCCAAGAAGAGAGATGGAAAGGGAGGGTGCTTGGAGATAGGGAGAAGTGTAAGTAAAAAGAATCTAACATTTTCAGACAGCAAATTCTGCTCCAGGCACGCGTGCTAGGCACCTTCATTACCCTGTGAATTCTGCATTTTTATCTCACTCCATTTTGCAGATGAAAAACCCGAGGCTCAGAGAGGTTAAAAAAAAAAATTCTTCAGATCCCACAGGTAGCTACCAAGTGATAATATTCCAAAACCCATTCTTTTTCTACTGGCAAGGTAAAGGGAAATTTTTTTTAGGAGGTAGAATAGGAAAGTTAGGTAAAGAGGGCCCACAGACCCTCATCCCCACCTCCATCTCGGCCCTTCTCCCCGCCCCTTCCTTCCTGTCCCATTAGTTTATAACTTCTCTCCCCGGTGGCTTTACCTCAGAAACTTGAGTAGCCAGAGATGGGGACTGAGCCCGCAGAACAGGTGGGAGTGGGGGCAGGGGGGAGGAAAGGGTTACAGGGAGGGAGGGTAAAGGTGAACGGATGGGATTCCCCACCTGGCACCAAGTCTCTGCCTTCCTATGATTTACCTAGGATGTCTGGAACCCTCTGGGACCAGCGGCCCTCCAGATAGAAGGGGCTAGTAATGAGAGGCTGGGGTTGGGGGACACGACTGGGGATGAGAGGAAGGGTGAGCTGAATCTTGAGGTCTAAGGTCCTAACTGAGCCCAGAAAACCTGAAGTCCAACCTTTACATCATGAGTAGTTCAGCGAACCTTGTACTGGAAGCTTAGGGGTGGGGGTGAGGAGGAGAGAAGGGAAAGGAGAGGTAGAAAACGATTCTCCAGACCAAGCAAGGATTCCAGGGACCAAGTCTGAGGCAAAGTCTAAATATGGGTGTTCTTCCAGGAGATGGCGCTGCAAAAGAACGGAAGCTCTTAAGATTTATTAATAATGCAGACGCTGGGCCTTCAGAGAGCACAAATGCTTCACATTCATTATCTTCCTTATTTCAAACAATCCTCGTTTCAAACCACCCCCTCAGGAGGGCTGGTCGGGATTTCTGATCTCCACATTACCTATATTAGACAGCTGGAGAGCCAGAAAAGCAAATGATTTGCTCAAGGTCACCCAGGAAGCTGGATGTAGGGACAGGAGGGGTGCGCCGGAAGTCAAGGCCTGTCGAGGATATGCTAGGAAGAGTCTGGAAAAGAGTTTATGTCTTCTCCCTGTGTGCTGTACCATTGTACCTGGTCACACACCGGCTCCTAGCTTGGAATGCTTGTGTGGGAGGGGGAGCCGTGTGGTGGAGGCTTGTCTCATAAGGTCTCTCTTCTCATTATGGCCTCCTCAGGTCTCCTGGGGCCCCTACTCTGGGGAGGATGAGGCATATTCGGTTGAGCCGTTGCCAGAGCTCTGCTACAAGGCCGACGTCCAGGCCTTCAGTCGCGCCTTCCAACCCAGTGTCTCCCTGACGGTGGCTGCACTGGGTCTGGCCGGCAATGGCCTGGTCCTGGCCACCCATCTGGCGGCCCGACGTGCTGCCCGCTCGCCCACCTCTGCCCACCTGCTCCAACTGGCCCTGGCCGACCTTCTGCTGGCCCTGACCCTGCCCTTTGCCGCAGCCGGGGCTCTGCAAGGCTGGAGTCTGGGAAGTGCCACCTGCCGTGCCATCTCTGGCCTCTACTCGGCCTCCTTCCACGCCGGCTTCCTCTTTCTGGCCTGCATCAGCGCCGACCGCTACGTGGCCATCGCGCGGGCCCTCCCAGCTGGACCGAGGCCCTCGGCGCCGGGCCGTGCACACTTGGTCTCAGTCATCGTGTGGCTGTTGTCGCTGCTCCTGGCGTTGCCCGCTCTCCTTTTCAGCCAGGATGGGCACCGGGAAGGCCAGCGGCGCTGCCGTCTCATCTTCCCCGAGGGCCTCACGCAGACGGTGAAAGGGGCAAGCGCCGTGGCGCAGGTGGTCCTGGGCTTCGCGCTGCCGCTGGGCGTCATGGCGGCCTGCTATGCGCTCCTGGGCCGCACGCTGCTGGCCACCAGGGGGCCCGAGCGCCGGCGCGCGTTGCGCGTCGTGGTGGCCCTGGTGGCGGCATTCGTGGTGCTGCAGCTGCCCTACAGTCTCGCCCTGCTATTGGATACTGCCGACCTCCTGGCGGCCCGCGAGCGGAGCTGCCCGGCCAGCAAGCGCAAGGATCTGGCACTGCTGGTGACCGGGGGTTTGGCCCTCGCCCGCTGCGGCCTCAATCCAGTGCTCTACGCCTTTTTGGGCCTGCGCTTCCGCCAGGACCTGCGGAGGCTCCTAAGGGGTGGGGGCTGCAGTCCAGGGCCTCACCCCGGCGGCGGCGGCGGCCGCTGCCCCCGCCGGCCCCGCCTTTCTTCCTGCTCGGCTCCCACTGAGACCAACAGTTTCTCCTCCTGGGACCACTAGGGCTGCGAATCAAGAGGATGGGGCGGGCTGAGGAAATGTTTCCAGGGAGAGTAGTGGGAAGGGAGAGTCGGTGGGGGGCACTGAGAAAGAGGTAGGGACCTTAGGAATTGCTTCTGTACTTTGGCACATTAAATAGACAACATGGAAATGAGATGCAACTCAACAACTGTTACTATTTTTGAGTCACCGGCTTGGAAATGATTTGTAGCAGGGCAGAAATGGTGGTTCCCCCCGCCCCCCCTTCCCACTCTCCAGCTCTTGGCTCTGAGAGGAAGGCACCGAGAGCCTGGGTGGGGGTGGGGGGTCTCCTGAGCATGCTAAAGCTCTAGACACTGACACCCACTCTCACCGGGCCTCTGCCAGCAGAGGTAAGGTGGGAAAGTTGCCAGGCGAGGAGGGGTGGGGGTTCCTCCTGATACAGTGTAAGGAAGAGCTTTCTAACAACTAGAGTGCTATCCAGTAATGGCTGCCTTAGCAAGTACCGAGTTTCTGGCCTCTGGAATGCTCAGGCTGAGGCTGTCCGGGACTGCGTGTGCCTATGCCTGGTGTGGGGGTACGAACGGGGCCAGGAGATTCCCGTTTTGGGTGTGCTTTTGGATTCAGTTACCACTCTAGAGTCCCTTCTAAGGTTCTCTTTTGGAGACAAAAAAGTAATCTAAAAAGTTGAGTCGGAGGTTTTCACCTTGGAGAAAATCCAAGGAGAGAATTCCAATTTGCAGATTTCCAAAGAGTGGTTATCACGGGTGAGGTGGGGGTGGGGGTGAAGCTATTCTCCTTCTTCCTTCGGGACAGGCTCAGAGGAAAGACAACGGAAAGAACTTCCCTGCAGGCAAGGGTCTGGGATCCAGACAGGGAAAAGAGTATATGGTTTCCATCCCGAAGAAGTCTCAGGGCAGGCCTCTCTCATCTGGGGCGAGGACAAGGCTGGGATGGCCTCTAGAGACATTGATTCCCAGTCTTTGTTTTACATAGTCAAGACACGCAGAATGGTGTCCACGTGCCACAACTCTCGCAGTTTAACATCCGGTCAGCAAAGCTGCCCTGACCACTGCAGCCAGGGGTCTGGGGACCCAGGGCAAGAAGGGCGGAGAGTGGCGGGGATGTCTCCAGGGAGGCGCTGGCCTGTCGTCCCTGCCCTGTCCCGCCCCGCCCAGCTCGGGCTAGTTTTCCTTCTCGGAGCCTCCGGGGGTTGAGACTAAGAAGCACGGCCTCCCGGTACCAGGATCCAGGGAAGGCCCGGAGATGGCGCCGATCCTCAAAAGGTCCAAGCCACTGGGGGTCAACCTGGAACCCTCCACCGGAGCTCGCGGGAATCGCCGCTGAGTCAGCAACGCACGCGCGCGCCCGCGGTCACTCTGGCCCCGCCCCTATGGCCCCGCCCCGTCCACTTAGAGCCTCGGTTAACCCCATCCTACCCAGAATCGTAGGATCGTCACCGGAGAAGCCTCCACTCCATTCGAAGACCACGGGATGCCCTAGAATCCCGTCACTCTACTCTCTCAACTGGAGTTCAGTGAGTTGTGCGCTCTAAATTAGATTTTATTTCGGGGCCTGGACTGCACTTTCCCGGAGTCTCTGCCTCAGTTTCTACACCTCAAAGAGGTAACTCAGATCGAGGAATTGGACTCCATCCACGGGCGGAGGGCTACACCTCTAGGGCTGTGCCTGGCGCAGGTAGCTAAGGTTCTTTCCTTTCTTAGGAAACCTGTGACGAGACAGCAGTCGGAGGGCAGCACTCAGAGCCTCCCTCTATGCCCTATGGGCACTTTGTTCTGCAAAGCTCCTGCCCAAGAGCACTTTTAATTTGTTGGTTGGTAAGCCAAGAGTTAAAACAAGAGCATGAAGGCGGGCTTCCGTGACGTCACTAGCAGTCCGCGTCTGACCTCAGAGGCGGGGGCGTGGCTAACATCACACTGCCCCCTCCCTCCCTATTCCCCGGCCCCTCCTCGCTGTCACCAAGCCAGGGGCACATGATGCAACCCGCCGCGGTTCAGTAGGTTGATTGGTGGCCGCGCCCGGCGCCAGGCACAGGGATTGGACAGAAGAGGCTGTGACGAAAACTGGACACAGCCCTGTAAAGAAGGGAGGAGAGAAAGAAGAGGGAGGGGGGCCCGAAGAGGAGGGGGTTGGGGAGGCGGGGTCCCGGCACTGTGCTCGCGCCCCTAGCGCGCCAGTCCCCGGGCTGCAGGGAGCGCAGCGCGCGCGGCCCGGGCCCCGGCCACCGGACGCCCTACCGGACACGACCCTCCTTGGAGCTTGGACAACTGCCCATCTCGGACACTGCACCGGACACTGCCCCCCACAGAGCTGGACACTACAACGGACACTACTTCCCAGCTCCGGACATTGCTCCTTCCCCCCCACCCCCAGCCCTGGACGCTTGCCCCCCTCCCCCTCCGGGGGCCCAGACTCCGAGCCCCCTGCAGGCTCCAGCTAGCGACCCTCTGCACCCCAGCGCCAGACACCACCTCCTCCCACTCCCCGACTCCCTTTCCCTCCTCCCGCCTCATCTTTCTCCCGCTCGGGTCGGAGCCCCGCCAGTTTCCCCGACCCCCTGCAGCTCGGCCTCGGCTGCCCGCACCCCCATCCCGCGGCTGCTCGCCCGGATGCCTCTCCCCGGGGGATTGTGGTGGCTCCTCTGCTGCCGTCGAGGCTTTACTCTTCTGCATCGGGACTACGGGGACGGCGAGCTTAGCGGGGACGGGGACGAAGACGAGGACGAGGAGACCTTTGAGCTACGGACCCCGAGTCCAGCGGGCGGCGGGAGGGTAAGTCCCCGGGGGGTTTGGAGCCTTGTCTCAACCCCTCTCACTACAACCGGCCGTCAAGCCTAATCCTGCTCGACTCCAGCAAACGCCGTGTGGACTGGGTTCTCAGTGGATGTTTTTGCCTGGGGGCTCGAAGCCCTCGAGAGCTCCAGCAGCAGCCCGCCTTGGGATCTGCCTGTGGGCCTCGCGCAGCACGCTGGGCGCTGTCCACCTGCTGGGGGCCCTGAGGCAGGGGAGGTGTCACGCCTGGCCCGACCTGGCCCTGCCTCTCCCTTCCCCGCCGGGCTCGCGTCCCATCTCGTCTCCTTCCGCCTCCGCCAGCGCCGAGGAATGTGGCGAGGCCGGCTGGGCAGCTCGGACGCCTGGGTCCGCTCCGCTCCCAGTTCACGAGCGAAGGGAGCTAGGGCCAGATGCAGGAGTTCCCGCCGCAGGGACCTGGGCGAGGGGAAGCAGGTATCCTCAGATTGGGGTCCGTGGCGGGGGCTCCATGGAGAGGGAGCCGGGGGGTCACAGCTTTCCGAGGACCCCTCATCATTACCCTGACACTCAGGACAGAACTCTTCTCCCTTCCTGGTGAAGCTCCTCGGGGATCCCTGAGGGAATGGTGAGAGACACTCGGCTCCGGGGTTTCGTCGAATCTTGCCATGGGGAAACTGAGGCTCTACTGATGTAGGAGACGATCATCCCCTGACGTCCCCTCTCTCATGCCCCTACACCCCAGCCACCAGACTCCGGGCAGCCAGACTCGTGTGCTGTGGCCTGGGTCAGGCTCCCATCCCCCGCTCAGGGGTCCCTAGCAGGCCCAGTGGCTCAGTGCCCGGTGGGGCGGGCTGCGCCGCCGGGGCCGGCGCCAGCACCTGGCGGAGGCGGAGGGCGGATAAATATAGAGGGGGGGAGGGAGGGAAGCAGGGGACTGCGATTAGGGTAGTTGGTCTAAGAGAGGGGTCAGCACCTGCCCCTACGGTGGTGTGGCTGAGAGCCCCTCTTGGCCCCCCCAGAAAATAAGAGGACCTGTGCCCCTGAAGGCACTGGACCCAGGCGTCCCCAAGCTTCCATTCTGGGCAGGGTCGGCTTTGTGAACCACTGCCATTGCCTCCCTCATGCTCCACCTCCACCCCCCTTCCCCCAGAGCTTGGGGACAGGTGTCCCTGGCCCCCCTCCCCCGCCTCCTGGCTTTAGCTGCCTGGTCGCAATGGGACCCTGGCACAGTTCCTCCCGCCTGACCTGGCTCCTGGATGGGTTTTCAGCCTCTCTTAGACCCCAGTCTACAGTAGAAATTCCAGGGCACGAAGGTGGGATGGGGGAGGGAGGGCAAAATCCTGGACTGTACCTTCCATGCAGAGTATTCTTCAGCCTGGCCTGAGCCCCAGCAAAAGGGCAGGGTCTCTACCTACCACTGAGTTTCAGGAGTGTCTGTGGGAGGAGATAAGAAGCTCTTGGAGAAACTCCTATACTGAAAGGGTTCCTCTTCCCTTCATTCACCTCCGTGCCTACCACCTGCCTCCCAGCCTGAACGCCCACCAGCCAAAGAAGGGAAAATGAGGAGGAGGGGGTGACTTCGAGTCTGCCAGAGCAAGAAAGGACTTCATCTACCACTCCCTTTTCAAAGATTGGGAAGCTAAGGCCCAAAGACTTAAGGGGGCTTGCCCAGGTTCCACAGCGAGTTTCTGACTGGAATTAATGGTTGAGATGCTATTAGAACCCTGGTCTCCTGACTCTGCCTGGTGCTTTTTCTACTCTTCCCCAACCCCTGATTGCCTCTTGAATCAGAGACAAGGCAAGAGTCTTGGCTTCTTAGCTTGGGCTGTTGGGTAGAGACTGGTGGAAGGGGCAAGTCCAGTGGCTTCAGCTCACTGGGTCAGTCACAGTCACCACCCCACGCCTTGATTCCTCCATTCCCTGAGCTGCGCTGTCCCAGAGCAGAAGCCACTGGCATCCTGAAAGGAGGGTTCTGAGCCTGAGAGATGCCCTATTTCCCCAGGGCCCCCTAGATGTGACGTTGACTCAGCCTATGAGGAGTGGGCCAGTCTCAGACAGGTGAGCCCAGCCCCTGCAGTCCCATGGTCTGGAGACCCCAGCCAGTTCCTGGGACCCCCATCCTCTCCTTCTTCCCTCCCCGCGGTTGTGCAATAAGGGAGAGGCCTTACGCCCGGACGCTGTGGTTTGGCCAGGGTCCCGGGGGGCGGTCCGGCTGGGGGCGCGGGGAGGAAGGGGGGGTCCAGGCTATTTCTGGTTCGAGGTCAGAACGGCCCAGCGGTTCCCACAGCCTGGGGGAGGGGTGCCAGCCGGGAGTAGGCACCCCTCGCGGCCTGTCTGGGGAGCCCTTAGAGAAGAGCCTCCTGGAGGCGGGGTGCAGGACCGGCAGGCTTGCCCAACCCTCACTCCCCTCTTGCGCAGGCTGCAAAGCTGGGAGGAGACACGGAGCCTCATCCCGGAGAAGGGGCCGTCTGAAGATGACCCAGATGTCGTCGTGAAAGGTGGGGATCCACCTCATACGCTCTAGAGGCCCCATCCCAACCCTCCAGGGGATGATGTCGTATCCTGCTGATCCCCTTTCCCGCCTTTTCCCCCGAAGGTTGGCTGTACCGCGAGCCCCGAGGAGGAGGGGCGCGGCCCTGGTTGCCCCCGCGCCGAGCCTGGTTTGTGCTCACCCGGGACTCCCTGGACCAGTTCAGCAGCAGCGGGAAGGGGGCGAGGCGGCTCGGGAGCCTAGTGCTCACCAGCCTGTGCTCAGTGTCCGGCCCTGAGCGCAGGCCCAAGGAGACCGGTGAGACCTCCTGGGGATTCTCCTACCTCCCCAGGCAGCTGCCCCAGGCAGCCCTGATTGCCCACCCCACCCCCACCCCCGTCCCCGCGGCCTCTCTTTCCCCCAGGTCTGTGGTCAGTGACCGTGAGTGGCCGGAAGCACAGCGTTCGGCTCTGCTCGCCTCGCCAGTCAGAGGCAGAGTGCTGGGGGGTGGCGCTGCGGGAAGTGATCGCCTCCAAGGCACCTCTGGAGACCCCCACCCAGCTGCTGCTCAGGGACATTCAGGTGCGAGGGAGAGAACTCTATGGAGAAAGAGGAGAGTGATGGACCCATAAGCTTTCTGGGTTCACGAGGGAGCTCCCTTCTCCATCACTGAGATCATTTCCCTGGCCTCTAGGAGAGTCGTGGGGATCCAGAAGCCGTGGCCCTTATTTACAGAAGAAACCCAATTCTGAGGCACACCAGTGGAGCCCTGTATGCCCCACTCCTGCCCCTGCCCTACGGAGTCACTGCCCCAGGTGAGTGGTGCCATGGCCCAAGTCCCTGGGATGGGGTCTCACTTGATAGGGATCTAGGAGTCCTCAGAGGACTAGCCCCTAGCCCCTCATTTTTCAAAGGATGAAGATGAAACAAGAAGTGGTGCAGACTGATACCCAGGGTAGAGGGGGAGGGAAGCCAGCACAGAAAGTAAAGACCCCCTTTGACTGACTACCTTCTCTTTGGGTCTCATTCTGACTACCGATGTTCCTTCACGAGCTTTTACACACTCTCTCTTGTTCTTTCATTATACTCTCAACACCATGACATACTTCCTTTACAAGTGGTGGAAAAGCCACCACCTCAGGAGAATGTGCTGGCCTCGTTTAGCTGCACTTCTCCCCAAAAGGGTATAATGACAGGCCCAGGTTCTCAAGCTAGAGGAATAAGGGGAGCTGGGAGAAGAGCCTTGGTTTTCTGACTCTCAGTCCAACCTGTTTTCTGGCCCACAGTGATGACTCTCAGTACCTAAGTACAGAACCCACGGTTTGACTCTGTCTTTTAGTCTATCCCTCCAAGTTACTAGGGCTTCCCTGGTGGCTCAGACGGTAAAGAATCAGCCTGCAATGTGGGAGACTTGGGTTCAATCCCTGGGTTGGGAAGATCCCCTGGAGAAGGGAACGGCTCCCCACTCCATTATTCTGGCCTGGAGAATCCTGTGGACAGAGGAGCCTGGCAGGCTACAGTCCATGGGGAAGCAAAGAGTCACTATATGGAGAAGCAAAGTTACACGACTGAGCGACTAACACTTTTTCCAAGTTACTAACTTGAAGCCTAGCCTTAGTGGGTCTAGAGGAGGAGATTCCTGGGAGGCAGGGGTTGAATTTGGCTCTGTGGGGACCATTGCTTTCCCTTCACTCTTCCTGTCCTTCGCACTCTCCCCTCCTTGCCACCCCTGTCCCCTTGTACTCCCTCCGACCTTCCCGCGGTTCAAGCCTTCCTCCCCGGGCCCGTCTTTGTTTCCCCTCTCCAAACCGTCCCTCCGCCCCCACCCTCCCTCAGGTCCCGGCTACGCGCCCTTGCGCGAGGAGGCCGTGAGGCTGTTCCTGGCGCTGCAGGCCCTGGAGGGGGCGCGGCGCCCTGGGCCCCTGATGCAGGGTGTGCTCCAGACCTGCCGGGACCTGCCCGCGCTCCGAGACGAACTCTTCCTGCAGCTGGCTAAGCAGACCTCGGGCCCCGCGGGGCCCCCCGGGCCGCCAGCAACCCAAGACCCCGCGGCCCTGCGGTACTGGCAGCTCCTCACTTGCATGAGCTGCACCTTCCGGCCAGGGGGAGCCGTACGGGGACACCTCCTTGGGCATCTGGAGAGGTGAGAGGGGAGGCGTGGGGGTAAGGCCAAGGCGAGGGAGCGGAGGGAGCTGAGAAAGAATGGCAGCCATTCCAAAGGGTTTGGCAGATGGAGAACTTGGACCCAGAGAAGGGAAGGGACTTGCCCAAGGTCAGGGCCGCTGCTCCGGAGCGCAGTGCCTTTGTGGGAATCACAAGTTCATATCCCACTTGTGGGCGGAGGAATTACAAAAAAGGCTCCCACTTTGAGCAGAAGAATTATTAAAAGGCTGTTTTTCCTCGGGGCTGATGCAGTCCAGTGCCAGGACTTTTAGGTTGGAAGGCAGAATGCGGCTGGAGTTTGGATTTCAACCCAAAGGAGGAGCATGGAAATTTTGGGAAGTGGGAGAGGGCAGATAGGCTGCCAAGGACCTTAGAAAGTAATTCAGCTCCTTACAGAGCGTGGGGGTGGGGTGGTGTTTAGATTCAGAACAGCTGGTGGTGCTGCCTTCAAGGAACTTAGAGTTGGAGGGGAGGGAATCGGGCCAGGTGAAATAAAAGTCTGAGCTAAGAAGGCAATAGTGGGGAGGAGAAGGAAAGCCCTGGGAGCACTAACCCTCCGGTTGTCCTTAATCCAGGACTGAGCAGGCGCTCCCGGACTCGGAACTGGCGGAATATGCGCGCTTCATACGGAGAGCGCTGGGCCGGACGCGCGGCCGGGAGCTAGTGCCATCGCTGGCCGAGATTTCCGCGCTGAGCCGACGGCAGGAGTTGTTGTGCACGGTGCACTGTCCGGGGGCTGGTGCCTGCCCTGTGGCCATAGACTCCCACACCACGGCGGGAGAGGTAAGACCAGAGAGAACCCCGGAAACCTCAGCCTCCCAGCGTCCCGTGCCTGGCTTTCCTGGTGCCGGGACCCTAGGTTTGCCCGAGTCTGAGAGTCATCAGTTGGGTATGGGCTGCGTGTGGCGGGACTAAGAGACCTGAAAGATACCTCCAGTTGGACCCTTCCAGAAGTACTGGCAGGCCCCCTGCGTGGTCTGAGCCTGACTTTCCTCTTATGCTCCCTGCCTTCCAGGTGGCTCGAGAGCTGGTGGGGCGGCTGGGCTTGACCCGGAGCCGTAATACATTCGCGCTGTACGAGCAACGAGGGGCGCAGGAACGAGCCCTGGCCGGGGGGACTCTCGTGGCCGACGTGCTCACCAGGTTTGAGAAGTAAATGTCCAGCCCCAGCCCTGCTCTCCGTTAGCCCATTGGCCTCTCTGCTTCAATCCATCCCTAAGTAAACGTTTACCGAGCGCTGGCCTCGGCATGGTGAAGTTCACAGGCGGATTCCTGCCCGCCGGCGGTTTGCAGTCGGGCTCCGAGGCTCGCCTCCGCGGTCCACTCCGCCCGGGCGGGCCCCGCCTCCAAACATCTGGCCTCGCCTCTTTCCCCTGGGCTGCCGCCTGCGGGGCCCTGCTACCCGGCCGTATCGCTCCCTTCTTTTTTCTGCAGCTTGGCGGCGGAGGAAGCCGGGCTGGAGGACCCGCCGGACACCGGTTGGAGACTATGTCTGCGTCTTCACGGACCTCTGCACCCTGAGGGGCTGTCCCCAGACGGTCACGAACTGCCCTTCCTCTTTGAGCAGGTGAGGCTCTCCCGCACTCACGCCTGGGGGAGACCCCGTAGCCTGAACCCCCGCCTTTCTGGGCCTTCGCTTTTCATCCTTATGACAACCCCGGGGGAGGCCGTGCTCCAACCCAGACCTACAGTTCCGCACCCTAGGTGTCTTCGCGACGGTACCCGCGGCTCCCGTGCTGATGCCTGCTGCCTCCCCGTAGGCTCACGCTCTGCTGCTGCGCGGCCGGCCGCCCCCGCCCGACGACACGCTGCGCGCCCTGGCGGCGCTGCGCCTGCAGAGCCTGCACCGGGACTTCCCCCCGCGGGCGCCCCTGCCGCGCCTGGACCGCTTGCTGCCCACCCCGGCCCGGCCGCGTGAAGACCCTCCCCGCCCGGTGCCCAGGCCTCCCCCCTCCGCCGCCCTGCTGGCCGGGGCGATCTGGAGCCCGAGCCTGGCCAAGAGGCGGGCGGAGCGGGCCCGGCACGGCGGGGCCGGCCGCACGGCTGGAAGCGTGGCCCGCGAGGGAGGTGGCGGCGCCGGCAGGGCGGCTGCTGTGCTGGGAGGCTGGAAGCGGCTACGGGGCATGGGCCGAGCTGAGGCCATGGCTGCCTACCTGGCTCTGGCGGCGCAGTGTCCAGGGTTCGGCGCTGCTCGGTATGACGTTCTGGAGCTGAGCACGGTGAGGGGGAGAAGGGAGAGGGGGACTCTGGTGGCCCAAGCCCCACACCTTTGCCCCAGAGCCACAGGCCCCCGTTGTGGGTCACTGCACTCCCTACACCCAGCACAGCTGCCCATCTCAAAGCCCAGGAATCACTGTCCCTGAGGCCCTCACTCTCAGGAGCTGTGGATCATGTGGGGGGTGGGAGGGACCAGGAAACCTCTTGCTCACAGCCATCTCCCTCCACCAAAAATAAGGCAGCAGGGTCCCCCCTTTCCACCCTGACTCTGCCTGTCTGTCCACATCCACAGGAGCCTGGTGGGGGCGCTCCACAGAAGCTATGCCTGGGCCTGGGAGCCAAGGCCATGTCCCTCTCGCGGCCGGGTGAGACAGAGCCCATCCACAGTGTCAGCTATGGCCGTGTGGCCGCCTGCCAGCTAATGGGTCCCCACACCCTGGCCTTGAGGGTGGGAGAGAGCCAGCTCCTCCTGCAGAGTCCCCAGGTGAGTGGGAAGAGGGTGTAGAAGGAGGAAGGGAGGGAGAGGGTGTTAAAACATTTATGAAACATTGAGCATGGGTCAGGTGCAGCCCTAGACCTTAGGGATCCCACAGTGATCAAAGACAAACTCAAGGAGCTTACGTTAGTACTGGCCATCAGACACGAAACAAGGGATCAAAGACTGTTAAAGACAGTGACAAATGCTATGAAGGCAAGGGTAGTCAGACAGGAAGTGACTGGAGGGGATCAGAGCATTAGGTAGGATGGTCAGGAAAAGCTACTCAACAACACCCAAAGGAGATCCTGGGACACAGCTTTCCAGGCAGAGGGACCTGCAAGTGCAAAGGTCCTGAGATGAGACTCGCCTTAGGATAACAGAGGAGCAGAAGTGTGATAGGCACAGAATGAGGGAGAGAGGTGATGAGGAAGGAAAGGTTGAGGAGGGCAGCTCACATAAGGCCTTGGGAAGGAGCCTGGGGGGAGGATGAGACAAAGGAGAACTCATTGGCCCCTTTTGTACTCTGACCTCTGTCCTCTCTTAGGTGGAAGAGATCGTGCAGCTGGTGAATGCCTACTTGGCCAACCCCTCCCCCGAGAGGCCCAGCAGCAGCCCTCCTCCATGCCAAGACCTGCCAGACACCTCCCCTCCCAGCCAGCACCCGGGTCTGGACGAGCCCCAGGGACAGTCGGGCTGTTTGGGGCAGCTGCAGGACTGAGCTTGCCAAGAGGTCACGACCTCCCTCTTGCCTCCAGCCTGGATCTGGACTACTCTGAGATTTCAGGGAACCATGGACCCTTTTGGCCCTGCAGGGACAGGGCATACCCCACACGCAAGGGCTGCAATGGGTGCAGACAATTTTCTAGTTTGTTTCTTAATTTATTTGTAGAAGAGAAGCAAAAAAAAAAAAAATCCTTATTTACACAAACCCTTCCTGTAGGAGTGTTGTCAGTGGGACAAGTTGGAGCCCCAGAGCTCAGAGCTCCACCCCCAGGGACGCCCACACTCCCAGGCTTTTACCAGCACTGAGAGGAGTCTGAACACCGCAGGGCTCCACCCTCCTTGACCTTCTAGATTTAACCTCCTCATGGCCAGTATGCTGCCCTAGGGTAGTGGGTGGGGCAGGCAAGAGGGCAGTTTTGGAAGCTGGCAATTACTCATCCTTCTTCCATTGAGTGGCATGGGGGTGGCCTCTTGGCGTCCCTGAGGCCCAAGGACAGTGAGTCACCAGGACTGGCACTACCCAGTCCTACCCTGGTGTCCAGCTTCTGGGTCTTAGTTGGGACCATCTTTAATGTGCCTACTGCTTTGGGCCTGGAACAGAAGAAGCCTGGAGCAGGATCAGACCCAAGAACTTCTCTGGCACAGACAATGCATTGATCGGGATGGGCTCAGCTTTACTCCTGAGCTCTGTTACTGCTTTATCAGATCAAGCTGAATTGGGTTAACTCCTGAGGATCTAAATGCCTTGGGCCTGGGAATCCAGAGTCTTGGCTTTCTTGACTTGCTCAGAATGCTGCAAGCCTTCTTTTAGCAGCCTCCACAGCCTCTGCCCTGAGTGGAGGAGGCTGGGGCAATATGGGCAATGTAGATCCACCCTCGGGCAGGACCTTAGGCACAGAGGAGACAGCAGACATCAGTAACGCTGGCTCCAGTCACACAGCCTGGTTCTAGGCAGGGATGCTCATGGAAACAATGGACACACGGACTGGGACTACCTGGTAAGACTAGAGCAGGTAAAGCCTACCCTACCACCACATGCCTGGGAACTGTGAGGCACCACGGAGATCCTTTCATTGTCCCCTGTATTCGCCTACCAAGGCCTGACAGCTATTCACAGACCAAGGCCTGACTATATTCACAACTAAGCTTTATTACTTTATTAGAGCTAAATAAGCATATCAAGGGTGAAGGCATCAAAAGGAAGAAGCAAGGCCCACTCTTGGGCTGGAGAAAAATCTAGAACCTTGTTGGTGAGGGGATTTTGGACCAGAGGAATCAAGTATGATGGGACTGTGCTTACTGTCCAGAGGGTGCAGTACGGAGGACTCACTGCTCCTGGGTGCCCCAGGAGATGTAGTCTGGTCGAGTGGCTGCGTGGTACTCATCAATCAGCTCCTGTACAACCTCCCTGGACCTGTCCAGCTCGTCAAAGTTATCCTTAAAGATGTCCTCCTTCCGGAACTGCTCCAGGAAGGCCTCCCGCTTCCGCAGCTTGTCGTACTGCTGGCAGGAACTTTCAAAGAGCTGAAAAAGATAAAAATCTCCAGGATGGGAGCCAGGATGAGACAGGGGGTTGGACTGGATCTGGGGGAGAATGATGAAGGTGGAAAAGAGGGGCCAAAGCAGACCAGGCAGCCAGGCTCACCGAGGAGATGCTGGTGTGGTTGGCCATCATGAGCCCACTGACCCTGTGGGCAGAAGGCAGGTAGGGCGACTTCCTGGACAGGGCCACCTGGATGCTGGCGGGGCCCCAGGGGATGAAGTTGGCCAGCTTCCGTTCCCGGATCCTCTGCAGGCTCTTGTGGACCTGGGGTGGGCACAGGAATGGTGGTGGTAGCCTCTCCTCTACCCCTATGGGCTCCGGGGGTAGGACAAAGGGGCTTCACCTACCTGGGTGGGGTCCACCTCCCCCTGGATGATGTTGAGGATGGCGATGTAGCAGTGGTTGGTCTGGCGATCCCGGCCTGTGGACACCATCACGTTCTTGGGCTGCAGCAGTCGCCTCATGACATCCAGGACCGTGGTCTTTCTCACGCTGGCCACCTGAGGGGAGAGTGGCCACAGGGCAGCCCAGCACTCAGGGCACAGTTGAGAGATGCATGGACAGAAAGCACGAGGCGACGCACAGCCCCATCAGACGCGGGGGAGCCTGGTCTCTCTGGGGAGTGTCCTTAGATTCAGGTCCTCACTGAGGGATCAGAGATCTCAGTCCCCTGAGCTCAGCTAATTCATGCCCTTGTGCAGAAGCATCAGCAGACTCCATATAGCCTGGGCCCTGCAGGGCACCACGGGCAGGGGGAGAGGAGAGCAAGTCAGCCAGGGAGCAGGGCCTCTGGGTGCAGCAGAGAGAAGGGAAAGGCTGGTCAGGGCCTGCTGGGCCTGAGGGCTGCTCTTACCGACTGGTCCGTGGTGAGGGGGGTGTAACCAGTCATGAGGAAGTGGAGCCGTGGCGTGGGAATGAGCGAGGCGATGAGGCCGATGAGGTCATTGTTCATGTAGCCGGGGTAGCGCAGGGTGGTGGTGCTGGCTGACATGATGGTGGACACCTGGGGACACGGTGCCGGGTCATGGGCCTTGTCCTGGGGGCCTCCCTTCCCTAGATGGTGCTTCGGGAAGGAGGGAGTCCAGGAGCGGGGGGCTCACCAGCTGGTTGATCTGGGAGAACGAAGGATTCTGGATGTGCAGGCGGTCTGTGGCGATCCGGTTTAGGGCAGTGTTGTCCAGCACCACCTGGGGGGACAGAAGAGGGTCACAGCACCTTTTTGAGGAGAAACGGGGCAGAGAAATAGGTTATTAGCTTAGTCCCCCTCTAAACTCCAAAACTAGGAAGTAGGTGTGTTCATTTAAAGGTCAAGTACTGTCTCTGGGGCATCAGGGAGACACTTTTCTACCATCCAGTGCATTAGAGAAATATTTGACTGTCCAACATGTGCCATGCATGGTACCTGGCTCTGGAGAAACCATAGAGAGTAAAATAGGCATGGTCTTCCCCCTCACCAGGTCTATAGTCTAGAGCAGCGGTCTCCAACTTTACCAGTTTCGTGGAAGACGATTTTTCCATGGACCGGGGTAGGAGTGGGGTTTCAGGATGATTCAAGTGCATTACATTTATTGTGCACTTTATTTCTATTACTATTACATCAGCTTCACCTCAGATCATCAGGCATTAGATCCCAGAGGTTGGGGACCCCTGGTCTAGAGAGGGGAGACTGGCATTGAATATAAAACAACAGAAAAGTATAGTTACGCCTGAAATAAGCACAAAGGAATTTGACCTTGTCTGGGTGGTGAGGGAAGGTTTTGCTAAGAAAGTAACCATTAGGCTGAGAATGGAAACATGAGTAGGTATTAAATAGGCTAAGTGGAGACATGTGGGAGGGGGGTGTTACTCACTTTGTTGAGAGTCCTGCTGCCTAAAGGGACTATGAGAAGCTTGGGGTCAGGTTCTTATTTCATACTTTGGGCCACCAGGTATGGCTTTGTTGGTTGTCTGTTCTCTGGGCAAGGGCTTGGGAAGGGCAGAGTATAGGTGTCTCACTGGTTTGGGGAGGTAGGCCAAAGGCCCCACTTCCTCCTCCCATGCTCACCACACAGTCGGCGTTCTGGGTCAGCCTCTTGAGTGTGAGCAGTGAGTTGTAGGGTTGGACCACCACATCACTCATTTCATCCTGGTTGGGAAACACTGAGTATGTCTGTACCAGCTTCTTGGGGTACCTGGGGGTGAGGAAGAGGGAAACAGGAAGGTAGCAGAGTGAATTGGAAGGACTCTCATCACTGCCCCTCTTTGTCTTCTCCAGGGATAACAGGGGCCATTCCTTCCCAAGTGCCACCAAGGCCTTATACAAAAGGAGTGAGGGCAGAACTTTAGAGCCCAGAAGCCAAAACAGATAAACCTGAAGCATCAAACCTCCCTCCCTCCTAGGTCCTCTCCCCCACCTATGCAGACCCCTTGCGTCCTGGAAGTTATTGCTTCCAAGATGGTCCCTGGGAGGCCAGGCTCTGTTCCTACTTATAACTCGAGGGCAGTAGTAATAGGGCTTTCAGCCAAAAGAAAAAAGTGACAAAAGAAAAGACATTACCCAGGGAAACAGAGCTAATGCCCTCTTCCCAAATACAGGCTTACCTGTCATTCAATCGCTCCAAGAGGTAGGAGCCCAGGCCAGAACCGGTCCCCCCAGCGATGGAATGACACAGCACAAAGCCCTGCAGGGGAAGGAATGGAGAGGCAGTCTCCAGGGATCTGGGGGAGAGGCTTCAGGCTTGTCTCATGTCCCCCTCCCAACCCGCTCAAGTCTCAGGGCTTCCTCTATATCCATCCAGTGTGAGGCTCCTTGAGAAGGAAGGAGCTGATGCCACCCAGATTAGGATCTTCTTGAGGACACAAACTGAACCTTATTTACTTCACTATCTCACATCTGATACTCAATGAAAGAGTTATGAATTGAATTGTCCCCATCACACATCTGATCAGGCTCTTTGTGACCCCACGGACGTTAGCCCATCAGGCTCCTCTGTCCATGGAATTCTCCAGGCAACAATACTGGAGTGGGTTGCCATTCCTTTCTCCAGGGGATCTTCACAACCCAGGGATTTGAACCTGGGTCTCCTGCATTGCAGGCTGATTCCTTATCATCTGAGCCACCAGGGAGGCTACCTCCTGACTTTCCCCAGCACTTCTCAGCTTCCTCCCTCCTCTCCCCTAAAGGGCCAAACCTCACCTCTAGGCTGTCACTTCCATCTGCTTCTCGGTCTATGATGTCAAAGATATCTTCATGGATTTTTTCACCCTGTATAGAGACATGAGGAGGGAGGAGACATCTATAGAGACGTGAGGATGACGCTTCTGGACAGCATCTCTTTTCAGCACCAGTAACTCTACCTTGGGACACTGCTGACACCTCAAGCAGAGCCCCGACTGTGGCCCTCACCCCAGAAATGCTACTTTGCATAAACTTCTGTGTGTCTGTCCCTCTTATCAGGGTAGCCCCCGGTCTCTTACTGTCAGTACGGTCTAATCACCAGACTGCTTGTGCTTGCCTTACCCCAGGAAGGGAACATCAAGAATCTCTGGGATGGCCACCTGGATACCTGGGAGAATCCACTGGCCCAGTTGTTGCCAGCTCCTCCTCCATGCTCCGACAGGTAGATGTTTTCTGGGTTGTAGAGCTTGGCATAGGGGGAGTTGAGGATGGAGTGGATCACCCTGGGCTCCAGGTCCAGCAGCACTGCCCTCGGGATGTAGTGCTCATCGTCAGCCTGTCAAGAGGAGTCCAGGAGGGGCCCAATCAGCTCGGGCCTGCCCTCCTCCTTCAAACCAGCCGCCCTGGCTCCTCTGCCCAGTGGATTTCCCAGTACCCAAGCCCTTCCCTTCAGGCCTCCTGGGCCATTGCCAACCCTGGCTAAGTCGCTGGGGGCACCTGGTAGAAAAAGACGTCCTTGCGATCAGTGCCCTCGGTGGCGAACTCCTCCACGATGCCCTCGGGGCTGATACCATGCTCTGCGCACAGCTGCTTCCAGAACTCGAACCCAACTAGGGGATGGGGAGAGATGCCTGGCTCTGCTAAAGCCCTCTAGCAGAGGGCTCGGGAGCCCAGGGTGAGGCTCAGACACTGTCACACATTCAAGGGTGGACCCAAGACGCCCGGGTCTGGGAACCGTGACAGCTCAGGGTTAGAGGCATGTCTCTCGTTCTGGGTGTCTGGGACCTGGTTCATCTTGCGCAGTAGGGCAGGAGGTTTGTGGAAGGGAAGCGGGGCGGGGGTGGGGCGGGGGTGTGGGAAGATGCCAAGCACTCGGGTGGGGCCCGAAGGGGCAGAACCGGAGACTAGCTGGGCCGGCTCTCGTTCGCTCACTCTGGTTGCCGCACTGGCCCAGCTGCAGGGTGATGATCTCCCGGGGCATCGCTCTTCAGATGAGGCCGCGCCAGCCTGGCCAGGCCCGGCGGGAGTCACGGCAGGGACGAACGCCTGGCAGCTGGGCGCGCAGGACGTGGGGAGCGCGCGCTCTCTTCTGCTTTTGACGCGGATGCTCGGTCTGCGCGTGTGCAGTGCGGGCCTCCTCTCGGCCGGCGGCCCGGGAGCCCAACCTGGGCATCATTTTCCCCCACAGCAGTTGCAGCTGGAATTCCGCACAGGCGCGGAGTGAGGCCACGCCCCCTCCTGCCCACCCGCCCCAGCTCTGCGCCTGCGCAGTGAGACGCGCCCGGCCGCGGGGAGTGACCGGGTGTGGGGGAAGGGAAGTGAGGGAGGGGACGTCCAGGTGTCTGGAATCACCGGCGCTCTGCTTTATAGGTAGGTGAGCGGCTCTGCCTGCTCTGCTAGGTAGAGGGGCTGAATTCAAGCCAATTTTCTTTTAAATTTCTGTTTTCAAATTATATATATATAAAATTTACCATTTTAACCATTTTAAATTACAATTTTGTGAGGTTAAGTACATGCATATTGTTCTGTAACGGTCTGCAGCGGTCACCTCCAGAACTTTGGCACCTTCCCAAGCTCTTACCTGTTGAACAGTATCCCCGCCCGTATCACCATTCTACTTTCCGTCTCAGTGAATTTGACTAAGTGCCTCGTACAAGTGGGATAACACAGTATTTGTCCTTTTGTGTCTGGCTTGTTTCACTTAGGTAATGTTCTCAAGGTTACTCCATGTTACAGCATATATCATACTTTTATTCCTTGTTAAGGCTATATAATATTCCATTGTATGCATATACCACGTTTTGTGTTTTATCAATCCATCTGTCAATGAACATTGGCGTGCTTCTACTTAACGCTGTTAATGAACATGCGTGTAGAATATCTTGTTTGAGTGCCTACTTTCAATTCTTCTGGGTATATGCCCAGAAGCAGAATTGCTGGATCATGGCAGGATTGTGTTTCCTTTATTTGAGGACTTGCCATACTATTTTTCACAGTGGCTGCACCATTTCACATTCCCACAGCAATGCACATGAGTTCCAGTTTCTCCACATCTTTATCAACACTTGTTACTTAAAAAAAAAAAAAAAAAAAAGGCCATCTTAATGAATGTGAGATGGTATCTCATTGTGGTTTCTATTTCATTTTAAAATTCAAAAAGTTTTAAACATGCAAGCATGATTTTGAATTTTTACTATATATTATTTTGAAATTTTACATAAATGGTGTCAGAGTGTAATATCTTTTTGTATCTTGCTATTTTCACCCTACTTTAGCTTTAGTGATTTAGCTATGTTGATAGTGTAGATTCATTTTGTTCCTTTTAACTGCTTCATAGTATTTAATTGGATGGATACAAACAGTTTATTCTATTTCCATACAGGGGTGATTTGATTGTTTCCACTTATTTGCTGTTACATCAAATGCCTACAGGAGTTACCACTTGTGAACCTGAAGAAAAATATCTTTACCAAGAGCTTGTGCAGCTTCAACTTTGCCAGGTTTGGCATATTTTTTCCTAGATGGTTGTACCAACTTATACTTTTAACCAGCAATAGCATTCTTATTTCCCTATACTCAGTTCCACACTTGGGTTATCAGATCTTCATTTTTGTCAGCTCCAGGTAACTCATAGCTGTAACTTCCAGTTAGGATCACAATCAAAGCTGATTCAATTTTCTCTTGTTACTGACCCCCGGGAATTGCCTGTTTATTTCCTTTGCTCCCCCCTCTTTTTTTTCCCTATTGGGCTGTTTCTCTTAATTCAAGATATTCTACGAATTTTTTCTTGGTTTTATGGATTGCAAATATTATGGGCCTATGGCTTGTCTTTACCCTTTGTATATGATGTCTTTTGCCTCAGAGACGATTTTCATTTTAATGTAGACAAAGTTATCCATCTCTTCAATTACGATTTGCACGTTGTATTCCTTCTTAAAGGACCTGCCTCTTCTCCCACTATTTTAAAGCTGTCCTTCGCTGTTTTCGTCCCAAAGCCCAATAGTAGTTTTGCTTCTTTCCTTGTACGTCTTTAGAGCATCTGGAACTTATTTGCAGGCCTGCTGTAAGATAGGGATCTACTTTATCTTTTCCATATGGATGGCCAATTGTCTCCGAACCAATTATTGTAGAGTCGGTGCAGTCCGGCCTCTCCCCCGCCCCCAACATTCCAAGCCCTGGCTCCGACGTGGGCTGGCTTCTGGCCGCTCTTCCGCTCGATTGGGCTGTGGGTCTGTCCCCGTCTGGCGAGCTTTTTCTGGGAGCCGCTGGTGAGAGCACCGCGGCCAAGAGTCAAGCTCAGACGAGGATTTTTTTTTTTTTAGGTTTTGTTTTCTCTCTCTCTCTTTTTTTTTTTTTTAAAGGAGAACTCGGCCGCCTTCCAGCCCCGGCCGCCAAGAATCTTCTGGGCTTCTTTAGAAGGCGATGCCTCGCCCCACGCCTGTCCTCTCCCGGGCTCAGTTTCCCTCCCCTAACCCTACCGGGCCTCCCCGCCAGCTCCCGCCCTGCCGTCGGAAGAGTTCGCGCGCCCTCCCAGAGTATCCGCAGGCAGGCCGGCCGGCCTCTTCTGGGAGGATCTGGCTGCTTCCTTTGAAGTTTGAGGGTGGGGTCAGAGCGCCTCCGTTAGCCTTGAATCTCCCCTCCCCCGACGAAACAGCTCCTCAGGGCTGCCTGTCTTCAGAGACTTTGGCAGGCCCCTCTAGAATTTGCCCAGGTGAAGGGCAAGGCTTCAGAGGTGACAGTAAGCTTGCCAGGCCTCTCCTCCTTTTGAGCCTGGAATGGTTGTTTGCTTCCTTTAAAATAATAAGCTGTAAGCCCTTTAGGAACACTTGTGAAACGTGGGAATTTAATTTCAGCCTTTTCTTAATTAACAATAGTGTCTTGCTCCTCCTTCTCCCAGAAGCAGGGAAACTTCCTTAAAATCTCGGTTTATAGGCAAACAGGTTAGAACGTGTGAATTTCTCGGAGTTGGAGAAGTTGCAGTGTAAGTTTTCTTTAAGAGGCCATCTCTGACAAGCTTGAGGCTCCTCCTCCTCTGCAGAAATGGGTTGGAAACTGAGGTGCTTGTGTACATTAGGTGAGCTGAACATAAATCCTCCCAGTTATTAGCAGGGCGTGTTTTCCATTTCTGCTGAGAACTGACCTGTCTGTCGGGGTTAAATGAGATGATGCATGAGCACTTAGCACAGTGCCTGACTCATAGTCAACACTCAGCAAATATTAGCTGCTGTTATATCATAAGATGCAATTGGAATTGAAATATAGTTTGCTGCTAGATATGAAAGATCTTAATCAGGGTAAAAACTAAATGATTGATTGTTTTAAATAAATGTGAGAAAAGCTTAAAACCTAATTACTTTGTGATGAGCCTACAGATTCAGTTTCAGAGCAGACTTCTGTTGAGGTTGAACAGAAGGCCCAGGTTCATGGTCCATCATAGGACCTGGAGGTCATTACCTACAGCTTGATTATTGAGTGTTGAGTTTTATTTGTTTGGCTCTATGATCTCTGATTCAGGTAGTGGGGTTTGGCATTCCTTTGTCTGAGGCTTTGGTTAGCATCTGATAATACATGTAGCATTTGTCAACTAACAAGTTTGTTAAATGTCCTAAGCCTTTACTGAACATCCCAGATTGAATAAAACTTTAATTTGTTTTGTGGCTGCATCTTGTGCCTTGCCGGATCTTAGTTCCCCAACCAGGGACTGAACCCTTACCCTCAGCAGTGAAAGCTTGGAGTCTTAACCACTGGACCCCCAGGGAATTCCCAATAAGACATTATTTTGAGAACTTCCCTGGTGGGTGAGTGGCTAAGACTCCTCACTCCCAATGCAGGGGCCTGAGTTCGATCCCTGGTCAGGGAACTAGAGTTTACATGCCACAACTAAAAAGATTGTGAAACTGAATGATCCCACATGCTTTAACAAAGATCAAAGATTCTGCATGGTGCAACAAATACCCAGCACAGCCAAGTAAATCCAAATAAGTAAAAATAAATATTTTTTAAAAAGACATTATTTGGGAGGCACCTTTGTTTCTGGGCTTTCCTGAATGCCTGGCCTATGGTAGGCCAGGAGCACAGGTATCTTGTGAAGTAATGAGGCAGTGTGTGAGCTGAGAAAATGAGGGTGTGTCTCAGGGTCTTGAGACTGGGATACTGTGACCCCAGGGAGTTTAACTTTCAAAATGATGCCAAGGAAAAAGGTTAAACAATGTAAAATGTGAAAGGAGTTTTACTAAATTCATATTTTGGTTGTGAAATAGAACAAAACTGGCTGTTTTGTTCTGTGTTGTTTTCTTAAGGAATATGAAAAAGAAAATAAACCTGAAGGTAATCCTATTTGCCTATTATTCGCTTATTCTTTTATTATGCACCTACATTACACATAGCACACTAATATGAGAGAGGAAATAGTGGTAACAGACCCAAGTGTTCATGAACTTGTAGAGGAGATAAATACACAGCAGCGTTGGTGTGTAGAGAGTCTGCTGCTGCTGCTGCTGCTAAGTCGCTTCAGTCGTGTCCGACTCTGTGCGACCCCATAGATGGCAGCCCACCAGGCTCCCCCGTCCCTGGGACTCTCCAGGCAAGAACACTGGAGTGGGTTGCCATTTCCTTCTCCAGGTGTAGAGAGTATAGAGCTGGCTTAACTTGGGGTGGGGGCAGGAAGAGGCCAGAAAATCGGGGAATACTTTTTGGAGGAGGGCTTCCCTGATAGCTCAGTTGGTAAAGAATCACCTGCAGTGCAGGAGACTCCAGTTCAATTCCTGAGTTCGGAAGATCCGCTGGAGAAGGAATGGCTACCCACTCTAGTATTTTAGGGCTTCCCTTGTGGCTCAGCTGGTAAAGAATCCATCTGCAATGCAGGAGCCCTGGGTTCGATCCCTGGGTTGGGAAGGATCCCCTAGAGAAGGGAAAGGCTACTCACTCCAGTATTCTGGCCTAGAGAATTCCATGGACTGTATTGTCCATGGGGTCACAACGAGTCAGAAACAACTGAGCGACTTTCACTTTTGGAGGAGGTCATCCCTGGCCTATCTTGAATGTCTAGTAGGAATTAGGCAGGTGGAGAAAATGGGGGTGAGGGAAAGAGAGTGGATACAAATCAGTAAGAAGAAAACACAAGCTCAGAAAAAAATGGATTGGGGACTTCCCTGGTGGCTCCAGTGGGTCCTTGCTCCCAACGCAGGGGTCCCAGGTTTGATCCCTGGTCAGTGAACTAGATCCCACGTGCACAAAACTAAGAGTTTGTTGCCCTAACTAAGGCCACAACTTAAGACCTGACACAGCCAAATAAATAAATATTAAACATAAATAAAATAATAATAAATACATTAATTTTAAATAAATAAAAAGAAAAAAGGAACTTCCCTGGCAATCCAGTGGTTAAGACTTTGCCTTCTAGTGTAGAGTGCAGGTTCAATCCCTGATCTGGAGTTAAGATCCCACTTGCCTCACAGCCAAAAAAAACAAAAGATAAAACAGAAGCAATATTGTAACAAATTCAGTAAAGACTTTAAAAATGGTCCACATTTTAAAAAAATCTTAAAAAATAAAAAAGGAACGATCCCTCTGATATCAGTGAGATGGGCATGCTTGAATGGAGCAACAGGCAAGGTTTCTAGCCAGGCCTGACATGAGAAGGGCCCTGCCCAAGCTACAGATTCTAGAGAGAGAGTGGAGAGAATCTATAACAGTTCAAGATGACTGGATGTGTCATGGGATTAAGGGAGAGGGAAGAGTCTGAGCGGACAGATTTCAATCTTGGGACATTGGGTGAAGGTAGGGCCATGTACTGAGACATGGGAATTCAGGAGCAACGTGTTTGCAGAGGTTGAGTTTGAGAAGCCTGGGGAATATCCAGATAGAAGTTGGGAGCTGGCAGGCAACAGAGAATACAGGGGCCCAGAGCGAAGGAGCAGGGTCTAGGTGGAGAGTTGGCTGTACCCAAGTGGCAGTAGAAGCCTTGGGCCTGAATAGGATCACTCAGGGAGGATACATGGTGTGGGATGGTCCTGGACTGGAAGAGAACTGGAATGGAACCCAATAGAATATAACATCTAAGGAGTAGGAAGATTTTATTGCAAAGAAAAATGAAAGAGCAAACAAAAAGGCAGAAGAAAAATTAGAGCCTATCAGTGAGGTTTGATTGCCTACCCTCCTTGTTCCTGGCAGAGCCATGATTTTGTTCTGCATTCCACCTCTCCTCCAAGCAGCAGTAAATCCTGATTAATCCAAGCCAACTATGGTTCTCACAATTTCCTTGCCAGCAACTGATTTAGGAAGGGATATGTGATGCAATTCAGGTCCGTGAGATGTAAGGAAAGACTTCTGGGGGCTTCTGGGGAAGATCTCCTCACTGGATAAAAACAGATAGGAAGAGGGAATTCCCTGGTGGTCCAGTGGTTAGGATTTGGCACTTTCACTGCGGAGGCTTGCATCCAACCCCCTTAATCAGGGAACTAAGATCCTGCAAGCCACGAGACATTGTAAAGAATGAAAGGAAAATTTACACTTCTTCAGTTGCATGTTGGCACCTGGGACTGCTGCAGTCATCTTTTAATTGTGCAGAGCTTCTTGAAGATAAGCCATCATGTTGAAGATGGTAGAGCAGAAAGATGGAAGGCACCTGGGTCCCTGATGCTGCTGCTGAGCCATCAAATTCATCAGCCCTGGAGCTGCCTTGTATCTGGACCTCTTGAAATGTGGGATAGTTCCTTATAGTTTAAACTTTTTAAAAAATTATTGTTCTTACTTGCAGCTGGAGGCAACCGACTCCAGTATTCTTGCCTGGGAAATCCCGTGGATAGAGGAGCTTGGCAGGGTACAGTCCATGGGGTTGCAAAAGAGTTGGACACAACTTAGCAATTAAGCGACAATGGAGGCATAGCCACAGAGAAGGATACTGCAGAAACCTAGGAAAGAGAACGTTGTAAGGAGGAAATGATTTGACATCTGAGGCTGTAGGAAGATAGAGTAATATGGAGATAGAAAAGGGTCTTTCTAGTGTGGGGGACTACTAATGACTTCAGTGAGTATAGTAACCCTGGGAGTAACAGCTAGATTGCAAAAGGTTGTATGTGTATTCTTAGTCACTCAGGTATGTGCAAGTCTTTGTGACCCCATGGACTGTAGCCTGCCAGGCTCCAGTGTCCATGGGATTTCCTAGGCAAGAATACTGGAGGAATGGCTTGCCATTTCCTCCTCCAGAGGATCTTCCCTGACCCAGGGATCGAACCCATGTCTCCTGCATCTCCTGGCAAAAGTTACTTAGCCTTATATATAGTTGGCACTGATGAATATTTGAGGAAACATAAAATTAAGACATGTGGAAGATAAGGAGGTGGGCAGGGAGTTTGAAACAGCGAGTTTAATATGGGGATCACAGATTGCTTCCAAGGGGTTTATGGATAGAATAGACCATGAACTTGAATGAATTATTATTTTGATTTTTCACTCACCTCTAATTAAAACTTAGCCTTCCCTTCCATTGTAACTGTAGGCATCACACTTCACTAGTACGAGCAGTGCCTGTGACTCTGTTACTGCTAAAAATCACAGCTATTTTTAGATCACATCACAGCTGATGCAGATGTTACAAAATATTGTTTATAATCTTCACTACCTGTGAATGAGTTGTTAGGCCCCCTCGAGATCTTGTTATTTAATACATTCATGGATGACACAAAAATAAAATGAAAGAAGTACATGTATGATTATACCATAGTTTATTTATTTGTTTATTTTGAACTGGGGCATCATAGCTTTGCATGGACTTTCTCTAGTTGCGCCAAGTGAGGACAGCGCTTCATTGTGTTGTGTGGGCTCCTCATTGCAGCGGCTTCTCTTATTGCAGAGCACAGGCTCTAGGTGCTCACGCTTCAGTAGCTGCAGCACATAGGCTCAGTAGTTATGGTGCACAGGCCTAGTTGTCCTTGCGACATGTGGAATATTCCCAGATGGATACAGGGATCAAACCTATATCAAAACCTGGTCAGGGAACTAGACCCTCATGCCACAACTAAGAGTTCACATGCCACAACAAAGATCAAATATCTTGAGTGCCACAGCTAAGACCCAGTGCAGCCAAATAAATTAATTAATTAAAAAAAAAAATTTTTTTAAAAACTGCATCATTCACCAGACTGCCAAAAGCATGCCCCGGATTCCAGAAGCATCTGTGGTGTGATAAGGGTTAAGAACTCAGCTCTAGGGACTTGCCTGGCAGTCTAGTAGTAAGACTCCATGCTTCCACTGCAGGGGGCATGGGTTCTATCCTTGGTTGAAACTAAGATCCAAAATAAAATAATAATAAAACAGCAATTAAAAAAGAACTTAGCTCTCAAGGGGAAAAGAGAGAAAGGGAGACTTGTACCGAGGAGGTGGGAATGTAGTGTCTGGGGAACACTGTTTTTTAGAGCATAGGAGAAGCTTGCAAAAGCCTCAGTATTTCAACATGATGTTGAAATGCTGAAGGGACAAAGAGGATTTTAAGGACCAAGTTCCTGAGGAGACTGGAGCTCTTGGGATGCAGGGCTCAGGTGGAGGGATTAACTATAGGAAGGAAACTTTTCCCACAATGAAAGGGAGGAAAGGATGAGTGTGGATAAAAATAAGTGTTTTAGTGGGGTGGGAGCAGGGGACAGGAAGTTGAGGGGCATTCTGCCTGATGGCTTCTATTTTCACCATCTAGTAGGAGTGAAGCTATCCGCTGAGAGTAAGAGGGGAGGTGACAAAGGTAGGGAGCGGAAGAGAGAGCTGACAGGCACAAGTATGAGGTCTCCCAGCCCAGTGGGTGGAGAGGGCTGGGACAGTTAGGGACCACCAGGACGTCAAGGCAGTAGTCCAGGTGGGAGTGTGCTGCCTTGGGCAGTGTTCAGCTGCCCAGGTGTGGGAGTCAGAGCGCAGATCAGTGAAAGCCAGGGCTGGGTTTTACCAGGAGGATGGGGGCGAAGATCAGGGGAGTAAATGAAGGATGGATCAAATTATGCAGACTGCCTGGAGAAGAATGTGAAGCTAGGAAGGGACTGATAGCTTGGAAGAGTGAAATCAACATGAGAAGTAACAGAGTGGGACTAAGGGAATGAGAAGGTTGAGGTGCAGGAAGTGGTGGTGCAAGAGTTAGCCAGTCAGGTTTGAGGTTAAGGAATAGTTTGTGGGATGGCAGGTGGTGTGGTTTGTCCATAGTGTGTATGGAGGTGAGGAGGTCAAGAAACAGCCAGTCCAACCAGGACCATCCATGTGGATGTAAACATGAAGGTGAGGTTTGGAGTGGAGAGGAAAATCTGGAGAATGTTGAAGAGTGACGTGGAAGTAGTTGGATCTTTGGAACAAGCAGAAGAGTGTGGTGGTGGATAATAGGTGCCTCAAAAGAGGAGGGTGGCTTTTTCAGCAAGGCGAGAGTAATTATCTAAACCTATGGACTGGGAGAAAATATTTGCAAACAATGCAATGGACAAGGGCTTAATTTCCAAAATATACAAAGAGCTCATACAACTCAATGGGCTTCCCTCATCACTCAGTCAGTAAAGAATCTGCCTGTGATGCGGAAGATCTGGGTTCAATCCCTGGGTCAGGAAGATCCCTTGGAGAAGGAAATGGCAACCCACTCCAGTATTCTTGCCTGGAGAATCCAATGGATGGAGGAGCCTGGCGGGCCATAGTCCATGGAGCCGCAAAGAGTCAGACATAACTTAGCAGCTAAACCACCACATACGACTCAACAAAACAAATAACTCGATCAAAAGTTGTTCTTCTCTGAAGAAGACATGTGCCAATAGGCACATGAAAAGTTGCTCAACATCTATTATTATTAGAGAAATGCAAATTAAAACTACAATGAAGGGATTTTCCTGGTGGTCCAGTTGCTAAGACGTCACACTCCCAATGCAGGGGACCCAGGTTTGATCCCTTGTCAGGGAACTAGGTCCCATGTGCTAAAGCTTAGAGTTCGCATGTAGCAATGGAGATCAAAGATCCTGTGTGGCACAACAAAGATCCAGCACAGCCAAATAAAAAAATATTTTTAAAAACCTACAATGAAGTATCACCTCACAGAGTTCAGATGTCCATTATCTAAAATTCTACAAATAATAAATGCTGGAGAGGATGTAAAGAAAAGGATGTGAAAAAAAATTCCCACACTCCTACACTGTTGGTAGGAATGTAAATTGTAGCCACTATAGAGAACAGTATGAAGGTTCCTTAAAAAAACTAAAAATAGAGTTGCCATATGATCAAGCAATTCCACTCCTGGCCATGTATCTGGAGAAAACTCTAATTTGAAAAGATACTCACATCCCGGTGTTCACAGCAGCACTCTTTACAATAGCCAAGACATGGAAGCAACCTAAATGTCCACTGGTAGATGAATGGATGAAGAAAATGTGGTACATACACACAATGGAATACCACTCAATCATAAAAAATAATGAAATAATGCCATTTGCAGCAACATGAATGGACATAGGGATTACACGAAGTGAAGTAAGTTCAAAAGAGAAAGAAATACCATATGATATCACTTATATGTGGAATCTACAATATGACACAGATGAACTTATCTACAAAGCAGAAATAGACTCACAGACACAGAGATCAGACTTGCTGCCTAGGTGGGGTGAGAGGAAGAGGGATGGCCTGAGAGTTTGGGTTTGGTAGATGCAAACTATTACATTTAGAATGGATAAACAACAAATAGTCCTAATGTATAGCACAAGGAACTAAATTGTAATATATGGTAATAAACTATAATGGAAAAGAATCTTCAAAAGAATATATGTCTATATATATATATCTGAATCACTTTGCTGTGCACCAAAAACTAACACAACATTGTAAATTATACTTTTAAAAAGTTAATTATCTAAAAATAGCAGTAAGGAGATGAAAGAATGCCTACCCATCATGAGGTGGAGAGTGGGGACCCATGCTTCTGCTGTATAGCCAGGGCTTCAGAAAAACAAACAAAACTAGCCTTTATTGAAGAGGCCAGAAAGAGTCACACGATTTTGGACCTGACACCATCTAGTACAGTGGTTTCCAACCCCAGAAGATAATCACCCTCCCGTGCTTTATACCAACCAGGAGGCACTTGCGAACCAGCAGAGGCCTGTTTGGCTATATCACACAAGTGAGGGTGGACAGCACTCACTTTTAGTACCTAGAGATCAGAGATGCTAAATGTCCCACAGTATACAGGATAGATCCACACTGCAGGTGACCTGTCCTGCCGTGTATGAGTGCATCTCATACACTTTACAAATGAGGAGACTGGGGTTCAGAGAGCTGTGTACTGACGTTTTGGAGCTTCTCTTTGTCTTGATATCATGTTAAGATTTGTGTCTGCGTCTGAGATCACTGTGGTAGACACTGGTGGTTGGTGAGTCCAGTCTGCTCTATCTAGTCACCTCCCAATGATTGGTCTACGGTTGCTTTCGTTCTGCCAGTGAGATGTAAACAGAAGCCATGGAGCAAGACTCGTGGGAAAACTTTTTCAAAAGGCAAGTGCAGCCGGATGCCCTTTCCACATTTGCTCTATTCCCTTTCTTCTGCTTGGAAGTTGGTTCAGCAGCTGTCTTGTGTCCAGGAGCACAAAAAGCCACGCATTAGTGATGGAGCAACACAAAATAGAAAGGCCATGTGCCCCTGGGACATCCCAGGGGATCCAGTGGTTAAAACTCTGCACTTCCACTGCAGGGGACATGGCTCAATCCCTGGTGGAGGAACTAAAATCCCATATGTTGTATAGCATGGCCAAAATACTAAAAAAGAAAAAAAGGCCATGTGTCCTTGATGGTTTCCTAACCTCAAGCTTGGACTGCCTACCTCTGGATTTACCAAGGGAGAAAAACAAACTACTATTTATTTAAGTTGCTTTTAATTTAATGTTCTTTTAATTGCAGCTCACTGTATTTCTACTTGATTGAGTCAGAGGGCCAGTTAGTAACAGAGCTGAGGCTAATCCCAGGTATTCTCTCACAATCTAATATTCTTTCCTTGATAGTAATGATTCTCAACGAGTGGATGCCAGACAAACAGAATCAGCATTGCCTGGGAACTTGTTAGAAATGCAGGGAGTTCCCTGGAGGTCCAGTGGTGCTTTCACTACTGAGGGCATAGGTTCAACCCCTGCTTGGGGAACTAACATCCCATAAGCTTTGCTGGTTCAGCCAAAAAAAAACCCACAAAAACACAGAAATGCAGAATTTCATACCCCACTTCAGACTTGGGGGTGGAGCCCAACAATCTGGTTTAAGGAGCCCTCCCCATGATATTCACACACCTCAGTTTGAAAGCCATTGCTCTCTAGCTATGGTCCTCAGGTTTGTCCTGGCTCAGCAGCATCAGTGTAACTTACAGGCTTGTTAAAAGATAACCATCTCAGGGCTTCCCAGGTAGTTCAGTGGTAAAAGCATCCTCCTGCCAGTGCAGGAGAGACAGGAGCTATGGGTTTGATCCCTGGGTCAGAAAGCCCCCCTGGAGGAGGAAATGGCAACCCACTCCAGTATTCTTGCCTGGAAAATCCCATGGACAGTGGAGCCTGGCAGGCTACAGTCCATGGGGTCACAAAGAATCGGACATGACGATTACAAGAAAGAAAAAAAACATTTCAGGTCCCACCCCAGATCTACTGGATCAGAATCTGCATTTTCAGGAGATCCTAGAGTTATGTGCAGGCATGTTGAAGTTTAAGGAGCATTGCTCAACAATATGCTCTCCTGAGTCTTTTGATTACTTATTGAAGCAAGAGTGCTGAAACAGAGATGACTGACCAGGCTGAAATAATACACTTAGGATTCAGCTATTTACACCACATAACAAGACCTAAACATTTAAAATTTTAAAGATATCTACAATTAAACTTTCAAACTTTTATTTTAGACGTTTAAGAACATAAAAATTAACAAGGATCATATAATTGTACCCTATATACTTCATAATTCTTTTATATTTTATTTTTAAAAAACTTTTGGCCATACCCCACATCACGTGGAAACTTAGTTCCCTGACCAGGTATCGAACCCACACCCCCTGCATTGGAAGGTAGTCTTAACCACTGGACCACCAGGGAAGTCCCATGTGTGCTGTGCTTACTTGCTCAGTCGTGTCCAGTTCTTTTCGACCCCCTGGACTGTAGCCCACCAGGCTCCTCTGTCTATGGGGATTTTCCAGGCAAGACTACTGGAATGGGTTGCCATGCCCTCCTCCAGGGGATCTTCCCAGTGCAGGGATTGATCCCAGGTCTCCCACATTGCAGGTAGATTCTTTACCATCTGAGCCACCAGGGAAGTCCCATAATTGATTTCAAATGAAAAACTTATCCCAGGTATAAATTTGAGTATGCTCTTTTAGGAATTACTTGAATGAGGTGAATTTGTATATGCCACCAATGCCTCTGTAAAAGAAATCATGCAGTATTTTAAAAATAAATGATAATGTTTTAATATATTTATACTCACTGGAAAAAAGTTAGGGGAAATTTCAATTTTTTATTTTATTATGTAGTTTTTGCATCCCTTCTTGTACTGTTGATTGGAAATTACGTATTTCACGATGGCATTTTCAGGATTCTGCTCTTGTCCTTAGTTCATGCCCATGTTATCCCTGATTGCTGCACTCTCATAATTGCTAACAGATACAGTTTCATCAAATGGATGACCTTAGGCCCTCATTTCAGCCTGCCCTAAAATACATTTTGCTAGGGATGCCTGCTTTAAAATGCATTTAATTTTCTTATCTTGATATTCTTTAAGTGTACTTTCCAGAAAAGTAGCTTTTAGAAAGATAGACATATTTCTGTCACTTTCATTATCTGTTGTATGTAACTAATTTCTTTGTGAAGAATGGAGGGTCTGTCTGTTCAAATTGTTGCCACTGTGCATCACCGTCTTGATCCAACCTTTCCTCTTTCAGTTTGCAGAGAAAATGACAACCACACCCTAAGAAAAGGGAAGGGTTGAGGCAGTTCTCCTCAGAAGGGGTTCCTGGGGACTCCTGTGAACCCTCTAGCTCATTTCCCATTATAACCATTTTTCCATTATGGTTTATCACAGGATACTGAATATAGTTTGCTCCGCTATACATTAGGACTTTGTTGTTTATTCTGTATATAATAGTTTGTATCTGCTAACCCCAAGCTCCCAATCCATCCCTCCCAACCTCACCCAAGACAGCTTCTTTTTTTAAATTATTTATTTATTTAGCTGTGTCGGATCTCAGTTGAGGTACACAGGATCTCACTGTGTCGTGAGGTATCCTTTGTTGTAGCGCATGGACCCTCTAGTTGTGCCTCTAATTGTGGCTTAGTTGCGCAGAGGTATGTGGGATATTAGTTTCCCAACCAGGGATCTAACCCTTGTTCCCTGCAATGCAAGGTAGATTCTTAACCACTGGACCACCAGAGAAGCCTCAAAAAATAGCTTCTTTTTTTTTTTTAAGGATTTTCTTTAGTAAATATATATTTATTTATGTATTTTTGGCGGCGCTGAGTCTTCATTTCTGCTCCCGGGCTTTCTCTAGCTGCAGTGAGCAAGGGCTGCTCTTAGTGTGGTGTCCTGACTTCTCATTGTGGTGGCTTCTCTTACTGCAGAGCACAGGCTCTAGGGCATGCAGGCTTCAGTAGCTGCAGCTCACAGGCTGAGTAATTGTGGTGCCCAGGCTTAGTTGCTGGGCACTAAGGCAGCATGTGGAATCTTCTGGGATTGGCAGGTGGATTCTTAACCACTGGACCACCAGGGAACTCCCCTCAAGATAACTTTTAAACACATACAATTTTTGATCACTGAGTACTTAGTCTATTTCAACTTTTCATTTCATGAATGAGGAAACTGAGGCTTATTTCTTTTTCAAAAAGTGTGTTTGCATAATTTACTAATAATGGTATTGTTATAGTTTGTAGTTTCCTTTCTTCTGTTGTAAGTTGTATTTTTTTCTCCTTCTTACAGTAAAGGTGATTTCTGTTTAAGTCTCAATGTATTTGGCTTGGTGCTCTGGTCAGAGTTCCTTTTTAAGATTCTATTGTGCCAGACAGGAAAAAATTTCATTAGGTTTTTTTTTTTTTTTTCTGATGAAATAAAGTTTCCATTTTTGGAAGCATTGTAGTAAGATGCAATATCTTCTATTACTGCTTTAATATGTTGTATCTAATAGTTTGATTTCCTGTAGTATCTGGGACTGTTTTTATTTCTAGAGCTTCCACTGTTTTTATATGTATGTTGACAGCCAGAATACTGGAGTGGGTAGCCTTTCTCTTCTCCAGGGAATCTTCCCAACCTAGGGATCGAACCCAGGTCTTCCGCATTGCAGGCAGATTCTTTACCAGCTGAGCCACAAGGGAAACCCTGACATTGGTAGTCGCTTTGACTCTACTGGTGTTTCTTATGCTACCAGTACCTCTCTTTAGCTATGCCAGGCTAGTGTATTTGGCTAGCCCATTTAGGAGATTATTAAAAATTAACTTTTGACATGGTTTTAGTTTCCCGCTTTCTATCATTTAGTTTGTTAAATCAACACAATTTAACAAAACCTTTTAGGTTCTAAGAATAGTTATTTAACAGCCTAACTGAAAATTGGAAAATCCAGCCCTCACACTTTTTATTAATGGTTTTTGTTTGTTTTGGAGCTCTCATTTTCTTAGTCCTGGCCTGTCTGCCCCCTGGGCTCCTTACTGCTCTGGTTTAAGACTTTGGTGGCTGACCCCAAGGTTCTGCAGGTCTCAAGACAGTCCCTTTGTGCAGGCTCTTTGGGGGGAAGGTGGGGATCTGTGAGTGTTCTGAGGATTCTCTGTGAGAACTGTCCGCGTCCTTTCCCTTGCCTGCTTCAGTCCCATCTGTAAATGAGTGACAGAGGCCAGTCAGTGAGTGCCTTCTGGATGGACCGAGACCAAACAGGTAGAAACAGTGCCCCCTGGGTTGAATCACTCTGTGATTGAGTAAGATGATAGCCCAGGAACCCTGGAAACGGCCTGTGTCCACTTCCCTCTGCCATAGTTCCTCCATGGCTCAGGAATGATACATGACTTAGGTGTTTTTCTGTTAATCACATGTTGAAGCAAAATCATTCTCAAACTATTCTCACGTGTTGGAATCAAAGTAATTTTAATCTGATCTTCCCTAATCTGAGTTGACATCTGTATGACATGGTTCTTCCTCTTTGGCATATCTTACTACTGAGCCTGGGCCGTAGAGCCTGGGAGTTGCAACTAGTGAGCCCACGTGCCGCAACTACTGAAGCCCGTGTGCTCTAGAGCCTATGATCTGCAACAAGAGAAGCCACGGCAGTGAGACACCCAAGTGCTGCAATTAGAGAGCAGCCCCTGCTCGCCGCAATTACAGAAAGGCCCATGCAGCAACGAAGACCCAGCACAGCCAAATATTAAAAAAAAATTTTAGTAAAAAAAAATGCATTTGAGGGTACAGAAAAAGAGATTTTATATTCTGGTAGCCTTTGCTTTGTTAATGTAGAGATATCTTTTTTTGTTTTAAAGGAAGTGATAAAGCTGTATTTACAGAGACTTGATTGTACATAGAAAATCCTAAGGAATGTGTCTGAAAAAGCTACCAGAACTAATGAGGGACTTTAGAAAAGTTACGGTTCAAGATCCATATACACAAGGGAATTGCATTTTTTAAAAAAATGAAACATTTTTCATTATTTATTTTTTAATGTGGTAAAAGATACATCACATAAAATTTACCATTTTAACTGTTTTTAAGTGTACAGTTCGGTGGCTTTAAGTACATTTACATCAGTGTGCAACCACTGAGATAGCTTCTTAACACATAAAACTTTTGATAAATAAATATATAGCAAATGTATATATCAAAATATATAAACTGATGAATAGAAAATAGGATGGGAAAACTTTGTATTTTACCTGTATTTCTTCTTCAGGGTAGAACAAAATCTAAGCACTGAGTTGTAGATATAACTGACTTACCATCCATTCTGGATGTGTATCATCTTCCTCACACTACCTTGGGAAAATAGGAAAAACAGTATTTTAATGGGAGAGGACACACTTTTTCTATGTAAAATAATCATCTCTACTGGGTTTAACCATTATAGCATCAAAACATATTTGTTGTAGTAAATATAGAAAAAAACAGATAAGCAAAAAAAGTAAATAACTTGGAAGGATAAATATTGACCTTTTAGGCATTTGGAACGCTGTTGTTTTCAGTATTTGAGGATTTAAATATTGACAGTATTAACTTGTGCTTGAGTTAATTGTAAGCCACAATTAGCAGACTTTAGTTCAATAGCATTTCAGGGTGAGTGAGTTCCCAGCAATCACAGATGAATAGGTTTTATTTCTGTTTTTTGTTTGGAAGAAAATCTTATGATGGATTCGATTTTATGTGTGTCTGTGTTTGAGTTTTTTCCCCACTTAAAAGATGTGTTGCTGACTCATTGGAAAAGACCCTGATGCTGGGAAAGATTGAGTGCAGGAGAAGAAGGGGCAGTAGAAGATTAGATGGTTGGATCAGTGAACATGAGTTTGCACAAACTCTGGGAGATAGTGAAGGACAGGCTCAGTTGTGTCCAACTCTTTGTGACCCCGTGGCCTATACAGTCCATGGAATTCTCTAGGCCAGAATACTGGAGTGGATAGTTGTTCCCTTCTCCAGGGGATCTTCTCAACCCAGGGATCAGACCCAGGTCTCTCGCATTGCAGGCAGATTCTTTACCAGCTGAGCCACAAGGGAAGCCCAAGAATACTGACATGACTTAGTGACTAAACAATAAATGATGTGTTGAGACTTCCCTGGCGGTCCAGTGGTTAAGACTCTGTGCTTCTATTGCAGGAGGCACCAGTTTGATCCCTGTTTAGGGAACCAAGATCCCTCATGCGACACAGGGTGCAGCCCCCAAAAAAGATGTGTTTGTTTCATCAGCTGGTTAAGTATGTATATGGCACAAGTATACATAATGTGTTTTCTGACCTTTGAGTTGGAAGAGACTTGATTTTATCAAGTGTTCTTTACACTTGTAGGTAATCATTAAAATTGGGTACTACGAAAGTCTGATAATGAGAATCTGGCTTCTCTTCGATTTGGAAGAGGTGAAAGTAAAGTCGATCAGTCGTGTCTGACTCTTTGGGACCCTGTGGACTGTAGCCCACCAGGCTTCTCTGTCCATGGGATTCTCCAGGCAAGAATACTGGAGTGGGTTGCCATTTCCTTCTCCAGGGGATCTTCCCGACCCAGGGATCAAACCCAGGTCTTCTGCATTGCAGGCAGATGCTTTAACCTCTGAGCCAAATTGTCAATGGTATACACCTTATCTACACTAGTGGAGGGTGGTTTGCACACATTTCCCTGAAGCAAAATATCCAAATTCCTTCTGGGGCCTTTTGGAATGCATCATGATCTTACAGTAACCGACTCTTTTATCTGGAAGTCCAACCCTCTCGTTTTTACGGACCCCTCTGTGCCCCAGTCAGATAGTACTCCCCTCCCAGTTTTCCTCCAGTACCTTGTCCAGCCTTCACCATTGCCCTAATTATGCAGTCACATGATGAATTGTTTATATTAACACGTAAACAATAGAGTGGGAAATTCTTCAGCTGGTCTATATCTTGCTCATCACTGTTGTCAGTAGCACTTAGCACAGTGCCTGAAACTACTAGTTTCTCAATAAATGTTTGTTGAGTGAATGAATGATGAGACAGAGGCCGGGGGACATGAAGTGCCCTGCCCCAAATCACAAATCTAGTTAACGACAACCATGTGAGACATAGGTTATGATAACATTGTAATTACATCGCATTGCCTGACACATGTCAGGAGAGGCCAGAATTGGACTGGATCTTGGAATAAAACTCTGGTGACACATTATCTGTGTAAATTTCTAATTTACATGATGATCCACAACATCCAGAGTTGACTCTGAGGTTCATCTTGAGAGGCTTCTTTTGGTACCTTAGAGTTTTGTTTCTTTTGCTAATACTCTACCAGTAGGAAAGATATGTGGGATGGAGGGAGAATTCCCATGATTGGGAAAGGAAGGGCTTCCCTGGTAGCTCAGCTGGTAAAGAATCGCCCTGAAATGCAGGAGATCTGGGTTCAATCCCTGGGTTGGGAAGATCCCCTGGAGAAGAGAACAACTACCCACTCCAGTATTCTGGCCTGGAGAATTCCATGGACTGTATAGTCCATGGGGTCACAAAGAGTCAGACACGACCGAGCGACTTTCACTTTACATATGAGAGTAGGTGAAGTCCCTAGTCTACAGAAGGGCAGGGAGATCTCTCCCCTTCCCTGGGGTCCACACACCCTCAATTATCTTCATGGTCAGTTTTTGTTACAAATATGTAATCATTATTGGAATAGATGGGGGAAGGTTGGTGACAACCCTGTGTGTATGTGATAACCACTTAGATTTGTGACAAGATCAAGGTTTTGCTTTGTTTTAAAGCAGAGAGGGTTGGAATAGGATGTCAACATGAGAATACCAGATCGCTACTGGCTGTGGCCTTTGAGGAGGTCAGAGTGACCCAGGAAATATAATCTGGCCAGTGGCCATTGGCAACCATTCCTGAGCTCAGCAGTCTTCTGTGATGGTATGCTCCAGGAAATTTGCTCCAAGGAAGCCTCAGGATGCTGACATTGACTGCTTTCCTGAGTGACAGCTGGAATGTGTGTGTGAGTGTGAGGGAGGGAGAGAGAAGGAGGCGGGGGAGGAGAGGGATGAATGGAGAAGTAGGCAATCTAGAGAAGGTGTGGCCTGGCAGACTTGTTGGAAGTCCTTTTTATTCACTATGTCAAGGTGACGAGGTAGCACCAGAGCCACCTAGATGGCCATTGGGAAAGGTGTGTAAGGTCTGGGCTGGCCCCATAGGTGGGAGTGCATTGACATGGGCAGGGGTATTGATATGTCTTCCAGCTTCAATGAGGAGCCGCTGTCTTGGTTGCTTATTATGAGCCTGCTGCCTGAGCTCAGTGGGCAGGTGAGGACAGCACCTGGCTGGACCTCAGGGATGAAACCAACAAACTTTTGTTCCCAAATCCTCTGTAGACATTGATGCATATGGAGAACAGTTAGGTTAAGTTCTCACTTTTTTTTTTCTTGGCCACACTACTTGGCTTGTGGGATCTTAGTTGCCTGACCCAGAATTGAACCCAGGCCCAGCAGTGAAAGTGCTGAGTCCTAACCACCAGGCCACCAGGGAATTCCCCCTAGCTCTCACTCTTCTGACTGCATGTCTCTTTAGAATGGTCATCATTTCTTGTCATGAGTTGGAGTCCATAGAATGGGCTTTATGAGTCAAGAACCCCTTAACATTATTTTCAAGTCTATATGTTTATTTTTTTCTGGGGAAAAGTTCGTAACAGTTTCTCGAAAGTGACCCATGTATCAACAAAGGTTAAGAACTCTTGGCATAGGAGAAGCAGAAGAAATGCTTGCATTTATAGGGCCTTGCTGTTCGCAGGGCAAGGATGTCAGTGAATGGAGTATGACAGGGTAGGAAGGATCAATTTGGTGGCTCAGGGCGATGGATTAACAGCTGTTGCATCTCCTGATAATGGAATGTACCTGAAGGCATGTACTCACATGTGGGTTAGAGGCAGTGGTCAGAAACTGACTGAATGAGCAAGGGACAACTACGGTGCATATAGAGAAATAAATAATGTGAGTCCAAGGGAACCGAGCTGGTTGAAATAGAAGAGTCACTTTGGGGAGCTCCCTGAACACAAGTGGGTTCCAAAGAAGACAGAGTATCACAGTGTTCTCAGGACTGAGTCTGTTTACAATCCACGAGAGGGTGAGGTAACATGGAGTTCCAGGGGCCACATGGGCTTCAGTTAAGGCTGTCCCCTGGCTGTGGGTGGGGGACCCTCTTCAGCTGTATCATCTGTGGTTATGTCCTAGAAGCTGAAGTCATAGTCTGGCCTTCATTAGCCCTTGGACATAAAGCCTAGTAGATTCATTGCTACTTGATCCTTTTCATGAACCTCAGGGAGAAGGCAATGGCACCCCACTCCAGTACTCTTGCCTGGAAAATCCCATGGATGGAGGAGCCTGGGTAGGCTGCAGTCCATGGGGTCGCTAAGAGTTGGACGCGACTGAGCGACTTCCCTTTCACTTTTCACTTTCATGCATTGAAGGAAATGGCAACCCACTCCAGTGTTCTTGCCTGGAGAGTCCCAGGAATGGGGGAGCCTGGTGGGCTGCCATCTATGTGGTCACACAGAGTCAGACATGACTGAAGCAACTTAGTAGCAGGAGCAGCAGCAGCAGTAGGTGACCTGGTATTTTTTCCACACCATCCCTGGGACCAGTGTCTTGTGTGATTCATTTCCACCTTGGGGCCCTGCTGATGAGATGGGATAGTACCGTTTCCAGAAACGGAATCTGAGTGGGCAAGAGAAATGTTCTGGGGAGCAATTCTCTCTAGGGTCCAGAATCCTAAAGAAGACTGGGACATGGTGGGAGTGGGAATTCTCAGTGGGGGCTGTAGGTTGGGAAAAGAAAAATGGATCACTTTCAAACTCTGGGGTTGTTTGACTCAATGTTTTTCTCACTGGCCCAGCTGTAGTTGGGTGTTGCTGAGGCTCTCTCCCAGGGGGTTCCTGAGTAGCCCTAGCGGTAAAGAACCTGCCTGCCAATGCAAAAGATGCATGAGGCATGGGTTCGATCCCTGGGTTGGGAAGATCCCTGGAGGAGGTCATGACAACCAGCTCCAGTATTCTTGTCTGGGAAATCCCATAGACAGAGGAGCCTGGCAGGCTACTGTCCATAGGGTCTCAGAGTCAGACATGACTGAAGTGACTTAGCATGCATGCACACACGAGGCTTTCTCTCCCTTCTCACCTCCTCCTTCTGGTCATCTCTTGGCTGAGCCTGTGCTCCTTGAGCGAGGCGCGCCACTGCAAAGCTGTTTCAGGGGAACACATCCAGTTGGCAGCTTTGTTTTACCCTATAGGTGACCTACCCCCTGTGCCAGTTCTGATGCCCCCTTTCCCAGCTGACTTTGCAGAGAGGGCCTTAGAACTGCCGTACTGTCCACTGATTCTCTGTTTTGGTGCAGCCGTCGACAGATCCAGTTCGTGCTTCATGACTGTTATTTGATCTTGTAGGAAGTAAAATACTCCTAGTCACCGGTTTGTTTCCACTCAGGTGCTAATGGCATCTTGTATAAATGTATCCATTGGGACCATTTCCAGAGGCTCAAATATCAGAAATTCAACTTGAATCCAGAAATTCAAGCCAAGTTCCTGGGATATCTTTTCTTAAGTCATGCATAAAAGAAATTGAAAAAAAAATCTCTAAAGTTGCAGAAATGACATCTCTTATTCCTTTTCCTCCTCTTTGAAAATGGGCTGATTATAGTCAACTGTGTTATTGATCTGTAGGCCAGTGTGATGAACACACAAATTTATCCTGGGGTATGCTATTATGTGATTGTACGGCAAGGCTTTTAATGTCTTCTTGTTAAAGGAAAGGCAGAGAGTAGAAGCTATGGCCTTGACACTGTTCTTTTACTTGTTTAATGAATGTTTATTGAACGGTTACAATGTGCTAGGACTGTGGTAGATATCAGGGCTGAAGAGATAAAAGACCCTATCCCAGTCTGCAAGAAATGCATGGGCCAGCCGGGGAGACAGAGAAGTGAGTCATTAATGAAATAGAGTGGAGCAATTGCCAGGAAAGCCGTGATCAGGGGGCTGGTATCCCAGAGGCAAACCTAAACAGTGTATTTAAAAGCAGAGATATCACTTTGCCAACAAAGGTCCGTATAGTTAAAGCTGTGGTTTTTCCAGTAGTCGTGTACAGACGTCAGAGTTGGACCGTAAAGAAGGCTGAGTGCTGAAAAATTGCTGCTTTTGAATTGTGGTGCTGGAGAAGACTCTTGAGAGTCCCTTGAACTCTGCAAGGAGATCAAACCAGTCAATCCTAAAGGAAATCAGTCCTGAATATTCCTTGGAAGGACTGATGCTGAAGCTGAAGCTCCAGTTCTTTGGCCACCTGATGTGAAGAGCAGACTCTTTGGAAAAAATCCTAATGCTGGGAAAGATTGAAGGCAAAAGGAGAAGGGGGCAGCAGAGGATGAGATGGTTAGAGAGCATCACAGACTCAAGAGACATGAGTTTGAGCAAACTCTGGGAGATAGTGAAGGACTGGGAAGCCTGGTATGCTGTAGTCCAGGGGGTCACAAGGAGTCAGACACGACTTAGTGACTGAACAACAACAATAATCCCTGAGGCAAGATACTGCCTCCTTCAGTGGAAAATCAGTAGCCCCTCACTGTTTTACCAGGGCTGGGGGAGGGGGATTTTCCATGTGGAAAAGTGGATTTTCCAGATAACCAGGCTTATTTTTCTAGGTCCCCAAACTTAAAGCATTAAAAAAATTTGTTTTCATGGAAATAGGTAAAATGTACTCTTTTTTTTTTTTTAAGTTCTTAAGCTATAGTTGGTTTATTTTTTAAAAAAATTTTTGGCTGCACCATGGGGTTCGTGCAGCACCCAGCCAGGGATGGAACCTGTGCCCCCTGCAGTGCAAGCTCAGAGTCCAGGGAAGGCCCCTCTTTTTTCCTAAATGGTATATGCTCAATGAAATTCAGTCTTTTCTCCTTGACTCCAGGCACTGCATGAATGCTAGGCTTTGGATTTGGCTGTGCTGCCCAAAATCTCTTATCTTCTCCTCTAAGCCAGTTGGCCTTTCGTGAGGACTTTTTGCAATGCTTCTGTTCCTGCTCTCCTTATCGGACTGATCCTGCTGGTCCTGACTGCGTTTAGTTGACAGTCCCAAGTAGCACTCTCCTTTGTGCTTTCAACTTTGTGTTGGTTTAGGAATTCATAAGTCCGAATAGGTCAGACTTTTATTTAAAATAACAGTAAGGTGGGATTTCCCTGATGGTCTAGTGATTAAGAATCTGCCTTGCAATGCAGGGGACACGAGTTGGACCCCTGGTTAGGGAAGAGCCCACATGCAGTGGAGCGACAAAGCCCCTGAGCCACAACTATTGAGCACGTGCACCTAGAGCCTGTGCTCCATGACAAGAGAGGTCACAGCACTAAGCCTACACGCTGCAGCTAGAGAGTAGGCCTCTCCCCACAACTATAGAAAGCCCGCGGGCTGCAAGGAAGATCCAAACAAAAATGATACATTAATTAATTTAAAAAGTAGGAGTAAGGTGGGAAGTCCTTCCCTGGTGGTACAGTGGCTAGGAATCCACCTGCCAACTCAGGGGACTCTGGTTTGACCCCTGATCCTGGAAGATTCCATATGCTATGGGGCAGCTAAAGCCTGGGCGCCACAACTACTGAGCCCTTGCTCTAGTCAGCAAGCCACAGCTGCTGAGCCTGAATGCATGAACTACTGAAGCCCGTCCACCTAGAGCCCTTGCTCTGCAACAAGAGAAGCCACCGCAGTGAGAAGCCTGAGCACCACAACTGGGGAGTAGCCCCTTCTCGCTGCAGCTAGAGAAAGTCTGGCACAGCAGCGAAGACCCAGCACAACCAAAAGTAACAAACAAATAAATACAATTATTTTTTAAAAATGAGTAAGTAGACTATAAGTCAAGACTTGACAGCATCACCTTTGGGCAAAGAGCATAATCTTGAGTATGTGAACATGGCTACTGAAAGTGCCTCTTTAATTTCCTTTCTGTTGTATTTGTATTCACTTGAGGGACATTTCTGGAGAAGGAAACGGCAACCCACTCCAGTACTCTTGCCTAGAGAATTCCATGGACAGAGGAGTCTGGTGGGTTGCTGTCCATGGGGTCTCACAGAGTCAGACACAACTGAAGCGACTTAGTATGCATGCATGTATTGGAGAAGGAAATGGCAACCCACTCCAGTGTTCGTGCCTAGAGAATCTCAGGGACGGAGGAGCCTGGTGGGCTGCCATCTATGGGGTCGCACAGAGTCGGACACGACTGAAGCCATTTAGCAGCAGCAGCCGAGGGACACTTCTGAGTGCCCCGGCCATGTGTCAGTCAATAGACACAGCAATGAACAGGTCATTCCTTGCCCTCAGGGAGAAGAAATAAAACTAAAAACATAAAATAATAAAGTGTGAGAACTTCCCTGGTGGTCCAGTGTTTAAGATTCTGCACTCCCAATTCGGGGAGCACAGGTTCCACCCCTGGTCAGGGAACTAACATGCCACATGGCTTAACAACAACAACAATTTTTTTTAATTTTACAAAAAAAAAAAAAAATAGCAGAATATGGTGACATTATGGCAGGGAAAGTACAGAATGCTAACATTATCAAAAACACATGTGTGCTAAGTCGCTTCAGTCACGTCTCACTCTGTGTTACCCTAGGGACTGTAGCCTGCCAGGCTCCTCTGTCCATGGGATTCTCCAGGCAAGAATACTGGGGTGGGTTGCCACATCCTCCTCCAGGGCATCTTCTCAACTCAGGGATTGAACCTCATTTCTTGTCTCCTACATTGGCAGGAGGGTTCCTTTACCACTAGCACCACCTGGGAAGCCCCCAGGGTGCAGGTGGAACATATATGGAAAAGTCAGAAATCTTCATTGGAAGTGACACCTAAGTAACATGCAAGAAGAATAAGGAGTCAGCCAGAGGAAGGAAGTGGAGCGAGGAGATCTCAGAGGAGGAGACATGTGAAGAGAGCTAGGAAGCCAGAGCTGACTGGTTGAAGAACCTGAAGGAAGCCCAGCATGGCTGGAGAGTGAAGGGAGCCAAGGAGAGATGTGGTACAGAAAAGGGCAGGGGCCAGTGCATCTGGAGACAGCATCTGGCAGACGAGGGAGCAAGCTTCACAGCAGATGTCTGAGGAACTATTGTAGTCTCAAGATCGACTGAAACATTTGATCCTCCAAATAAATTCTCAGTGGATCTTAAGTCTTATCTATGTGTCTTATGCTTCAGGGAGCCGTCGGATCAGTCAAACTTTGGAGGGAACACACATCAAAACTTAGCTGTATAGCATGTGTTGATTCTACTTTACAGTGAAAGAAACATCCATTATGTATTTTATTTATTTTGGCATCACTGGGTCTTTGTTGCTGCATGCAGGCTTTTCTCTAGCTATGGCAAGCAGGGGCTACTCTCTAGTTGCAGTGCTTAGCTTCTAATTGTGGTAGCTTCTCTTGTTGTGGAGCTTGGGCTCTCGAGCTCAGGTTCAGTAGGTGTGGCACACAGGATTAGTTGCTCCACTGCATGTGGGATCTTCCTAGACCAGGGATTGAACCTGTGTGCCCTGCATTGGCAGGTGGATTCTTAAAAACTGGACCACCAGGGACGTCCGAAATATATTTATTAAAATTTTAAAAAGCATATCCCTTTTATGCTATGATTTTTCCAGTAGTCATGTATGGATGTGAGACTTGGGCTATAAAGAAAGTTGAGCACCAAAGAATCGATGCTTTTGAACTATGGTGTTGGAGAAGACTCTTGAGAGTCCCTTGGGCTGCAAGGAGATCCAACCAGTCAATCCTAAAGGAAATCAGTCCTGAATATTCATTGGAAGGACTGATGCTGAAGCTGAAACTCCAATACTTTGGCCACCTGATGGGAAGAATGGACTCACTGGAAAAGACCCTGATCCTGGCAAAGATTGAAGACAGGAGGAGAAGGGGACGACAGAGGGTGAGATGGTTGGATGGCATCACTGACTCAGTGGACATGAGTTTGAGCAAGCTCCAGGAGTTGGTGATGGACAGGGAAGCCTGGCGTGCTTCAGTCCATGGAGTCTTAAAGAGTTGGACATGACTGAACAACTAAACTGAACTGATCCCTTTTATATTTCCTGTATTTTCAGAAATTAGTTCTGAGGCAAAAGTTGATTTAATGTATAATTTTTAATATTTAATGTAAACTTTAAATTAGATTTTTCATAAATACTTATTCTAAAATAATAGATATTATTTATTTTTATATAAATATATTTATTTATGTATTTTATTTATTTATTTTAAAAAATATTTTTGGTTGCCCTGCAAAGCTTTTGGAATTTTAGATTCCTGACCAGGGATTAGACCTGGGTCCTCTGCAGTGAGATCAAAGAATCTTAGCCACTGGACTGCCAGGGAATTCCAAAAATAAATCTTTTAAAAATAAAGAGATGCAAGAGATCCAGGTTTGATCCCTGGGTCGGGAAGATCCCCTGGAGGAGGAAATGGCACTCTAGTGCCATAATATTCCCGCTCCAGTATTCTTGCCTGGAAAATTCCAGAGAAGCCTGGCAAAGAGTTGGACACAACTGCGTGACTGAGCTCACGCTCATACACACACAAAATTTATAGGGACTTGGTGGTACAAGGGCTAAGACTCCACTTCCGCCGCAGGAGGCTCAGGTGACCAGGCCCTGGTCTGGGAACTAAGATACCACATGTGTTGGTGTGGCCAAAAATTTAAAAATAGCTGAACTATGTTTGGTAAATATTAAGAGAATTTCTTATTTATATTACTATGTATGGAAATAGATACATGAATGTAACATCTAGTTGACTGTGTAACTATATTTTTCAGCTCCCTTAATGAGGCACTAGTTCTTGAGTTAACCATGGGGAAATTGACCTTGTCTGTTATCTTGATTGAATCATGGTTATATGAAGATTAGAAATTGCTGTGGCTTCCCTGGTGGTCCAGTGGTTAAGAATCCACCTTGCAATGCAGGGAACACCAGTTAGACCCCTGGTGTGGGAAGATCCCACATGCCTCGGGGAAACTGAGCCCATGTCCCACAACTACTGAAGCCTGCTCACCCTAGAGTCCATGCTCCACAACAGGAGAGTAGCCTCCGTTTGTAGCAATTAGAGAAAGGACATGTGCAGCAATAAGACTCAGCATAGCCAAAAATAAATAAGTTAATTTTTTAAAAAAGAAATTACTTATAATTGCCTTTCTTAGCCTTTCCACTGGACTCAAAGAAGTATTTTATTTTGCCCATATTTACATTCTTATAAAGGGGCAAACCTTTATATCTGCGGTAGATTATGGCTTTTGATGGCCCCTAATGAATCCTGCCTCCCAGTATTCTTGCCTCTGTGTAACTCCCTATCAGCCTTGGGCTGGGCCAGGAGACCTGTGCATCCCGCAAACCTGGGAGGATAAGCACCTGAGCACTGGGGCACACCCTCTTGGAGCACTGTCCCAGATCAGCGCCTAGTCTACTGGAGGTTGGGAGGTCATGAGAAGAGCTGAGACTCCCTGCTCAGCACCAACTGCCAGACTTGTGAATGAGGCCAACTTGGAATGAATTTCCAGCTGTTCCAGCCATCTGTAATAGCCCAAGTGAGCCAGAGGAGACCAACAAAAGAACTTTCCAGTCAATTCACAGAATCAAGAGAAACGATAAATCAAGATTTTATGCCTCTACATTTTGCAATGAGTTTTTATGCAATCTGTAAATAATAGAAACAATGTCTTTTTACTGTGTTCAAGTTTAACCTTATAAAGGCGGGCTAGGATAAAATTATGAACAACACTTAGAATGTTTTACTTTGTAAATTGCTCTGTGGGAGATGGAAAAATTTTTATGAGTGGAAGGGAAGGGCTTATTTTGATCTGTTGGTAAACTTTAATATAAATTAAAATCCACCAGGTCTTCTTCCAGTCTGAAAATTGTGGGATCATGTGATTATAAATGTTACAGTGTATACTAGAAATTTCACCAAGATATTTTTATCATAAAGTAATGGATTCTTGGGACTTCCCTGGTGGTCCAGTGGTTAAGATTCCATGCTCCCAATGCAGGGGGCACAGGTTTGATAGGTGGTCAGGGAACTTGATCTCATATGCTGCAACTGAATATTCTGCACGTTGCAACTAAAAGATCCTACATGCCCCAGTGAAGACTGAAGATCCCATTGGCACAGCCAAATTAGTTAATTAAGTAATTTTAAATAGTTAATTAAGTAATTTTAAATTAATTAGTTAATTAATTTAAAAAAGTAATGGATTCTCACTGAATAAAAATGGAAAAGACTAAAAATTGTAAAAATAAAAAATAAATCAAGCATTATCCCACAATTTTCTCGGCAATTTTTCTGTGCTCCATTAATATTTTTTCATATTTAAATCAGGCTGAGGGGAGAGTGAGTGTGGATATAAAAGGGTGGCATGAGAGAGTCATGGGCTGTTGTTATAATGAAGTATCATGTTTATGGTGGTGGTTACATTAAGGTATACATGTAAAATTGCATAGGGCCACACACACTTACATTCATTAACTATATATATATATATATATATATATATATACACACATATATATATATGTATAAATATATATATATATATATATGTATAAATATATATATATATATATAAAACTACATATACATATAGTTTTCTATATATAACTGGTGAAGTCTGCATACACTCTGTGGATTGTGCCAATGTCAATTTCCTGGTTATGATATTATACTATAGTTATGCAAGATGTTAACCCAAGGCTGGGTGCATGCGTGCATGCTAAGTAAGTCGCTTCAGTCGTGTCCAACTCTATATGATCTTATGGACTGTAGCCTGCCAGGCTCTTCTGTCCATGGGGATTCTCCAGGCAAGGGAATCTTCCTGACCCAGGGATACAACCCATGTCTCTTACATCTCCTGCTTTGGCAGGCAGGGTCGATACCACTAGCGCCACCTGGGAAGCCCTGTGGCTGGGTAGGGGGTGTCAAAGACCTCACTGTGTGTTTCTTTGCACTTTTCTGTGAATTTATCATTTCAAACTTAAAAAAAAAAAATCAGTTTGTAGCAAGGATTTTGTATCCTGTCTTTATATTTTCATTTTTAACAGAAAATGTCCACATTTCATACCCACATCTCTTGATTACTATAAAAAATGAACCAAAAAAATCTGTCTTATTATAGAGTTAACTGCTAAGGAATAGGGTACATTTACAAAACACCTTTATTTGTTGGAACTTAATTATTGCAAGAATGCCAAAGCATTTTATGGAATACATGGGGTGTGTTCGAGAGTTTAGAAAAGGAAATTACGTGAAAAAATACAATTATAACACTAACAAAGCACTGTGAAATTGTGCAGCCAGTGCACTGCACACAGAAAGGGGAATATTGTGTTTGAGCTCCCGGAGGAGGCCCGCCTGGGCCTGGCCAGGAATGATCTGAGGCCTTGGGGGAAGGGAAGGAAGCTGGGCTTGGCTACTGAGCAGAACTGGTCTGGGGCAGCTTAGGGTGGGGCCAGCCCTGGCTCCTGAGAAAAAAATGATAAAGAGCAGGCGTCAGTGTACTGGCAACGGCAGCTAAGAATCCACTTTCAGAAAGAAGTGGCAGGACATAGACAAGAGATTTGATATTAGGTTTGCCAAATATTGGTTGCAAAGAAGTTAGGGAACAGGAGGGGAATAGAAAGCAGGGGGTGGACAAGGCAATAGCAATGAAAGCAAAAATAAACAACTGGGACTGAATCAGACCTTTGTATAGCAGAGGAAACCATAAACAAAACAAAAAGACAACCTGTGGAATGAGAGAAAGTATTTACAAATGATGTGACTGACAAGGGCTTAATTTCCCAAATATACAAACAGCTCATACAACTCATTATCAAAAAAGCAAACAAACTAATTTTTTAAATGGGCAGAAGACCTAAATTTCTCCAAAGAAGACATCTATATGGCCATTAGGAAAGTGAAAAGATGCTCAACATCGATAATTACTAGAGAAATTCAAATAAAAACTGCAATGAAGTACCACCCCACACTGGTCAGAATGGCCATCATTTAAAAGTCTACAGGGGAAAAAAAAAAAAAAAAAGTCTACAGGGGAGACTTCTCTGGTGGTCCAGTGGTTAAGAATCTGATTGCCAATGCAGGGGACACGGGTTTGCTCCCACATGCTGTGGAGCAGCAAAGTCCATACGGCACAACTACTGAAGCCCAGGCGCTTTACCGGGCCCACACGAAGCAACCACTGTGTCTGCGCTGTTGAGTTCAAGGGCAGCAACTACTGAGGCCCAGACACCTAAAGCCTGTGCTCAGCAGCAAGAGAAGCCGCTGCAGTGAGACGCTTATGAACCGCAACGAAGAGTATCCCACGCTCACCGCACCAGACAAATCCTGCACACAGCAATGAAAACCCAGCATAGCCATAAATAAATGATAATTAAAAAATATCAAAGTCTACAGGGACTTCCCTGGTGGTCCAGTGGCTAAGACTATGCGCTCCCAATGCAGGGGCCCTGGGTTTGATTCCTGGTCAGGGAGCTGCAAGCTTGTGTGCCGAAGATCTTATGTGCTGCAACCTGATGCAGCACCGCCGCCCCCCCCCCCCCCCAAAAGTCTACAAATAAATGTTGGAAAGGGTGTGGAGAAAAAGGAACTCTCTTACACTGTTGGTGGGAATGTAAATTGGTGCAGCCACTATGGAAAACAGTATGGAGTTTCCTTAGAAAAACTAAAAACAGAGCTGCCATATGATCCAGCAATCCCACTTCTGGAAAACTCTAGAAGAGTTTTTCTAATTAGAGAAAACTCTAATTAGAAAAGATACACACACCCCAATGTTCATTGCAGCACTATTTACAGTAGCCAAGACATGGAAGCAACCTAAATGACCATCATCAGGCAAATGGATAAAGAAAATATGGTACATGTATACAATGGAATACTGCTTAGTCATAAAAATCAATAAAATTATGCCATTTGCAGCAACATGGATGGATCTAGAGATTATCATACTAAGTGAAGCAGGTCCATATAGAAAAGACCATGTAATATCACTTGACATGGAATCTATAATATGACACAGGGGCTTCCCTGGTGGCTCAATGGTAAAGAATCGCATACCAGTGCAGGACATACAGGTTCGATCCCTGATGCAGGAAGATCCCACATGCCACGGAGCACTAAGCCTGTGCACCGCAACTGTTGAGTCTGTGCTCTAGAACCTGTGCTCCCAGACAAGAGAAGCCACCACAGTGAGACGCCTGCACACCTCTACTAGAGAAAAGCCCATGCAGCAGTGAAGACCCAGCACAACCCAAAATAAATAAAATTATTAAAAAATAACATACGACACAAATGAACTTATACATGAAACAGAGGCAGACCCATAGACTTAGAAGACAAACTCATGGTTACCCAAGAGGAAAGGGGGTAAATTAAGAGTTTGGGATTGACAGATACAAACTACTATATATAAAATAGTTAACCTTTGTCCTATTGTATAGCAGAGGGAACTATATGCAACATCCTGTAATAAGTAATAATGGGGAAAAAAAAGAAAGCAGGAGGTGGGGGTGGGGGTCATTTGGGGGGGAAAGTCTAGAAAGGGCAGGCTGGTGGCTGAAGCTTCCCAGCTGGCCTTCAGGGTTTCCTCTTTGCTCTGAGAATAAAGTCCGAACTCTACATGGCATAAAAGGCCCTACATGACTGACCTGGTCTTGGAATATCTCCCTGACCTGGTCTCCAATTGCTTCCCCAGATGCACCTCTGAGTCTTCGAAGCTTCCAAACCCACAGTCCTGTTTTTGGGCCTCCCTCTTCTCCCAGGTGTTCTTCCCGGTGCTTACCATGATTTTCCCTGTGGACGTCAGTGCCTTAACTGTTCCCTTTGCATAAAAGACCCCGGCTGATTTCTCTCTGTGAAGCCTACTATCATACCTGGGTTGGGCCACAGCCTCCTTTCTCTGTCTGGTATCCCCTCAGCCTTAAATGGGGCTTCTGAAGCTAAAAGTGGTTCAGTGGTAAATAATCCACCTGCCAAGCAGGAGACATGGGTTCAATCACTTGATTGGGAAGATCCCCTAGAGAAGGAAATGGCTACCCACTCCAATATTCTTGACTGGAGAATTCCAAGGACAGAGGAGCCTGGTGGGCTACAGTCCATGGGGTCGCAGAGAGTTGGACTGAGCACACAAGCCATGCCATATGTGCAGTCCTAGGTGAGCCCTGGTGGCCTCATTTGCCTGTTGCAAGTGTCCCCTCAAAACTACTGATGGGGCAGGAATGGCTGAGCTTCAGAGGAGAGTGAGCTACACCTCACTCCCCTGCCCAGACTGCGCCTTTGCACATGCCAGCCCTCCTACCCTCTCCTACATCTCCACTTGGGAAGCTTTTCCTCAGAATTCAAGACCCTGTCAACAACTGTTCCTCTGTGGGACTCCCACACTGACCCCCCACAGCCTCTCCTTCTTGCAGATATTCAACAGATATTTACTGAGCATACACTGTAGTGGTCCTGCTGACATTTGCTTACCATCTAGACTGTCACTTCTGTGTAGATGTCTCGGGCTGTGAATTTTTTGAGATTCTAAGCACCTTAGTTTATTCATCTAGGTATCCCCAGTTCCTGGAAAGGATTTGGGTACATGGTATGCCCCTAATAGATTTGTTTTTTAAAAAATAAATAAGCTGGAGTCCAGGGGCTAAGACTCTGCGCTCCCAGTGCAGGGGGCCTGGGTTGGATCGTTGGTTAGGGACCTAGATCCCACATGCCACAATGAAGACCCAGAACAAATAAATATATTTTAAAAATAAAAATGAATAAACGTTATTATAAAAGAAAATGACTTTTAAGAAATTCCTAACAGTCCTTAAGGCTGGAAGGTGGATTTAAGGTCACCTCATCCATCTGCTGGCATCCATCCATTCCAGGCAAGTCATCGTGCAGAATCTACTTGACTGAGTTCACTGCAGGGGAACTCACGGTCCACGTGTCCACTTACTCCACTCGAGGGTAGTGTTGATCATGGAGAAGTCCCCCTGCCGTGAAGCTGGGTCCTGCCCCTCTGTGGTTCCCTCCATGGGTCCTTACTCTTCTCCCTGGAGTGTCACAGAATGAGACCCTCCCTCTTGCCATTGACAGCCTATCATATATTTGACATTTATCACATCTGTCTTTTCTTTCCAAGTACAGAAAAACCACTTACTAGCCATATGATCCAGAGCTTCACTTTCTTCTGAGCTTCAGTTTCCTTGTTTGTAAAATTGGGCTAATATCTATCTATATGGTTGTCAAAATTACATGAGCTCATAAATTTAAAGTGCTTAAAATAGTGCTTGTGTGTGTGTGTGCTCAGTCGCTCAGTTGTGTCCAGCTCTTTGTGACCCCATGGACTGGTAGCCCGCCAGGCTCTTCTGTCCATGGGGATTCTCCAGGGAAGAATACTGGAGTGGGCTGTCATGCCCTCCTCCAGGGGATCTTCCCAACCCAGCGATTGAACCCAGGTCTCCTGCATTGCAGGCGGATTCTTTACCATCTGAGCCACCAGGGAAGCCTAAGAATACTGGAGTGGGCAGCCTATCCCTTCTCCAGGGGAACTTCCTGACCGAGGAATCAAACTGGGGTGTCCTGCATTGCAGGCAGATTCTTTACCAGCTTAGCTACCAGAGAAGCCCAGAATAGTGCCATTTTACATTCAGCACTTAAAATTAACAACTTATATTTGAGACAGTTAGTTAATTAAAATACATGATGACATACAAAAATTATATTATTAATATTTTATGAATATGTAATAAAATCACATTATATATTACCCACTCCTGATAAGAGCTTCCCTGGTGGCTCAGAGGGTAGAGCATCTGCCTGCAATGTGGGAGACCCGGGTTCGATCCCTGGGTCGGGAAGATCCCCAGAGAAGGAAATGGCAACCCACTCTGGTACTCTTGCATGGAAAATCCCATGGACAGAGAATCCTGGTAGGCTACAGTCCATGGGGTCACAGAGTCGGACACGACTGAGCGACTTCACTTTCACTTTCTTTCTCTCCTGATAAAATTGGAAACCCCCTCAGGTAGGGTCCATTGTGAAGTTTAATGGGCAACTTGGTCTGTATTTTTTAAAAAATACATTTATTTATTTATTTTTTGCTGCACTGGGTCCTCGTTGCTGCAGGAGGCCTTTCTCTAGTTTCAGTGAACGGGGGCTCCTCTCTAGTTGCAATGTACAGGCTTCTCACTGCAGTAGCCTCTCTTGTTGCAGAGCTCAGTAGTCATGGCATGCAGGCTTGGTACCCCATGTTATGTGGGATCTTCCTGGACCAGGGATCAAAGTGGTGTGCCCTGCATTGCAAGGCAGATTCTTAACCACTGGGCCACCAGAGAAGCCCAGTCTCTATTTTTAATAAATGCTTGCTCAATTATGAACAAATGTCTACTAGGCCTGAACTCAGCCCTGATCACTCACATATACTGCCTTGAGATTTTCCAATCATTCTCTATGGTGTTCTTAAATTTAGGATTACCAGCTGTCCTGGTTTTCCCAGGAATGAGGAAATGTGGAAATTTTAGTTTTAAAACTGAATCTGAGGGGGGTTTCTGGGACTCAAGACTTTCAGTGCTAAAACCAGGATGAATTGGTCACCCTATTAATAATTCAGTGCCACTGGATTTGAGGATTGAAGCTTAGTGAGAACTACCTACTTCTGGGTTCCACGACCAAGGTTACCACTACAGCAGTGCCACAGATATGTAGATGGTGTTTCCAGTAGGGTCTCACAGAAGTATTAGGCCTTGATTGACAGAGCCTGCAGCTTTGCAAGAACATTTTATCATTTCACACTGTAGTGGTCAGGCCATATGTAATTTAAACTTACACATGATGTATTAATAAATCAGCGTGTCAATTTAAATGCTCTTGTGACTTTTCTAGGGCATCCCCTTACCTGCTTCAGATCCTCAAGAGGGATTGGAGACTGGTGGTGGTGGTGGTGGGGCGTGGGCATTACTGGAGGGAGGATTGTATGTTGGATTTTAGTTGCTCAATCCTGTCCGACTCTTTTGCAACCCCATGGACTATAGCCCACCAGGCTCCTCTGTCCATGGGATTTCCTGGGAAAGAAAGAATACTGGAGTGGGTTGCCATTTCCTTCTCCAGGGATCTTCCTGACCCAGGGATTGAACCCGAATCTGCATTACAGGCAGGTTCTTTACCACTGAGCCACTGGGGAAGCCCTTTGTGTTGGATTTTAACTGACTCTCTAGGGCAGAGTGCCCATTTCCAGGGATTTCTAGAATACCTGTGTCTGGTAGAGACCACGAATAAGGCTTGCTAGACTAACTCACCAACTCTGTGCAGCAGCTCTCCTCACCTGCCCATCCTTGAGTTCATCACCTCCTGGTTTCATCTCAACACATTTTTGGAAATTACAATCTCAAAGTTTCACTCTATTTTTATTTTTTAAGGAATGTATTTATTTTTTTTGGCTGTGCTGGGTCTTTATTGCAGCACACAGGCTCTTAGTTGTGGCCCGTGGACTTCTCTCTAGTTGCAGTGCATGTGGGCTCATTTGCCCCAAGGCATGTGGGATCTTAATTCCCTGACCAGGGATTGAACCTGATGCATCCCCTGCACTGGAAGGCAATTCTTCACCACTGGACCACGAGGGAAGTCCCTCAGTCTGTTTTTAAAGTGCTTCCTATTGCTAGATCTCTGTCTCAGGTACATATAAAGGTCCCCGTGGTCACATCACACTGAAGTGTTCTAGAAAAATTACCTTTAAGTGGCTCATCTTTGAACTTCCCTGATGGTTCAGTTGTTAAGAATCCGCCTGCCAATACGGGGGACACAGGTTCAATCCCTGGTCTGGGAAAATTCCACATGCCGCAGAGCAACTAAACCCTTGTGTTGCAACGACTGAAGCCCTAGAGCCTGTGCTCTAGGAGAAGCACAGGAGAAGCCACCACAAGAAGCCCTCTTGCTGAAACTAGAGTAGTCTCTGCTCACTGCAGCTAGAGAAAGCCCGCACACAGCAATGAAGACCCAGCACAGCCAAAACATAAATGCTGAAATAAAATAAATTGTTCATTTCTCTCATCTCTTTAGTCCAGAAGTGGTTCCTGTTCCAGGCTTGAGCATTCTGCTCACTCCAGCTCCTCCGAAACAGTCCTGTCGCTCATCAGGGACAGTCACTTCTGTGGCTGGCAGGCTCTCAGACCGCAGGGATTTTTCTCACCAGCACCACCTGCTGCCCTGATCCCAGAGGCCTCCCTCCCTTTCCACCTGGCCTCCTTGCTGCCCTCTGGTTGACACACTTTGGGGTTTGCTGCTGGCCAAGAACAGGGAGGGGTTGGGCTGGTGTGGGGTGATGGGTGATCTGGAAATAGCCTTGGGGGAGGGGCCCAGCTCTGAAGTTGGCATTGAGGTGTTAGTCTGCGCTGAGACACTCAGCAGTCAGAAAAAGGAGGCATCTTTGCTAAGTCCAGTTCCCCCTCCTGAGGAGGGTATTCACCCCTCTGGGTCGGTAGCTAGTAATATCCACATACAACTTTGACTCTAGATTCCCTAGGTATTCCTTCCCTTCTGGGCTCCATACTGTTTAACTAGGCTCGCAAAGGAGGGTTCTGGGATGGTTGTGGCCTGGAGGGGGGCCAGCTGGCTCTTCACATACAGCAGCCTCACCACATCTGCCAGCTAGCTCATGATCCCCTATTCAGCACCAGCCAGTCTTGCAGATGCCCCAGGAGATGAAAGGCAGGTCGTCAGTGGCAAGGGCGGGAGCAACACAAGGTATCCAGGGTGCAGGCGTCAGAGGTAGAGCTGAGAAGGGACCCGGTGCCCATTGGTTTTTCCTGAAGTCATCTTCTTCCCTCCTGGATGAACAGGCAGCTGGCTGACAACAAGGCTGGCTCTCCTGAGTCTACCACCTACAGACCCTGGCAACCAAAAGAGACAGGCTCATGCTTTGACCGTGGTGGTGACAGGCTTTGATGTGACCAGCCTCCCTGCCACCCTCAGGCAGCCCAGGGCCTGGCTTGTGACTACGCATTCTCAGCGCATCAGTCCTGTAATCGTCCCCTTTGTTCATGAAGGTCTGCCCTGTGTGTTGCTCGCTTTGTTTACGTCCAGAGCTTTATGAAAGATACAGTGGTTCATGGAAGGAAAAGTGTGTCCCCAGGCTAACAGGGAGCAAGAGGGAAAAAGTCCTAGTTCACCCAAAGTGAAGGGGACTCTTCAGCCTTCATGGAGAGCTAGAGGGACTTTCTTGGGCTGGTGCTTCATCTGCTTGCTGGGCCCTGCCAGTACCATCCTTCCCATCCACAGGGCCTGGTTCTCTAGGTTTGGCCCCAGACATCTGGGTGGTGAGGCAAGAAGACTGCCCTGACCGGGGTGATAGGGACGCTTGGTGGGTTTACCTGCTGCCTGCTGAGGCCGACACCCCCTCCCTCCCTGGACTCCACCTGCCCAATATGCACAGGTGTTCAAGGTCCCCACATCCTGTGACAACCATGGACCCATCCTACAGCTCCAAGACCCCAGAAATGGGACTCTTCTACACCAGCCCAGGAAGGTATCACAAAAAGCAGGATGTGCAATGGTTAGGAACACCGATGCCAGGCAGTCAAACCAGGGTTTGACTCTAACTCTATTCTTCACCAGCTGGGTGACTGGGTAAATTAATCACTCAGCCTGTTTCCTCATTTACAAAATGGGGTTAATAACATTTACTACTTCATAGGACTGTCCTGAGGATTAAACAAAATAATGCAGAGCACCTGGCACAGGGTCCACATGCATGTAAAAGTTACTACAACCCTCAGCTTTGGGGGGTATGAGGGCCTAAGAGGGGCCCTGACAATCCACCAGTCTACGGACAACCTGCTTTGTTCTTTTGATCCTGAAGCCTTAGGCCACTGTGTATTAACTACTCCCCTGCAATCTTGTACCAGAAGTAGAAGGCTCTGGGACTTCCCTTGTTGTCCAGTGCTAAGACTCCATGCTCCCAATGCAGGGAACCTGGGTTCAATCCCTGGTCAGGGAACTAGATCCCACCTACCTCAAATAAGAGTTTGCATGCTGCAACTAAAGATCCACAGCAAATTAATTAATGCACAGCAAATTAATTAATTAAAAAGGCAACTTTAGCCTTTGAAATAACTGAATTTTGGCACCTTAGATATGGGTCCACTTTTGGCCCTGCTTATAGTCCAGGCTTTGGATTTGGTCTCCTGATTTGATCATCCTAGACTCCACCTGCCTGACCAGGGCATTCCAGGACTGGCTTTCTGTCACTACCCTGCCTGCAAGATTAAAGGCATTTGGGCTGACTCTACTGCTTGTCCAGGGCTTGGTGGTGGGGGTGGTGGCCACAGGCCTGCTGCTGTGATGACCAATGGGACATTCAGATGTGGGAATGTGAAACTGGCGAATGGTCACCATATGGGGAGGTGGAGGGTGGGAGGAACTGGGATACAGAGTGTCAGGAGAGCAAGGCAGTGTGTGTGGGCCTGTTTGCCCTAAAAAGGAATGTCTCAGGTGAGTCAGCCCACCCATGTTCTCCAATACTAAGCAGGGGAAGGAAAAGCTAGGGGAGGCCATTTGCTTAGAGTTGAAGGTGTAGGAAGTAGAGGAAGACCCCATCAGAATGATGGAGAAAGAACAGGCACCCCCTCTTCCAGTTCCCCAAGCCTTCAAACAGTCCAGTGACTTGATTTATATCCAGTGGTTTATTAAACATAAACAGTCTCACAAGGAGATTACATGTGTCCTCAGGTCAACAGAGAGTACGGGTAAGTGTGTTGATAAGAAAGAGGTGCGAGGTCCCTGATCTGTGCTCTGAGGGGTGGTCAGTCAGGCGGGGCCTGGGCCAACCAGTAAGGCAGATGAGGGTCCCTGTCCAGAGGACTCACTGCTCCTGGGTGCCCCAGGAGATGTAGTCTGGCCTTGTGGCTGCGTGGTACTCATCGATGAGCTGCTGCACAATCTCCCTGGATGTATCCAGCTCGTCAAAGTTCTCCTTGAAGATGTCCTCCTTGCGAAACTGCTCTAGGAAGGCCTCCCGCTTCCGCAGCTTGTCGTACTGGCGACAGGTCCGCTCAAAGAGCTAAGGGTGTACAAAAAGGATTTAGAGTGGAGAGGGGTCACGGAGAACTTCAAGGAACCATGTGACTCAGAGAGCCAGGGAACCAAGGCTGGGGTATCCCCACAGTAAAAAAAAGCCAGAAGCAGGGCAGCAGGGTTGTAGAGAGATGAGGCACCACCAGGAAGATGACTATGGGGCTCACCGAGGAGATGCTGGTGTGGTTGGCCATCATGAGCCCACTGACCCTGTGGGCAGAAGGCAGGTAGGGCGACTTCCTGGACAAGGCCACCTGGATGCTGGCGGGGCCCCAGGGGATGAAGTTGGCCAGCTTCCGTTCCCGGATCCTCTGCAGGCTCTTGTGGACCTGGGGTGGGCACAGGAATGGTGGTGGTAGCCTCTCCTCTACCCCTATGGGCTCCGGGGGTAGGACAAAGGGGCTTCACCTACCTGGGTGGGGTCCACCTCCCCCTGGATGATGTTGAGGATGGCGATGTAGCAGTGGTTGGTCTGGCGATCCCGGCCTGTGGACACCATCACGTTCTTGGGCTGCAGCAGTCGCCTCATGACATCCAGGACCGTGGTCTTTCTCACGCTGGCCACCTGAGGGGAGAGTGGCCACAGGGCAGCCCAGCACTCAGGGCACAGTTGAGAGATGCATGGACAGAAAGCACGAGGCGACGCACAGCCCCATCAGACGCGGGGGAGCCTGGTCTCTCTGGGGAGTGTCCTTAGATTCAGGTCCTCACTGAGGGATCAGAGATCTCAGTCCCCCGAGCTCAGCTAATTCATGCCTTGTGCAGAAGCATCAGCAGACTCCATATAGCCTGGGCCCTGCAGGGCACCACAGGCAGGGGGAGAGGAGAGCAAGTCAGCCAGGAAGCAGGGCCTCTGGGTGCAGCAGAGAGAAGGGAAAGGCTGGTCAGGGCCTGCTGGGCCTGAGGGCTGCTCTTACCGACTGGTCCGTGGTGAGGGGGGTGTAACCAGTCATGAGGAAGTGGAGCCGTGGCGTGGGAATAAGCGAGGCGATGAGGCCGATGAGGTCGTTGTTCATGTAGCCGGGGTAGCGCAGGGTGGTGGTGCTGGCTGACATGATGGTGGATACCTGGGGACAGGGTGCCGGGTCATGGGCCTTGTCCTGGGGGCCTCCCTTCCCTAGATGGTGCTTTGGGAAGGAGGGAGTCCAGGAGCAGGGGGCTCACCAGCTGGTTGATCTGGGAGAATGAGGGATTCTGGATGTGCAGGCGGTCTGTGGCGATCCGGTTCAGGGCAGTGTTGTCCAGCACCACCTGGGGGGACAGAAGAGGGTGTCAGATTTAGGAGGACAGAAAGTACAGGAGCTCTGCCTGAGTCTGGGCTATGACGCTTCATTTCCCTGGTGCTTCATGGCCAGAAAGACCCATCCAAAAGAGACTTGAACAAGACTGGGGCACAGGAAGGTTCAAAATGGGACTTTTAAAAATGCATGAAAAGGATGAAATAGACGGGGGTTGGGACTGGAGTAAGGGAGACTCCCGGACTTACCACACAGTCAGCGTTCTGGGTCAGCCTCTTGAGCGTGAGCAGTGAGTTGTAGGGCTGGACCACCACATCGCTCATCTCATCCTGGTTGGGAAACACTGAGTATGTCTGCACCAGCTTCTTGGGGTACCTAGTGGTGTTTGAGAAAGGATGGTCAAGGGCAACAGACTGGAGGCTTGGTAAACTTGGGGTTTCTAATGACTGTCAGGATGGGGAAATTGGGGTTCGGGTCACAGGACAGCAGAGAAGGGAGACTTGACTTTTGGCAGTCTGTAACCCAAAAGGGGGGAAGGGCAGAGAGACATCTTAGGACCTAGAGTTCTAACTCCGAATCAGGCTTACTCCCTGAATCTTCATCAAAGATCGGGATTCTAGACTCTGGTTCCAACCACTAGGAGTGTGATTGGGTTCCTGATCATTGTACTTTTCCTTTCTCAATACAGCAGGGAATGAAGAGCCCTTTCCTGCTCCAGTGAATGGGAAGGTTTTATCTGGAGGGCCTCCCAGTCACCTGGGAAACCAAATCCTCACTGCCCTTCAAAACAGACTTACCTGTCGTTGAGCCGTTCTAAGAGGTAGGAGCCCAGGCCAGAGCCTGTTCCCCCAGCGATGGAGTGACACAGCACGAAGCCCTGCATGGGGAAGGGGCGGTCAGTATCTAGGTTTCAAGTGGCAGGATTTCCAATTTTACCCATCTCATAACTTCTTGGACTCCTATCTTCCCAGGACCTCTCCTCCACTTCCTTCCCCCCACCCCCCACACACAGATTAGTAGACTCTTCATTACTTCCAACAAGGCCCTGTGGCTTCTGTGCAGTGCAAAGGTTGCACAGGGAGGGTCCCACACCTAACAGATGGCTTCTAAAGGGTGCTGCCGAGCTGTCCCTGCTGGCCCCCCACCGGCATTCCGGAGATGCTCACCTCTAGGCTGTCGCTGCCATCTGCCTCCCGGTCTATTATGTCAAAAATGTCCTCGTGAATCTTCTCTCCCTGTACAGACATGGGGGGCATCAGAGTGGGGCAGGACTAAGGGACAAGGACTTTGGCCTCAGAATAGCCACCCTCCATTCTCCTTATAGTACCTAAAAGTCCTTTTCAGAACACAGTGGTCCTTTTTGTTTGCACTGAAAGGTAGTGCAGCCTGGTGGTTATGAGCAGGGTCTCTACATCCAGACTGCCTGACTGCCTATATTAGCTCTAGGTCTAGTTAGTCGGGTGACTCTGGGCATGCTACTTCATCTCTCTATACCTCAGTTTCCTAATCTGTACAATGAAGGCACTAATACAGGTCCATAGTCCCTTATCTAAAATTCTTGGGGCATTATGTTTCAGAGTTCAGATATTTCAGATTCTAGGAGGGCTATATGGTGTGTATTACACAAGCTAAGTAGAACACCAGTGGGGCAGGGGTCTGAGGGGTGCTAACCAAATACATTAATATTTCTGTAGTGAAAGGAATGAGAAGTGGAAGTAAGTTGAACAGAAACTATAAACTAGCTTATCTATATTGAGATTCGGTTTTGATGCTAAATGAGTAGTTATAAATCCTCTTTTAGTTTCAGAGTTTTCTGGATTCTGGAAACCTACAGAGACTGTGGACCTGTAGTACCTACCTCTAGGATTGTTGGAAGGTCTGGGTAAGTTAATTTATGTAAAACATTAACAATGGCCTGGCATCCGGCATGAGCCGAGTGCAGTGTCTTATGACTATTACATAGTTCGCTCAGAACCCCCTCAGTCACATCTCCCTCTCCACTCATATAGTCTCCATCTGGTTTATCTTCTCTTTAGGAAGTCATAGGGCCAGTCCCCATGCAGGAGTGGAGTTCTTCTAACAGGGAACAGCAAATGACCTGGGAGAATCCGCTGGCCCAATTGTTGCCAGCTCCTCCTCCATGCTCCGACAGGTAAATGTTCTCTGGGTTGTAGAGCTTGGCATAGGGGGAGTTGAGGATGGAGTGGATCACTCTGGGCTCCAGGTCCAGCAGCACTGCCCTCGGGATGTAGTGCTCATCGTCTGCCTGTAAAGGGGAGTTTAGGAGAAGCCCAATTAGCTCGGGCCTGCCCAGTCCTCCAGCCCTCCCAACCCTGGTTCCTGCCTCCCTCCCTCTTCAAGCCAGCCTCCCTGGCTCCTCTGCCCAGTAGGATTCCCAGTACCAAGCCACTGCCCTTCCCTTCAGAACCCCTGGGCCACTACCGGCCCTGGCTAAGTCGCTGGCGGCACCTGGTAGAAAAAGACGTCCTTGCGATCAGTGCCCTCGGTGGCGAACTCCTCCACGATGCCCTCGGGGCTGATACCATGCTCGGCGCACAGCTGTTTCCAGAACTCGAACCCAACTGACGGGAGAGACGGGGGCGGGAAGAAAGAGGATATCTGGGTCTGGGCAGGTTCCAACTAGGAGCTGGGGGACTCAATGCCTGGGTCCAGGGATAGGAAGTCAAGCTTCGGGAGTCTTTCGTGTCAGAGGAAAGGGCACTATATCAGCGACTGGGCAGAGGAGGGCCCCTTGGGGTTGAGCAACTGGATACTGGGTCAGGCATGTCCCACCTTTCGGAGAACTACGATTCTGGGAAGGGCAGATGGAGTTCAGGATCCCACAGTGAGATCCCGTAGAACCTAAGAAACCCTGGCTAGTGGAGGGGCCGGAAGTTCGCTCACTCTGATTGCCGCACTGGCCCAACTGTAGGGTGATGATCTCCCTCGGCATCTCTCCTCTGGCAGCTGCGTTGCAGCCGCTTTCTACGGCAAAGCTACCGCTCTCGCCACAGAAATGCTGCCGCTCCCGCCAGCAAAGCCGCCGCTCGCTAGCCCGTCGCACTGCGCATACGCCAAAGCTCGCCCCGCCCCCAAACTTCCTCTGTTCCAATGAAAACTGAGTTCTGGCGAGGGCACTTCCTTACTCGATCGGCTTCAGCCCTGCAGACTGCGCGTGCGCAGCTCCTGACGGGCGTCGGGGACGTAATTTTGACGCAGTGTTCTTCGTCCTGGGATGTACGCGACCAAGAGCGTTCGCGCAGGCGCGCTGTGGAGGGATGCGGCCTCCCTCGCCGTTTCGCGCATCTGCGCAGTTGATATTATTGTGACTGTCGGGCCGTGGCCCCGGATGTTGTGGCTGCAGGGGGGAGATGGCGGAGGCAGAGGGGGTGGCCGAGGCCCCAGGCCCAGCCTCCGGTCAGACTTTCAAGGGTCGCCGCCCTATGTCAGGCTCCTGGGAGCGGGACCAGCAGGTTGAGGCGGCGCACCGGGCCCTGGTGGAGGTGCTGGGGCCTTACGAGCCTCTGCTGAGCCGAGTGCAGGCAGCCCTGGTGTGGGAGCGGCCAGCCAGGAGCGCCCTGTGGTGCCTGGGGCTGAACGCGGCTTTCTGGTGAGAGAACTGGATCCTCGGAAACCCTCCGAGGCGCGAATTCGTCAGGTTTCTCTAAGGCTCTCTCTCTCGCCTCCTTTGTTTTCTTCGCTGCACTGGCTCCTACCTATACCTGCCTAATTTTTTCTCACCTCCTTCCACTCTATCCCGCCTGAGGTTTTGGCACCGCAGTTCTTAGGGCCTTCCAGTTGTTTCCCCTGCTTTACGTGCACCCTCGCCCCGCACATCTGGCAGGAGCTTCTAGTAACATCTTGAGCCGCTCGCAGTGAGCGAAGGCGCCTCATTTTAGCCAAGAGAAGCTGTGTCCCGTTAAGGCCATCACCTCCCTTCTCTTGTCTGCTCAACAGTCTCGAGATCTTAGTACTTATTGTTGGGGTAGGTGAGTAAGGCGTGAGATCTTGAAAAGGGATCCATAGGTGTAATAAGGAAACAGGCTTAAACGACCTGAATTAGCATGTTAGATAGACATCCTTTTGCCCACTCAGGAAGTTTGCAAAGTCTGAGAGTCCGTGAGAGCCTCCATAACTGCAACTTGAAAGAAAATCACAAGCTTTTGAAGACAGTTATGAAATAGTAATTGTGGGATTTCACTCATTTCAAAGCCACTTAAGACGACTTCTCTGTGTTTCAAGGAATTAGAGGAGCATCCTTCGCCACGGTTTATATACAAGGAAATTGAGGGTGTCTAATAGTGTTTGTTTTTCTGAGCTGGGATAGTAGGGCTAAAAATATGCTTAAAGAATCTGTCTGTGTCATGCTGTGTGAAAATGGAACTGCTGCTTCCCTGAGTTGTCATCTCCTGAAGTGAACTTAGGTCTTCATAGGATCTGCCAAGCAGAGTTTGAATTTATTCGTAACTAGGGAAGTATTACTGATCAGATTCCAAGGGAACTCAAGTGTAGGGGGGGGTTTCTACAGCTGAATGAAAAATAAAGCAGTTCTGGATAAGCCTGAAACAAAACAAAGTGTGTGTTTCCAAAACATAATTGTTTTTGCTAGAAGTATCTTTCCTCTTGAAATTCTTGGTTTTAAAACCAAAGTATTTGTTATCCTTTGAAAGAACGTTTTTAGTGAGCTGGAGCAAACAAATAATTCTAAGTTCATTGACAGGAAGACACACTACGGAGGTATATATTACAGTAATCGTCTCCCGGTTTGAAGGAGACTTGGGTTAGAGGTGTCACAGCAATCTCTTGATATTTGTTGCTTCTAGAGTCTTGAGCAAACTTGATAAACTTTTCCTTCAGGATTCTTCATTTATTTTTGGTAGTGCTTCTTCCTTGATCCCCAGGTACCTACTCCCCCCCAGGCTCTCTGTTAGGAAACTTTTAACTGTAGCACCTCATTCTGGAGCGTTTCCCCAAATGACCTTATCTTCTTTTCCTCTCACCTCCACATCCCAGACCGTAGCCCCAGACCATTAAGTCAAAACTTCTTTGCCTACAATGGGATTGTATTATTAGGAAAAGAGCTGATCATGAATCAGTTTGTATTAAAGTGTGACTGATATATAAAAACATTGGCAGCATTTAAATGAATTCTGATAAAGCAAGGGTTTATTAATGCACATAGATCAGTAGCATATATGTTGTTATTTTTGAGGAGAGGACCTTCCACATGATCCTTGCCTGAGAGATTTTCTGGGTAGAATGTGGGGTGGAAGTCTGCTCATACATGTGTTTAAATGTTACAGTTACCTTTAATTTGCTGGTTCCCAATAGCATTTACTTAAGTTTACTAATATGCAATGTTTAGAATGTCAGATCCCTTTCTCCTTTCTCCTGGGTCTCTTAATGCATTGACACCCATTAGTCTTTATCTCTGGCATTTCCTGGTAGCTTGCCTGCTGTGTATCCAGTAGGCATTTACTCTTGTTACATTCCCATCAGGCTCTAAGTAGGTGGGGGAGAGATGTAACAAGATGAGGGTGTGACTCTTGAGAGTGAAAGAACTGGGTGTACCATTTATTGAGAGGACTCATACCTGTGAAGGTTACAAAATGACTGACTGATGGTGGTAAGGATCCAGAAGTGAGGGTTGTTTAACATTGGAGTTCACAGGGTGGTTTGTTTTAGGAAATGAGCTTCCGTGGAAGGTGATTTGAGGTTCAAAATAAAAGTCAGACTACATTCCAGTAGCATCAAATTGAATATGGGTGTAGATATTTTGCTTAGGAATGTCAAAGAGTAATTGCTTTGTTCTCATTTCATTTAAAAAGGTATATAGGAAATGCAGGTGGGTCTTCGGTGCAGGTCAGAGAGAAATCAAATCTGAAGCATTTTATTTTTCTTTACTTGTTTTGAATAATGATACATCATTAACTGAGGTGTTTTATACATTTCGAGGTATTAGAAGACTGAATAGGAGTACAAACAAATCATCAGAATTCAGGTAGGTAGCTCTTAACTTTCAATGTTCTATCTTCTCAGTTGAGGTTTTCCTGTACCCGTGAATGTGCCCTTTTACATTTTAATAAAGAACATAAAAGATAGGGATAGATGAGATGCCTAGCTCCTATAGTATTTCAAGGCTTTCCTTCTTATTTTCCAGTTCCAGAAAAATTACAGTGATTGTGATCTTTAGCCTGTATTGCTCCTTGTCACTTATATGTTATTTTCTCTAGTATAACAACAGAAATATCAGGCCTTCCTTATCAATATCAGGCCTGTATTTTCGTTAGCCTCAACAGCACCTGTAAATGAGTAATTTGGGGGAAGAATATCTGAGTCAGCAAGAATCTATCCTGACAGGATAAGAAAAAAACAGGTTCTAATAACTTTTTGGTTGGACTCATTCCTAGGAGATAAGGGAAGGATAAAGGAGCCCTGGAAAGGAGTGTAAACTCTAAGCCCTTGTACTGCCTCCTATGAAAAGCACATGGTTCACAGGGGTAGGGGACTGGGAGCAGGGGGCAGATGACTGCTGAGCTCCTTTCCAGTCTCACATTCTGTGATTCTAGGAGGTTAGGAATATTGATTTAGAGCAGTCCACAAACTTTTTTTTCTCTTTGATAAGATCTCTGTTGGGATCTGTTTTTAGAGTCACTAAGTCTGAGTTAACCATACTATATTTTAGTGGGTATTAGGAAATCTCTTGTTTTCGCAATGGGAAAAAGGTGATTCCCTCCCTGCCCTCCTCCCCAGGAAAAATACCCCCAAGTGAAAAAATGACCCAAGAAGTGGTTATACAGTAACGCTGATTTAAAAGGTTAGAATTTGAGGGGGGGAAAATAGTAGTGAGAGATAGGAAATGGAAAGGAGGGCCTATTAAGTAGAGGCATTTATTCTGTGAAAAAAAAATCTGTATATCAAATTTCAGATGGAATCTATTGAGCAGATGTTTCTGATGATGGTCTTTGGAGGGTTCTTCTTGCATTTGGTAGCAGGAAGGACTCCCAGAGATGCCTTGTTGTTGCTCAGTCGCTAAGTCGTGTCCAACTGTTTGGTACCCCATGAACTGTAGCATGCCAGGCTTCCCAGTCCTTCACTGTCTCCCTGAGCAGGGAGGATTCCCAGAGCTGCCTTGGCTTCTTTTTTTATTTCTTTTTTTTTTGCCAAAAGTTTTTATCTGTTCTGATTTTAAGGTTGGGTGCTTTCTGTCCATTAACATAAGGTGGGTCGTTTGCAGCTAGCTGGTTTCATTTCTGGTTTTGTACAGGCAGCAACCAGCACTACACGATATAGGTTATGTTAATTTTTTGTCTTTCTAATTTACCAGTGACTGGCTCATTAACCAGACAGCCGCAAGTGCTGTACAATAATGGGCTTTCTGTCCCTATAGGATGGGCTGCTTTGTTCTGAAGTGCCACTGAGAGAAGCTTATTCTGTAATAACAAAGAAACCCAGAAATAGTATCTTCTTTGATTGAAATAGACATGTGATCTTTCTTTTGTTTATGATTATAGCAGACTCTAATTTACCGATACCAATGATGAGGATCCATGGTTTTGTTGACCTCAAAAAATTGTTTCTTTTTGAAATTTCTCATGATTTTTCTGGACACCAGATTGTTTTTCTAATAAGTATTTTATTTAGACTGATAGTTAATTGAATTTTAGCCCCTAATAAAGGGGGTGGATAATTTATAAAAGGACAAAAAAACCCAAACAATAATAAATCAATGGATATATACATTTATACTCATTAATAATAAAAAATCTAATATAAGTGGCAGTGAATTACTAATTTCTGCTTATTAGGTTTTTAAAAATGATAGTATTTAATTCTGGGCAAAATATGGAAAATCTGATGTATGGTTGATAGGAATATGAATTTGACAGCCTTTCTGGAAACTAGGCAACAGTATTAAGACACTTAAAAAGTTACTACCTTTTCAAGGGCTTGGGAGAAATTGGGAGTGATTGCTAACTGGCATGGGGTTTTTTTGGGGGTGATTAAAATGTTCTAAATCAGATAATTATGATAGTTGCAACTCTGAGATACCAAAAAACACTGAATTTGACTGTTTACAAGGTATATTTTATGGTATGCAAACTGTATCTCTGTAATGCTGTTAAAATAGTTAATGGTTTTTGATCTAGTGCTGCTGCTGCTGCTGCTGCTGCTAAGTCGCTTCAGTCGTGTCCGACTCTGTGTGACCCCATAGACGGCAGCCCACCAGGCTCCTCCGTCCATGGGATTTTCCAGGCAAGAGTACTGGAGTGGGGTGCCATTGCCTTCTCCTTTGACCTAGTACTTCCATTTAAAGTAATCATAAGTAAGGTCAGATTTATGCTCAGTGATACAGAGTTTTATTACATCAAACATTGGAAGCATCTCAGTTCAATTAGGGAAAGGTTTAAAAACTAATTGTATCTGTGTATGATGTAATTAATCATCCTCAAGTTGTGAGTGCTTTTCTGGTGATAAAGAAAAACATATCTATGGATTTTTAAGTGAAGGAGAACGTTTTTAAACCAGGTACCCTGTATCCTTCCATGGAGTATTTTTTTTTTTTCCCCATGGAGTATTTTATATGTGAATATTTTTTTAACTGAAGGGAATAATCTCTCTTGATATTTTGGGATATGTGTGTGGATAATGAGTTATTTATTTTTTAAGCTTTTTACTTTGGAAAATTGGAGAACATATATATAAGAGGCAGAATAATATTATGTATCACCATGTATCTAGCTTTAAAAATGTTCAGTTCTTGGCCAATTTTGTGTCTTCTATACCCCAGTTCTTTTCCACCTCCTCCTTGTTTTGAGGCAAGAAACCAGTTTGTCCTGTAAAGTGTCCTACAGATTGTATTTTGCTGATTGCATCCCTGTGGCTTAACACGTTCCTCTGTGCTCTTCTGTGTGTTTCCTGTAAATTGGTAGCTGAATCTAGAGGCTTGACCAGATTTAGGGTAAAAAAATTTTTTTTGTCAGACTGGTAATAGTGTATTAATTTTATTTTTATTTTCTTCCTTAATTATGAAGTATATTTTCTGAAATTTCTTCTACAAACATGCTTGCCATTAGAAATAAAATAAATAAATAAATATCATTAAGGAAAAGTCTGTTGTGAACCTTCTACAATTGGTAGGAGTAATGGGCTGTGGGCAATAATCAAATTAAATAATTCACATGTGAATATCCAGAGTTGACTGCAGTTGTAGTTGTTTTTGCTAAGTTGGAAAGTTCTCATGATGATTATAGTTGCTGAAAAATGTTTTGCATGTTGTCTTATCCAGCTTTTACACTGTTATATCTGTATGTGAATTTTTTGGCTTGCAGAAATAGACATTGGAAGACGGAACTAATCCAGAGGAATCCTCCCTTATTTGTCTTCATTCCTTACTTACACCAATCTCACAAGTACTTTATCTTCAATTATGTCTTGTCCTTGTACATAGTTGCAGAGTTGGTTATTTTTTTTAACAGGTAGGCCTCCAGTGCAGTTCAGTTCAGTCGCTCAGTCGTGTCTGACTCTTTGCAATCCCATGGACTTCAGCACGCCAGGCTTCCCTGCCTATCACCAACTCCCAGAGCCTACTCAAACTCATGTCCATCGAGTTAGTGATGCCATCCAACCATCTCATCCTCTGTCACAGCCAAGTTACCTCCATAAAATAAAAGTATAATGTGACTTCACTATATTCCAAACACACCAATCTGAGACTGATATTTCCTTTTAAGAATTTAGTATTGAGGCTGAAGGAAAGGTGTACACACTTATCCATATTCTTTTATATTTGATAGACCCCTAAAGGAATTAATAACATTTGATATTGTCTTCCCTGATAGTTCAGTTGGTAAAGAATCTGCCTGCAATGCAGGAGACCCCGGTTTGATTCCTGGGTCGAGAAGATCTGCTGGAGAAGGGATAGGCTTCCCACTCCAGTATTTCTTGGGCTTCCCTGGTGGCTCAGCTGGTAAAGAATCCGCCTACAATGCGGGAGACCTGGGTTTGATCCCTGGGTTGGGAAGATCCCCTAGAGAAGGGAAAGGCTACCCACTCTAGTATTCTGGCCTGGAGAATTCCATGGACTATACAGTCCTTGGGGTCTCAAAGAGTTGGATGCACTGAGCGACTTTCAGTTTCACTTTCAGGTACCTTGGAGGGGGCTTCCCAGGTGGCGCTAGTGGTAAGCTTATCTGCTAGTGCAGAAGATGTAAGAGATGCTGGTTCAATTCCTGGGTGAGGAAGATCCCTTGGAGGAGGAAATGGCAACCCACTCCAGTACTCTTGCCTGGAGAATCCCATGGACAGAGGAGCCTGGCAGGGTCCATAGGGTCCCATAGAGTCAGACACAAGTGACTTAGCATGTATGCATGCAGGTACCTTGAAGAGATCAACTCTAGTGGTTTGAGGTGAACTTCCCATTAATTAATATTTTATCTATATGGAAGAAACTATTTTTCCAAGAATTGTTATTTTACCTAGGGCTTCCCTCACAGCTCAGTTAGTAAAGAGTCCACCTGCAGCGCAGGAGACCCTGGTTGGATTCCTGGGTTAGGAAGATCTGCTGGAGAAGGGATTTCCACTCCAGTGTTCTTGGGCTTCCCTCGTGACTCAACTGGTAAAGAATCCACCTGCAATGTGGAAGACCTGGGTTCAGTCCCTGGGTTGGGAAGATCCCCTGGAGAAGGGAAAAGCTACCCACTCCAGTATTCTGGCCTGGAGAATTCCATGGACTGTATAGTCTGAGGGATCACAAAGAGTAAGACATGACTGAGCGACTCTCACTTCACAGAAAAGCTCTTCTTCCTCTTAAGTTTCTGCGTTGGCTTGTTCAAGGAAAGGTTATCCTGTGTCTGGCTCTAAAATTGCATTACTGACCAGGATTAATCTGGTTCAAGAAGATGCTTGCAGTTTTAGCCTTCATGATCCAGCAAATAGACCATTTGTAAAACTCTTTGCTGATACTCCTTTATGTGCAGGATAAAATTCAGTACCCTTTGTCATAAAAGGTCCCTCATGGTCTGACTTCTTCCTTTCTCCTCATACTCATCCTCTCCCTCTGTTCTTTATGTTTGAGTTCTGTCAGACTACTTGTAGTTCCCTAAATATGTCATGCCAGCTGGCTGTTCTCCCTCTCTGAATATCTTCTCCTTTCTCACACTCTTTTCCTGTGTTGTCTTACCTTTGCAAATCCCAGCTTAGATGTCCTCATCGTTATTGTTATCTTATCATGCTATGTTACAAACACGTACTGACACAAATCCACTTGAGAATAAGGTCCATGTGTTACTCTTTTCTGTAACTGGCCTACTTACCATAAGGCCTCAGCATATAGTAGGCAATTAATAAATGTTTGAATTGAGTTGAAGCATAGGTGGGGGCTCTAACAGACTATAGTTCAGCTCTTCGAGAAACTGTATTTTTATTGCGGTCATCTTTGAAAAACTGACCTTTCTTAGAAAAGTTTAGTATCCTTTCCCTACCCCAGTTTGTATTTGCGTTAGCAGTTGTGATCTGGAAAGTGGAAGTTGCAGATAGTCTGGATTGCCTCCCTAGAGAGCCCTCGCAGGTACTTCAGAGAACACTGAGTCGTGCCACATCCTGCTGCTGGGACATGGAAGCAGCAGCACGGGGGAGCAAGATGCTCTCAGCCCTTATCCTTGGCCTTGTTAAACTTCCTTGTTTGTTGAGGTGATGAACTGGCTTTGGAGAGAAGATTAATGGCCTTGGGGCAGCTCTTGAGGCTTACTCCTGTTAAACTACTTTCATTCTTTAATTTCGTGTATAATTACAGTATCCTTGAAGTGATGGGGTGGAAATATTGGAATAGGGTTGCCATTAGTGACTGGGTTTCTTTAAGTTCTTGGTTTCTTCCATCCCTCATTTTTTGTATTGTTTAAAATACATAACATGGATTCATGTTTATTGAAAACAGTGCAAAACATCTAGAGACCAAAATTAAAGTTCCTCTGACAGTCCCTGCATGCATATGTATGTATGTATATCTATGTATTCATAGATACAGCTTTTTCTAAAAAAAAAAAAAAGGATTATACTCTTAGTATGGTATTCTGTGAATATGTCAGGTCATTAGGTCACGTGTTGTATTGAGAAGATGAGATCGTTTATAAGCATGAATGATCTCTTGGTCATCCTTATTCTCGTTTGATCAGTTGCTGTGATGATAGCTAATAACACTGCTCCTTTGTAAAATTGAATAGGACATATATTGGGCATATATAGGTGCCTTGTTTGTATTTTCTTGTCTTTTTAGCAAGATCAACCATGGTATTTTTAAAGATAATTTTATTTGTTTATATTTGCCTCTGCTGGGTCTTTGTTGCTGTGCAGGCTTTTCTCAAGTTTCGGTGAGCAGGGGCTGCTCTCTCTAGTTGAGGTGCTCGGGCTTCTCATTAGTGGCTTTTTCTTGTTGAGGAGCACGGGCTTTAGGCATATGGGCTCAGTAGCTGCAGCTCCCGTGCCCCAGAGCGCAGGCTCAATAGTTGTGGCGCACAGGCTTGGTTGCTCCACAGCATGCGGGATCTTCCTGGATCAGAGATTGCCTCTAGGTCTTCTGCATTGGCAGGCAGATTCTTTACCACTGAGCACCAAGGAAGCCAACTATAATACTTTTATAAGTGACTTAAGTATGTTGTTTCTTATACCTCCAAACAATCCTGCATGATTTGTTATTGTTAATATCACATATAGATGAGGAAACTGAGGCTTAAGGAGGTTTAAGCTAATTTACTCAGAGTCATACAACTAAGAGTGCCTGTTCAGAGAAAGACTCAAGTCAATCTAGCTTTAAAAGCCATACCTCACTGCCCTGCTGAACTGCTTCTCTGGTGATGCATTTGGCCTCCCTTAATTCCTTGGTGGCTCAGTGTTAAAGAATCTGCCTGTCAGTGCAGGAGACGCAGGTTCGATTCCTGGGTTGGGAAGATCCCTGGAGAAGGAAATGGCAACCCACTCCAGTTCTTGACTGGGAAATCCCATGGACAGAGTAGCCTGGTGGGTTACAGTCCATGGATTTGCAAAGAGTCGGACACAACGTAGCAACTAAACAGCAACAACAAAGATCTTAGAACAGTTGTCTCTCAAACCATCTTCAGTGAAGGACTAGTGTTGTCTTTTTCCCCCGGTCTACATCTGATCAAATTTTTGTAAAATACAATATAAATAAGTTACTAGATAAGTTAAAAAGGCACACAAAATACAAACCCAAATATATCCTTATGTTCGAAATTACTTGGTCAAATTGCTATAAAAATTACTAAATTCTTGCTTTCAGTTTCTGTACTTACTTCCTGACAGTCTGGTAAAATCACTGGACTACAGACACTCTGCAGGGCACTGCCCTGGAGGCTTTTGAGTTGGATCATAGAAAGATTCATAAGAACCAGTCTTTTTTTTTGAAAAAAAATTTTATTGTGAAAGATTTTAAATATATACAGAAGTAGAGAGGAGAGCATAAGGAATTTCATGTACTCATCACCCAGCTTCAGCAGTGAAGAACTCACAGTCAGTCTTGTTTCCTCTTCTTTCACATCCTTTGCCCCTTGGCAGGCTATTGTTTTGACACAAATCCCAAATACGTCATTTCATTCATAAATATCTTAGTATGTATCTCTAAAAGATAGGGACTCTTTAAAAACAGAACTTCCATAATATCATCATATCCCCCCAAATTAACAGTAATTCCTTAATATTTTCAGACCTACTGTCAGTGTTCTGATTTCCCCAATTTTTTTGTAAACATCTTTTTATGCACCCATATTTATTCCTTCAAATAATAATTAGCTTTTCCTTCATTCTGTTAATTCGATACATTACAGTTGTTGATTTTTGTATCTTGAACCACCCTTGTATTCCTGGGATAAGTCCCTGGAATTAGTCATGGTATATAATCCTTTTAATATGCTGCTGAATTCATGTTGATAATATTTTATTGAGGATTTTTGCCTCAATATTCATAACATGTATTGGACTGTAGTTTTCTTGTAGTGTTTTGTCTGGCTTTGGTATCAGTAATGTTCTCCTCATTAAATGAGTCAGGTTTTCTGGGAAGTTTGAGAAGGGTTGATGTCAGTTCTGAAGAAGTGGTTTTTAGATGGAGCTTCAGTGCTCACTTTTTGTGTGTCCTTGACCAAGTTGGTTCACTTTTTTGAGCCTTTGTTCCTTTATCTGAAAAAGGATGTCTGATTGAGTTAGCTGTTCTTTAATGCACCTCTGTCAGTTTATTGCCCTGAACCAGGGTCTAATTTTATAGAAAGACGTTTGCTTTCATCATAACAACTTGTTCAGTTCGAGAATGAATTTTGGGGATTCCCTGGCCATCCAGTGGTTAGGACTCTGAGCTTTCACTGCTGAGGGCCCAGGTTTGGTCACTGGTTGGGGAACTCAGATCCCATAAGCCATGCAGTGTGGCCGAGAAACCCCAAAACAGACAACAAAAAAGATGAATTTCTTCTTGAAATTAATAGAATCACAGACTTGAAAGTTGAAAGGGGCTCTAAGTTTATTTGATTTAGTCATTTGGCTTTGCAGAAGCAAATGCTTATGTCTACACCATAGGTAAAATAGCTAAAGTCCGTTGAGTTTAAGTGGTTTTTCCCAAGGTGTATAGCTAGCACTTAAGTCTGTTTACCACAGAACCAGTAGTGCACATAGGGTCTTTTATAAAATTAGCTTAAGTGGATAACGATCTTCTCTTTCTCCTTCCCTTTAGGTTCTTTGCCCTGACATCCCTTCGTCTTGTGTTTTTACTTGCATTCAGCTCAATGATTATTGTGTGTATAGATCAATGGAAGAACAAAATCTGGCCTGAAATAAAAGGTGAGTTTGGTAGGACTTAGAACATTCTGAACCGGAAATTGTCTATCATTTTTACCTGTAGTTTTAGGAGTTTCTGGAGGAGTATGTGAAGCTGGGAATAGCTTTTGAAGTCTGAATTATTTGCTTTAGGAGACACTTGAAGGGCTAGCGCCCCACCCACAGTGCCTTAGAGCTGAGTTCTGTCCTTCCCATTGTTGTTAAGCTCAGGAAATCTGTATCCACCACCTGAGATATCCTTTCCTTCATAATTGGTGTGAGGAATAAATAGTCATCAAGTTGTTAAATAATTTTCCTCACTGGATACTGCATCAATACCAAGGCAGTATCAGTTTGCCTCTCAGGAATTTCTTTTAAATTGTTTAAAAAGACTGATAAATAGGAGGTTAGGGGAGTAAGGAATAACAGCAGCTTTGGGATTTCAGAGCGAGGAGAGGAGTAAGAGTGGCATTACAGTTAGCAGAGGTAGGCAGCGGCAGGCTGGGCAGTTGGTTTGGGTGGAGACTGAGAGTGAGGAAAATTGATGTAGGTTGGACATGTTATTTTTGAAGTGCTGGCAGAATATTCAAACTAGAGTGTACAGTTTTTAAATACATTCCCATCCTATTTTGCAGAGACTTCAAGGAATCATGTAGTTCACCCACCTGTCCTATGGCTAGTGAATGTCAGAAGACTTTTCATCATTGATTGTAGTTAATAGGTCTCTTTTGAATAGCAGATTTCCAGAGTTAAAGTAGTCATAACATGCCCTCATGACCTGGCACACATTGATGCATATGAGCAACCCAGACACACTTGAGGGGTGGGTGGGATGAACTTCTTTGTGTGCACCTTGGCTCTCAGCTGTAGTAATTAGAAGGGGCCCTAATGCTCCATTTGAATTCCCACCCCATCCTACCAGAGAAATGAGCAGGCATTAGCTATCATTCCCTTGTCTGTAGCTCCCTAACTGGCAGTATAACATGGTGTCTCCTTTTTATTGGCTGTTACTGTTTTCCTTTCCCCCACCTATTAAAACTTGAGCTATCAGACCAACAGCCTAACATTTTCATGTTTTGTTTTCCCTACCAACTAATGCTGGTGTTTGTTTTAATATTGTAGTGCCAAGACCCGGCGTGTTAGACAATGAGAGGTATGGAATGCTAATTAAATCCCTTTTTGTTGCTCTGATTGATTCTCTTGTTGTAATATTCTGGTTACAGGTTGTTAACTCCATGTTCTGGATACAGATTAGAAGCTGAGAACCTAGTCTGTTGCAAATAATCATTTTAACAAATCCTAAAGTTCAGGCAGCAGTAGGTTGAGATGCTGAGCGTCCTGTGATACTTGTAAGAGACATTTCTGAGAAAGCAACATTAGCGTGCTGACGTACCAAGGAATTATTCAGCCCGTGTGAAAACTTAGAGGCAACTTACCTCATTTGTCTCCTGGCTTTTATAAAAACCAGGTCATTTAGTGTTTCTGTTACCTTTGGCTGTTTAAAGTTCCTGGTCAGAAAACACATTCGTTTCTGGCATCAGCAAGCCAAAGATTCCTCTTGTGGCTTACAGCTCCTGCTTTCATTTTTCAGTTCATTCATGTCATATGTTGGATTGTCTTTGCTGGGTTTATTTTGGTTTTGTTTTGTTTTCTCTCTAGGGGGCACATCCATCACCTCCACCCCACCCGCCACAGTGCTGTCAGACTGTGCTTTGTGTTTTCTCCTGGATTGCAATCTCAGTGAATTGCAATAGTCTGAGCACAGGAAAGATGCTTTTAAGCACAAAGGGCCTAGGAGCTGGTGGCAGGTTTACACACGTGGATTGGGCTGCTGGCTCATAGGGTGGAGTTGTCAGAACAAGTTTGCCCTCCTAGTCCTTAAATTCAAGTTTCAACCTGGAGAGCCAAGAAGAAAGTCGTGCTTCACCTCTAGAGCACCTCGGGCTAGCCACTCCCCAAGCCCCTATTTAAACCCGGAACCATCAGCTGCCTTCAAAGTGAGATGGGGGGGGAACCCTCAGCACCCTCCTTTCACAGCTCCCCCTTCTCTTTCCCGTAGCTGGGGTTTTGTGCACCCTCGGTTACTCAGCGTGCCCGAGCTCTGCCACCACGTAGCTGAAGTCTGGGTTAGTGGGACCATTTTCATAAGGAATCTTTTGCTTTTCAAAAAGCAAAACCCAGGCAAGGTAAGACTCTTCCCTTTTTCACTCTCATTTCTGGCTTCTCAGTTCAGTTCATGCTAAACTGAAACAGCCCTTTTACTACCTATCCTCATTCAAGAAAGAAAAGACCATGGTGCTGGTAGAGACAAGGGAAGTCATAGGAAGGGGCTTCTGACCAGCCACTAGGACTAAGGCAAGAACTCGATGACTCCTTCAGGTGCTTGCCACTTAGATTAGGCCATCTTCCTGCCCCAAGATGGGAAAGAAAGCTTGCTTGTGTGCATTCTGTGTCATATTAAACATGTGGTAAGTGGTTGAGTTTTTCATTTTATTTTACTTTGCCTTAAAAAAGCCCACCACCAGCACTTGTTTTCAGAGAGAATTTTTGGCTCAGTCCTATTCAAACCATTTCCCAGCATGAAAGGTGCAGCCCTGTGGGGTTAGCCATGTGAGAAGAGTTTGAATAGAAGTGGACATGCTCCCTTTCCTCCCCAGCAGAATCATCAGCAGCAGCAGTGGCTAGGTACATGTCATTCTGACATGTCCATGCTTTATTCAGAGGTCATAAAAAATCATTTCAGTCACATTCCATCTTACCTGCTCCCCATCCCCACCCCATCCCCTGCCATATAGCAGAAACTTAATATTGTTTCCTGACACCCCTAGTTCTGCTTGCTGAGCTGTGGGATACTGACCTTTTTGGCTGTCTTGGGCCGCTACATCCCTGGGCTCCTGCTCTCCTACTTAATTCGTAAGTACGATATATACCTCCCCCACAAGCTTAACCTACTCATAGCTTCTCTAGCCATAGCTAACTTTGTCTAGAGAGAGGACTTTTATATTTTTGTTCTCCAGGAAATGACCTTTTTTATTTTCATGTCCTGTTTAGAGTCATGAAAATACCTTTCTTCTTACCTGTCAAGCTCCCACATATAAAGTCCTTTTCTTACCGAATTTTAGAAACTGACAAGGGTCCACTAACCAGCTATAAAGAAAGGACTGTCTGTTCCTATTTCAGGAGGGAATTTTTAGAGTCAGTGTATTGTGTAACAGTAGGACATAACTCTTAGGATTCTGTTCTAGATTCTGTTTACTCTGTAGGTTACTAGGTTCTGTTTACCTGGAGCACTTCCCCCCACCCCACCCCTCCAGAGCAGTTTTGTAAATTTAGTTACTTCATATTGGCATGAACTCTGTCTACTTGAGGCTGGAAGAACTGAGCAATAATGACCCTGGTGATTATATAGCAGAAGCTCGAATGATGTGTTGTGTAGCTGCCGAGGCATTGTTACCATCTGGTCGTGTTTATGACTCAGCGACACCCATATGCAGGTGACAGCACTGGTTCTGCCCTTGATGTGTCAGCAGCACAGCCCACCGTGCACAGCCCTGTCAGGGCTACAGAAGTCTCTGACCCCAAAAATCTTCACCTCGTGAAGATGACCTGCAGAATTAAGCAGGACCGTCCCACACTAAGTGTCCCAGCCCTAAGGACACACGGCAGAGGGACAGTGAGGACTGTGTATGCAGCCCTTTCTCCATCTCACCACTCTTTCTCACTCCTCTCAGTTGTCACTGTCATGATGTGGCCCCTCGCTGTGTACCACCGACTGTGGGACCGAGTGTATGTACGGCTGAAGCCCGCACTGCAGCGGCTGGACTTCAGCGTTCGTGGCTACATGATGTCCAAGCAGAGAGAGAGACAATGTAAGTGTCCAGGGGAACCTTCCGTCCATTTGGGCAGTTTGGGGAGGAGAAGCCCAGAGGTTTGGCGTCATAGGTCCTTGAACATGGAGAAGTGGGATGTGGTTGGTGCGTAGCGGGGTGGTAGGTAAAAGTGATGATCTACTCTAGGGAACTCTGCAGGCTTACCAATTTTTCCCTTTGGAATTCTAGACACTCCCATTTTAGACAAATATGAGACAAGTTCTCCCAAGTCATATAAAAGACAGTGAAGATAGTCCCAGTGTTAGCTGCTTTTTATGAAGCACGTCCCATGTGCCCAAGCACTGAGCTGGCTGCTCTGCATACATTGTCTGTACAACACCCTTAAAAAGAGGGTGATATTTTCCTTTTCTGGTTGAGGAAACTGAAGCTCACGGTTAGTAAATGGCAGAGTAGGTCTTTTAAACTCCTCAGGTGGGCCTCTGTTCACTCCTGAAAGCTGCCTTCCCAAAGTGATTGAAAACTGGCTTCTGAAGCCGGGTGTATACTAGCCTGAGATCCTCCAACCCACAAACGACAGTCGAGCGAGCTTTTCCCTCTCTTCTGTGGTGTGGTCGGCTTGGGTCTTCATTAAGCCCTGGCCTTCTAAGAGCCCTGCACATGGGTGCCAAGGCCTGGCTCCGCCTGATGCAGCCAGTTGAACAGTACCACTCCTCAGAAGCCTGGTTCAGCCCAGTGGGGTGTCTCCCTTTGCCTTCTCTGTGATAGTATCCACTTTCACACTGATATCTGATCTGTTCTTAGCTGAGCTTGAGGCTTGTTGACAAGACTGGTAGTTGATCTGACCAGAACAGAAAGGGTTTCTTTCCTGTGTTATGTTATTAGCTTACCTTGCTACTTAGGCAGTTCCTTCCTCAGACATCGTTATGTAGGTTTAAGGGGTTCATTCTCTGGTATTCTGACTTTAATGCCTTTGAAATTCGAAGAGGGCGGGAGTTTGCCCTCAAGGGAAGGTGTTCATGGCTTCTGCTCTTCCCACACAGTGCGGCGCAGAGCTCTCCACCCAGAGCGTGCTGCGGACAACCACAGTGACAGCGAGGAGGAGCTTGCTGCCTTCTGTCCTCAGGTATCTGGGGTGTGGGGAGCTGCCTCACTGGCCAGTTTTTTTAGCTCCTTTTTTACCATCTGGTACTCCTGTTTAGACAGTAAACAGGTTTCCAGGGTCACTGTGGGCTCTCCAAGGACCTTCCTTGCCCCCAAGAGCAGTGAGGAGAGAAGCTAGTATTATATTGGGACTTTGTATGTAGATCTTTGTTTGAGTTTGGTGACCAGCACACCCTCTTCCATGTCTCCTTTTAACCCCTGCCATCAGGGCAGAACTTCTGCAACTGGCCTGATCTCTCTTTAAACAGCCCAGCTTGCCTTAGGTCAAGCGGTAACCTGTGCATTTCCTCCTGGCCACCTGTGAAAAGTATTCTCTGGGTCAGTTATTTGCATCAGAGTATAAGTGGCTGGTTGACTATCAAGGCTGCTTTCCTTCCTGGGCTCAAGATTGATGAAAAAGAGTGTTTTCCCTGGGGGAGCAACCTGAAAGGGGTCAGGATTCTGACTGAAGTCGCCATCCATGCCTGGTTACACTGTTAGCCTTAGGGGTAGCCTTTGGGGCCAGCTCACTGGTGAAGCTGTAAGTGGCAGACTGCATCTGTTTTCTAATGGCACCGCTTCTTCATGCTTGTTGGTCTTGTCTTTACCTCAGCTGGATGATTCCACTGTTGCCAGGGAACTGGCCATCACAGACTCCGAGCACTCGGATGCTGAGGTCTCCTGTACAGACAACGGTACATTCAACCTTTCACGGGGCCAAACACCTCTAACAGAAGGCTCTGAAGGTGAGAGGAACCTTGGACCCAAATTGATACTGGCTCTGACTGTTGCCACTCAGCTTTGCAGGCAGCAGGGACACTACCCCCGCCTCACCTGTTTTCCGAGCTGTGGATTAGGTGGTGGAGCAGCTTTAGGGGCATGGCTCCAGCCAGATGGCACTGCTGCTCCCCTGGAAGTCCTCAGTCGCTTAGTGGCCTCAGGATCAAAGCTCATGGGGGACATGGCAGAGAAAGGGGAAGTTCTTTGGCCAGTAAAGGTAACAGCAGTCTATAAGTGGAGGGGGAAGGCTGACCAGTGCCAGAAATCCAGGGTGGAAACATCTGGTTATTTGGGGCTGACGTGGTGGGGCTGGGGCACAGGAATGCCAGGCGGTTGCCATGTCTCAGACACTCCTCTGTTCTCCCAGACCTAGATGGTCACAGTGATCCAGAGGAATCCTTCGCCAGAGACCTTCCAGACTTCCCTTCCATTAACGTGGATCCTACGGGCCTGGATGACGAGGACGATACCAGCATTGGGATGCCCAGCTTGATGTACCGGTCCCCGCCGGGGGCTGGGGAGTCTCAGGGCCCCCCTGCCAGCCGGGAAGAGGCCGCACTGCCGGAGCTTTTGCTTGGTGCCCTGCCTGCAGGATCCAACCTCACCAGCAACCTTGCTAGCCTGGTTTCGCAGGGCATGATCCAACTGGCCCTGTCAGGGGCCTCCCAGCCAGGCCCTTCTGGCCTACCTCCCCGGAGAGCCACCAGAGGTGTCCTCAGGGCACCCAGTTCAGACCTGGACACTGATGCTGAGGGGGATGACTTTGAACTTCTGGACCAGTCAGAGCTGAATCAGCTGGACCCTGCCAGTTCCAGGAGCCACTGAGGAGAGACTTCCTTTGGGGGGGGTCACTGTGGTTTAAGTTTTCTTCTCCCCATTCCACTTAAGGTGAAGGGGCAAGGGAAGAACCCAGGTCCAACCCTCTGAATTATATATAGTATGCACGGTGGCCTGGCTGATGCTCAGAGGCCTACTCAGAGAGGATACTCACTCCCTTGCTATCAGCTAGATGCTGATATCTGAGCTCAAGTCACCGAAGTGAGAGTGTGCTCCCCTGAGGGACACTTCTCTCCATCAGGATGGTGGTACTTTTGGGGAACAAAGTAGTCAGGGGTATTGGTTCCCTTTTGAGGGGATGCTGCTGTGTGCTTCTAGGTCTGGGTGGTCAGAGGCCCTCAGTGAATAGATCCCTTCCCTTCCTTCCTCCGTTTATCATCTCCCTAGAGCTCCGAGTCAGGCAGCTGGAAGAGTTTTACTGTCCTCTTTTGCTAAGCCATGGTTGATTTGCCTTTTTCTAAGCAAACTTGTCCTTTGGTTCTGCAGAGCAGGCCTGTTCCCCTTGCCTCAGCCCATCCTCATTTCTTGAGGCCTAGCCCCTAGTGCTCCAGAATCTTGCTTGTGAAGTTTTAGAATGTGAACATGAGGTGTGGGTGGGCCTCTTCCACATTACTTTGGGCTGTGGGGTCAGTGGGTTGGGAGGGTGAACGCCTCTGTAGCTCCCAGACTCACTCACTGTTTTGGAGCTGCCTGGTTATTTTTGGTGCTGCTAACCCCTGGCTCCATTTACCCATCAGCCTGAGCAACGAGCATAGCAATACCATACCATTCCATACCATTTCCGTGTTCCCGTTCCTTCCTCTGCTCCTCCTTTGGAGAAGCAGTAATCCCACACAGGCAATGTCAGAGTAGCACTTTACAGACGGCTCAGTGGCATTCATCCCAGGAGCCACCAGCTCTTCTTGCACCAGCTCTTCTTACCCTCTGTTCAGCTCCTTTAATAATTTTGTTTTCAACTGCCCAGTTTGGCAGGGCCTCTTTTAAGATGAGCCCAGTTAGCGAGAATGTGTCTGTAATCAGCAGAAACCCCTGTATGGGGTATCTATATTCTACTGCCCCTAGTAAAAATCATGTGAGACAAAAACAAAATGATCACTAGTTCTAAACCCATGCCTCCCCAATCAGAGCTCAAGCCAAATTCTCCTAATCATCTGTCCCTCCACATAAATTACCCCTTTGCTGATCCTCAGGGACCACTCCCTCCAACACCCCGCACCTGGGTGATGGATGTTGGACAGAGCCAGTTTTCACGTGCTGCAGGTGGGAGTGTGCTAACGTGTTTGCTCTTGGTTGATGGACAAGGTAGAGGCCAGGGAGTAAAAATAGTCAACGGTGAGAGGAGAGAAGAGCTTGGTGTCTGATTCAGTCACTTCCCTTTGTGTGAAGTTGAGAGTAACAGCCTCTCCCTCGCTTTAGGGTTCTCAGACTTTGGACACCTCTCTTCTCAGAGCCCAGATGTCTTACAGGTGAGCTCTGATGTGGAAGAAAACAGGAGGTGTGGGAAAGGAGTGGGATTTTGGCGTTTGCATGAGTGTGTGTAGCTTCAGGCCTTGGGAGTTGGCAGGAGGGAGAAAAGGAAGGAGAGCAAAATCTTTGGAAGGTGTGTTTTGTACCTGCGGATCCTGCTCTGAATCTCCTTAGTCCTCCACTGTGAATCCGGATGGGGATGAGGGTGGGAGGGGTGCTGGGGAATAAATCTTGTATGAGAACAACCTTTAAGAGACTTAACATTGAATGGTGTCTTAGCCTTGAAAGGTCTTGCTAATCTGAGATGTTATTAGAGGAGGTGACAGCCTCAAAGAAAGCCCAGTGTGTGAAGGACCCACTTGCTCATCCTCGGTTTTTTGTTCTGTGACGGCCAGAAAAATCACCATGGTAGGAAGCTAACCGGAGAGCCCAGACAGCATAACCGGCACTCCTGGCGGGCATCTAACCTGCAGTTCCATCATTTCTAATTCTTAATATTGTCCGCTAAACGTGTGAAGAGGAATACAGGTTTAAAAGGCTAATGAGATTTGAGGTAATAGAGGCTTTTAAAAGTAGCACCATGCCCCACTGGATTCTTTGAGCTGCAGGAACAGCTGTTCTTTGGCCTTCAGCTGACCTCAGAAACTAGAAATAACTTATTTTAAGGCTTTGTCCCACTCGCCACTGTGGGCAGGAATGGAAAGCACCTGTCAGGTGTTGCCCTAAGACTGTCTCTGCCAAAAAGAAACTTCTACAAGCTTTGTGGCTTACGATCAGCCCCCTCCCAACCATACCTTCAACCACAGCGTGTGCTGAGCGCCCCCTGCGTGAGAAGCTCGGTAACGGGCAAACAAACGCAGCGTTATTCCTTGCAGGGCGTCTACGCGTCGTTCTATTAAGTCTTCACAACCCCCCACCCCCCGCAAGCACCTCTTGTTCCCGTTTTACAAAAGATAAAAACCGAGAGAAAGGCTTGGGCCGTGGGACGGGACACGCCTTTGGGTAACTGTGACCTTGAGCAAGTCACTTGCCCAGCGGGAGCTGATGCCGAGATTCCTTTCCACTCAAATATTCAGTCCAGCTCAAGGTCACGAGTGCTCAGCGGCCGCTGGAGCTGGGTCCCGAGACTCCAAGGCGTGATTCCCTACAGCCCTGGTTCCGAAGGGAGGAAGAGAGAGGTTCGAAGCGTACATCCCACCTCTCCAGCAGAGACGCAGGCCGCTGGGGCGGGAGCCGGACTCCCTAGAGCAGGCCGAGCTGAAGTACGGTGCCCGGGAAGGGCCGATCCGCTCCGCTCCTCGCGAAGGCTGCCCCCAGCCAATCACACTTGAGGCCCGCCCTGCCCTTTGCCGGAAGGAGCCGTTACCCCGAGCAACTACAACGTCCGGTTTTCGGAGTTTGGTGGCGGGAAAAGCCATGAGTAAAGGCCGGTCAGAAGCTGCCGCGGGAGGTAACAGCCGTGGGAGCTGGGAGACCGGGAGGAGGGTGGGTTGGGGTCGGTTGAAGGACCCCCCTTCCAGCCTTGTCTCTATCCGTAGCCTCCGGGATCCTGCTGAAGTACCTACAGGAGCAGAACCGGCCCTACAGTGCCCAGGACGTGTTCGGGAACCTGCAGCGGGAACATGGGCTGGGCAAGACGGTGAGAACCCTCTCTTGGGACCCCGGGACCTCCCCTGGGACCCCCAGGGTCCTGCACCTCCAGGTTGCCATTTTAGCCCAGGGCTTCCTAAGGCTTGTCTGGCGCTTCCCCCATCATCGGTGACATCCTTCCGGCTCCCAAAGTCCCTCTCCTGATTGCTCCGTCCTCTCGCCTCTGTCAGGCGGTGGTGAAGGCGCTGGAGCAGCTGGCGCAACAAGGCAAAATCAAAGAGAAGATGTATGGCAAGCAGAAGATATACTTTGCGGACCAGGTGAGGAAAACAGATGTATGAGAGCCCGGCATTAGGTCAGTCAGCCCCTAGTATGAACTCTATTTGGGAGAATTGAAGCATCCAGTGAAATTCACCCGTCTTAGGTCATTTAAAGGGCCCCAGCCAACCTTCAGGACAAAGTGTGGACTCCCTTTGCTGTCGTCCAGACTTCACTAGATTTCCAGACTTGAAATATGATCGATGACAGAAAATCCTGAATTGTTGCTGTCGAGGTCCATTTACGCGTGGAAGTTCTTATTCCCAGTCATCTAGAATGAGAACCAGTCTGCCAAATAGTTTTCCTTCTGTTTGCGGCCCAGACCCCCTTCAGACCCATCAGAATCAATATTGCCAAAGTAGAATGCTTCATTTCGCCCCTAAACCGGCTCCTTTTGTGTTCTTCTCCCTAACGGAATCATTCTTCACCCAGGCCAGAGAGTAGGGAGTCATTCTTTTTGTTTTTGGTTGGCCTCACCACACAGCTTGTGGGATCTTCATTTCCCAACCAGGGATCGAACCCGGGCCCTCAGCAGTGAAAGCACTGAGTCCTAACCACTGGACCACCAGGGAATTCCCTGGGAAATTATTCTTCCTTATTTTACACGCCTAGTCAGCCGTCAAGCCTAGGTGTTTCTCCTTTCTTGACTCCATCCTCTCCTTTCCAGCTGCCACCACTGCTGTGCTTCAGGTGTTCCTCGTCTATTGCAGTATCCTCCTGATCGCCTGGGCTCCTTACACATATCTTAAACATTGCAGCCAGAATAATCTATGTACGTGCAACTCTAGTTATGCCATTTCCCTACCAAAAATTCCAGTGCTCCTTAGAACAGATAAAAGGCACTCAGAGAGTTGGCTCCAGCCTCTCCTGTCCTGGTTATTTCTCCATCCATCAATACTAGCCCATTTAGATGTATTTAACTTCTGTGGCCTTTGCTTGTTGTCCTTCCTCTGCCCGGGTTTTGGAGTCCCTTCTTCCTCTGCCTAGCTAACTCTTACTCATCCATTAGGATTTCACTCAGGCATCACCTCTGGAAACCTTCCTTACTGCTCTGAACTAACTGCCTTCCTCAGGCACTCACCTCTTTGAGGCATCCTCTATTTTAATTGTCTTTCACTTGCCTCCATTACAAAACTGAAGCTCTTCTAAAGCAGACCCCATTTGTCATCCATCTTCCTTTACTCAGTACTCCTACAAGATTTAACATCCACTGTCAAGGCTAATTTCCCTAAAGTAGGTTTCATTATATTACTGCTGTACTGAAGATTCCATAAAGAAGTTGGCCGGTTTTTTTTCCTGTAAAGGGCCAGTTAATATTTTTATGCTTTGCAGACCTGGTGGTCTTTTGTTGCAGCTGCACAGCTGTCAGTGGCATTCAAGTCTGCCATTGTAGGGCAAAACCAGCCACACACAGTATGTAGATGAATGGGTATGGCTATGTTTCCATAAATTTTGTGTTTTTAAAAACATGCATCTGGCAGGATTTGGCCTGCAGGTTGTAGTGCTGCCTTCTGCCTTAATGGTTTACTGCACTTGATTGTAGAGTCCAAACTGCTCAGGGTGGCATTCCAGTTCTTTCTATCCTGCTTCCCATCACCAACTGACAGGATGCCGCTGAGCCCCAGCACAGGCCTTTTCTAGCAGCTGCTCACATGGAAGGGGCGCCTCAGACTCACTGATGTCCTTATCTGAATACCTTCCACCATGCCTCTTCACCTGTCTTGATTCTTACTACTGTGGAAACCTGTAATTAGGTATCAGCCCCTTTAAAAGAATGTTTCTTTACTCCTTCAGCCCAGTGAGTAGTTTTGCTAGTAAACTGCAAGATTATTTCTGTTCTATTGGTCAGGATCCCACACCTCAAAGCCCCTGAGGACGAATAGCAGGTTTCAACTTGTTCTTTCTTGTAGCTTTTTGAGGAAACAGGTTCCAGACTGAACGACTGTTCAGAAGTACCCTCCCACTACCTTCCTGGGCCCTCTGGAGGGTTGGGGAGCCCCAGATTTTCAAGTGTATATGAACATTGCCTTCCCAGATGTGGGTCCCCTCTTGTGCCTCCCATCAGCCTGCTTCTGTTTTTCCTTTTGTCTCTGGCAGGACCAGTTTGACGTGGTCAGTGATGCTGACCTCCAAGGCCTGGATGCCAAAATCTTGGCTCTCACGGCTAAGGTGCAGAGCTTGCAGCAGAGCTGCCGCCACATGGAGGCTGGTAGGACTGGCAGCCCCTGGAAGGTGCCCCTACTGTCAGGGTTGGTCCCAAGGTCAGGGATTACTAAGTGCAGGATTTATTGAGTGCAGTGACATCTCGCAGCAGAGATCCCTTTGCTAGGCTGCCACAGGCATTATGGGCTTCCCTGGTGGCTCAGTGGTAAAAGAATCCACCATTCAATGCAGGAAACAGGGGTTCAATCCCTGGGTCAGGAAGATCCCCTGGAGAAGGAAATGGCAACCCACTCCAGTATTCTTGCCTGGAGAATCCCATGGACAGAGGACCAGTCTGCAGTCGAGGGTCGCAAGAGTCAGACACGACTTAGCCACTAAATAACAACAACACAGGTGTCACATTCAACTTAATGTGTCACAACTAATGGCTTTTGAAGACAAATGGGCAAGGGACATTTATGTTCCCTACTGTGATACCAATACACGGTTCCCACACTCCCCTTTATTCTGCCTATTTAATTGACTACAGCTAATAGTCTACTCGAACTTACACTCCCCAACTGTTTGTAGATTTAGGAGGAAAGAAAACTGGAATAAACTGGTAATTTGGTAAACATTAGTCTTTCTTGAGGCTTTCCAGAATATAGGACCCATTCTGAACCCCGTATGGAGAGAGCCCAGAGCAAGGTGGAGGCCTCGTCTCCTACCTCAGGGTAGCCATTGACTTCAGGGAGGTGTGGTTTTAGAGCTGAAGGAGTTAACTAGTGCCCTGACCACACCGGAGATGCAGAAAGAGATTGAGGAGCTAAAGAAGGAATGTGCTGGCTACAGAGAAAGACTGAAGAACATCAAAGCGGCCACCAACCACGTGACTCCGGAAGAGAAAGAGCAGGTGGGCTGGGAGGGAGGCGGAGCAGGGAGGGCTGCCTCTGCAGGTTCGAAGTGAGGAAGAGGGTTGACCCCAGCAGCTGCTGTGGGCTCAAAGGAACCTGTTTCCCCGTCTAGGTGTACAAGGAGAGGCAGAAGTACCACAAGGAGTGGAGGCAGCGCAAGAGGATGGTAAGTGTAGGGGAGCTCTAGGAACGCCCTGGACGATAGCAGCCCCCAGGGACACAGCTGCCTCGTTTCAGGGGCCCGTCAGGCATGCCCAGTACTGGCATCTGAAACGGGGTGGTCTTATTTCTTCTCAGGCAACAGAGCTGTCTGATGCCATCCTTGAAGGATACCCCAAGAGCAAGAAGCAGTTCTTTGTAAGTGGTGCTCGCCCTCCCTTGCTCCCCCTCCCTTGCTCCCCTGGGACTTTGATCCAAGGCGGTCTCATTCTCTTGTCTCGCTGCCCCACAGGAGGAAGTTGGGATAGAGACGGATGAAGATCACAACGTCAAGCTCCCAGATCCCTGAAAGGCTCCCCCGGCAGGACTGGGAACAGACGTTCTGGACTGGCTGCCGTGTTTAGGTCAGCTCTTTTGTTGTTCCTGGTGGTGCCCACCTTTGGGCACACACCAGAGTACTGGGTGGAGGGAGGGAGCACAGGTGGCCCAGAGAGGATGGGCATGCTTATTTCATCAGCCACTTGTCAACTGCTTAAACTAAACACTTAAATGTGGAACAACGCTAAAGGACAGCATTTGGCAATATTTATTGTAATATAATTTGATACAAAAATATTTCATTTCCTCTGGATAATCACACCTCCCAACTATCAAACCTGAGGAAGGCAAAAGGGAGCTTGGGAACAAGGGCAGAGAGAGGCTGCCAGACACAGCATTCAAGAAGCCCAGGGCCTTACCCAGGATTCTCCTGGGCTCTGCAAGTCAGAAGGCCTTTAAAGAATCTCCTCTACCCACCTTCACTCCCCCAAGTCCTGGGAGAAACGTAGGAAGCACTGAGACGGTAGAGGGCCAGATACACTTGACAGAAAGGCTGCAAATAGTCTGGGGGCCAGTTACTTTTCCAAAATTGTAACTTTAGCAAAATTGCATTGTTTAGAAAAATTAAAGACATTTAATATGTAGTGTTGTGTCACACTTGACTTTGTTGTGCACTGCTGCTGCCTGTGGGGACAGAGGGCAGGAGTGGGTGGGGAGGTTGCTTCCCTCTACCACCCAGAGCAGGGAGGCAGTGGAGTAGGGGGCAAGGGCAGGAACCTGGCAGCCCTGCCCTGAGTTGGCCAGAAAAAGCTCTGGCCTCACCTTGGACTGACCAGGCAGCCCTAGCCTAGGCATGAGGCCGCCTTCCACCCCTCATGGCTGTGGGAGTACTTCCTCTTACTCCCTTCTTCCCATCCAACTACTGCCAAATGGCTGCACTGGCTCAGTGTTGCCAGAGACACCAGAACAGGCAAATAGTAGTTACCAAATATGAGCAGGAATTCCAGGCTTCAAAAAAGGGGAGAGGCCAGGAGCTCTTTAGGGTGCCAAGAGCAGACCTCTATCCTGAGGACTTCTATGGGGGGGGGAAAGACTAGGTAGGTTTGAGATCTATGGTCAAATAAATTAAAGCTTTCATAATACTCTCCCCCCACCAATTCAATGAAGGCGGGGGAGGGCATGGAGGAAGCTGGGGAGCCAAACACTGAGGAGAAAGCAGCTCACTAGTGTGCAGTGCCACAGTCCACTCTCATAAGCCCAGTGGCTCCATGGCCAAGTAGGAGACTCAAAGCCTCTTGCTGGCTGTTCTGCAGGTTCCAAGAGTTGGTCAGTAAAGCTGGTTCTTCAGTTGGTGCAGGACGCCAATCACAATTTCCCGTAGGGTCTGGTGAGGGCCGCACAGAAAGAAAGAGATGACAGTCAAGGAGGGCACAGAGCTGCTCAGTGACACCTGCCTGGGCCAGGTGCGCTCTTTAGAGTACCATTAAAATAAAAAGCCCCTGGAAAGCACTGATGGCTACAGTTTACTTTGCACATGCCCCCAAAATAGGCTGAGATGCATTGCTCTGTGATAAAGCAAATACAGAAATGACTAATGGTATACTTTAGGCGGGGGTATTTGAGGGTTCATTGTAAAACTTGCAATGCTGCAGTATGTTCATGGTGTTTTGCAATAAAAATTTGGGACATGGCTTCAGCTGAAAGCATTTCTTCTAAAATCAGGAACAAAACACGGATGCCCAGTCTCACCATTTTTATTCAACATAGTCTTGGAACTCCTAGTTACACTAATTGGAGAAGAAATAAAAGGAATCCAAATTGGGAAGGAAAAAATAAAACTGTTTGCAGCCGACAAGATATTAAACATGGAAAGTTCTAAAGACACCATCAGAAAACTACTAGAGCTCAACAATGAATTCGTAAAGTTGCAGAATACTACACTGATGTACAGAAATCTCTTGCATTTCTTTAACAATGAAGGATCAAAGAGAAATGTAGGAAACAATCCCATTTACCATCACATCAAAAATAAAAGACCTAGGAATAAACCTACCTAAGGAGGCAAAGACCTGTACTCAGAGGAAGATCCTGATGAAAGAAACTGGACACAAACAGAAAGACACAACCTGTTGTTTGGCTGGAGACTCAACATGGTTAACATGACCATCTACCCAAGGCAATCTAAAGACCCAGTGCAGTCCCTATCAAAATACTAACGGCATTTTTCACAGAACCAGAACAAATAACTTTAAATGTTGTATGGAAACACAAAAGACCCTGAATAACCAAAATAATCTTGAGAAAGAACAGAACTGGAGGAATCATATGACCTGACTTCAAACTATACTTACTACAAAAGCTACAGTAGTCAAAACAGTATGATACTGGCACAAAAACAGACAAGATCAACGGAACAGGAGAGTCCAAAAATAAACCCACGCACTCACGGTCAGTTCATGTACAACAAAGGAGGCAAGAATACACCGTGGAGAACAGACAGTCTGTTCAGTAAGTGGTGCTCGGAAAACTGGACAGCTACATGTAAAAGAATGAAAGTAAAACATTCTCTAATGCTATATACGAAAACTCAAAATAGACGAAAGACCTAAAGTAAGGCTGGATACTATAAAACTCAGAGAAAACCACATGCAGAAGACTGACATAAATCACAGCAATATTTTATTAGAGCCATCTCCTAAAGGAAATTAAATGGGACCCTAGTTGAACTTAAAAGCTATTACACTGCAAAGGAAACCACTGACAAAAAGACAACCTACTGAATGGGAGAAAATATTTGCAAATGATATGACTGACAAGGGGTTAATAGTCAACATGTATAAACAGCTGATAACAACTCAGCATCAGAAAAACAACTAGGGAATTCCCTCGTGGTCCAGTGGTTAGGACTCGGTGCTTTCACTGCTGTGGCCCGGGTTCAACCCCTGGTCAGAGAACTAAGATCACACAAGCCACATGGTATGGCCAAAAAACATCCCTGGAAAACAACCCAATTAAAAAATGGGCAGAAGAACTGAATGGACATTTTTCCAAAGAGGAACTGCACGTGTCCAACAGGGACATGAAGCTGAACGTCACTAATCATCAGAGAAATGTAAATCAAAACCACAATCATCTGTCACCTTATACCTGTCAGAATGGCTATCATCAAAAAGAACACAAATAATAAATGGTGGTAAGGATGTGGAGAAAAGAGGACTCTTGCACACTGCTGGTGGGAATGTAAATTGGTGCAGCTACTGTGGAAAATAATAATAGAGATTTCTCAAAAAACTCAAAGAGCTACCAAATGATCCAGCACTTCCACCCTGACGTACATGTTTGAAAAAAAACAAATACGTGTGTATATTCAAAAAAACAAAAACACTTAATTCAGAGTGTATGTGTGTGATGGAATACTACTCAGCCATAAAGAATGAAATAATCCATTTGCTGCAACATGGACGGACCTAGAAATGATCATATTAATCAGCAAAGGAAGTCATAAAGACAAATACCATATATCACTTATATGTGGAATCTAAAGTACAACACAAAGTATCTGTGAAACAAGATATACAGAACAGACTTGTGGTTGAGAGGGCAGGGTGGGTAGGGGAGAGGCGGAGTTTGGCATTAAGAGACAAACTTACACGTAGGACGATAAACAATAAGGTCGCACTGAATAGCACAGGAAACTTACTATCTGGGACAAACCATAGTGGAAAAGAATATGAAAACGAATATAACTGAGTCACTGCTTACAGCAGGAATTAATATTGTAAATCAACTATACTTCAATAAAACTTAAAAATCAGAAAAACCCCAGATGAATGAGTAAAAATGTGGTACACAAACACAACGGAATACCTCTCAGTTAAAATAAAAAGACAAAACAATGAATATGGACTTAGCATTGTGCTAAGTGAAACGAGTCAGAGAAAGACAAATACTATACGACGTCACTTACAAGTGGAGTCTAAAAAACTACAATGAACCAGTGAATATAACAAAAAAGTACGCTGGACAAACTAGTGGTTACCAGTCGGGAATGGGGGTTGGGGGAACATCAGGGTGGGGGAATGGGAGGTACAAGCGACTGGGGGTGTTGTACAGCATGAGGAATACAGCCAATATTTTGTGATAACTGGAAATGTAGAGTTGCTTTTTTAAATTATACAGAAAAAAACACTGGCAAACAAAAAGAAATCTCAGATACAAGTCAAGCCTCAGTAAAATCAACCAGACCTCAAAAGACTCGGTCAACCGTTAACACACTCTCTATTACAAATAATAATTAGGAACCCCAAGGAAAACTACTGTAGGGGGCCTAGGGTGGGGGCCTTAAATCTTTTCCCAAAACCCCAAGTTAAGTGCAAGTGATCCGGGCTCACTTGCTGGGCAGGCAAGCAGTGCCTGAGGCTGCTGTTACTTGCCACAATGTGAACTAAACAAAGGCATTGCATGAGTGAGTGCTCAGATCATTCTTGCAAAATGAAGCCTCCACAGGAGTATCTGGGCTAGAAAGCAGAGGGAAACAGGAATACAAGTTGTAAAAATACCCTCAAGAAACCTAAAAGCTGCTGCCCTGCCTCTCTGAACAAATCACAGCTTGGGTCACTTTGCCTGAGCGAAGAGCCCCTGACCCCGTGACTACTGCCGCCCCGTACCTGAGGCTTACAGTGCTCCTCAATCCAGCTGAAGACACAGGCCGACAGCTCCTGGAAGCTCGCCACAGAGATGGAGGCATTGAAGGACTGGAAGAGGGAGTCCATGATGCCTTGAAACACGTTGAACTTGACCTGGTCCGAGACCTGGTCCTCCCCCTCATGGGGGTTGTCCTGGTGCGCCTTCACAATCTGCTCATAGTTCCTGAAAGCGAGCAGGCCAGGCCTGAGGGGCTGCAGCAGCTCTCCTGGCCCCTGAAGAGTAATAGCACTTACCCTCCATGCTCCCCGGGGAAGGAGATTCCCAGCGAACTTGTGGGATGGATTCAACATCAGCTTCTACGTCAGCAGTGCTGGCCTACCCCCTCCAACCTTTCCTTCATTAAATCCCACTGGTGTTTCCAGAGTATTATTTGCTACAGTTGGGATTAAGTGGTGCCTACCACACAAGGGACTAAGAATATCATCTGATGCAGCCTTTGAAGAAGGGCAGGGTGTGAACTGAAGAGGCCTCAGAGTCCCCTCAAAACCAGATGCCCTGGTTCCCCCAACCCAACACCCTCCCTTACACTTTCATGATCTTTAGGGCCATGACATCCTTGCGGAGCGTGGATACCTCCTCCTCCTGCTTTTTCTTCTCCTTGTGCAAAAACTGGATGTAGTCAATGGCTGGAGTAGGGGTGGGCGGAGAGGACGTCTCAACAGAAAGACAAGGCTGATTTTGACTCCCCTTCCCTCCAGACCCCACTTCCCCGCCTCCCACCTCCTTAAAACCATCCCACCCGGGCCAGGCCAAAAGTGGCTCTTAGGCTCTAGCCTTCTCACAGCCCCCTTGGCTCCAAGCCCTCCAGCGCTCTCCTGGCCATACTCTTCTGCAGCACGATGGCTTTGCTCAGTTTCTGAGAGCCAAGGGAGAAGTCCTGCTGCTGGCAGGTGGGGACGATGGTCTGTAGATCATCATAGCCTCTCTGTGGAGAGAGCAGGGGAAACGGGTTCCTTTATGGAGGGGTCAAGACAAACGGGCACGCAGCTTTTCTTCCATGATACCAAGTTACATGCTCGCTCACTCAGAGGAGTAGAAAGGAAGGAGAAGTTCACGTCTAGGGCCTAGACTAGCTGCCCCCAAGCTTGCTTGGGACTGCCTGCCGGGGCCAGGGCAGAGTGGATCTGAAGTGTGCAGGTGCTCCCTGAGGTGTGGGCCCCCCCAATCACCTTGATGGCGTCCCTCCTCTTCTGCTCGGCCTGAGTGTGTGCTCGCCGCCGCCGGTCCTTGTAGGACTCCTTGTAGGACTCCTGGTGGTAATCGCTGTCCTCGTCATCTACGCTCAGGGTTGGGGCAGGAAGAGGTCATTCTGGGGCCCAGTGGGGCCCAGCTAGCCCACTTTCCCCAGCTGGGAAGAACCTGGTGCCCAGAGATGGCGAATGGATACAAGAACCTAATGCCCTAGATGACGTGAGGGTGAAACCCTGTGTCTAGAACTAGGGTTACAGCGCCCCCATGTGGAAGGCAGGAGCTGCCTTGTCTAAGAAAAAGACTAAAATGAAGGCACATCTGGTTCCCCGGGTGGGGAGATGTTGCCGCCTACCTGTGTTGGGGACAGAAGAGGCACTGGTGGAACCGATGCTATTAGCTCTGGACACTACACTCCCCTTGCGGGTGCTTTCTACAAAAAGCCCTGGAAAAGAGAGGCCCCAGTCACTAAGGAATAGAATAGGGGGAGGGGCTCTGCTAGGCTCTCAGACACCTGTGGGCCCAATGGCTTCCTGAGCCCTAAATGCTGACCTCTCTCCTTCAACCCCAAAGCCAGCCATCCTGGGCCACCCACTTCCTGTCGTGCCATGCCGCAGTGCTCCCGTCCCTAGTCTACACTGCTCCACAGGCCTGCAAGGATACCTCCTGGCTCACAAAGTGGCATCTGGGCGTGATGATGGAGAGTGACCGGCTGGCCCTGTTTCCATCACTTCCCTGCTCCAGGGCAGAGGGAACTAGGTGTCACCCTTGAATGCTTCCTGCCCCTGTCCTCCAGAGCCTCCCTCGCTGCTCAGGCCCGCTCAGCTCAGGGACGGTGGGCTGTGCTCAGGTATGGCTGCCAAGGCCTCGCGAATCCATCGGGCTGAGGTGGCAGTGTCCCTCCAGAGGTGAAGAGGGTGCGAGAGGCACTCACCAGGGTCCAGACTGTTGTCGCTGTAGGCATACTCCACCTGCGGCACCGAGCAAGGGAGAAGCCCGTCAGGCCTCCTCCGCCCCTGCACGCGTGTACACACACACGGACACACATACGTACACACTTGGGGTGCGCGGGCAGTCGCAGGATTCCCCCCAAGCCAAGAGCGGTTAGGCCGCGGGAGCGCCGCCCCTCAGCAGGACCCCGTCCGCCCACTCCACGCCCCCAGCCCTCCAGTCCCGTCCCCTCACACCCGCGCGCACACGCCTCAGTTGTCTTCCCACCTTGGCACACACAGGGTGAGAGCTGTCTTCTCTGCAGCCCCAGGGCCCGAGGAGCGGGGGTAGCTCCGGGGACTGCAGGGAGTCCCCTAGTCTTCCAGACCCCCTACGCGCTCGAGCCCGACCCGCCCTCCCCTCGCCGGCGTGCGCGCCCACGGGGCTTGCCTTGACCCAGGGGTCCTCCGGAGAGGCGCCCGGCTCCGTCATGTCCGACCCACCGAACCGGAAACCTGCCAGCAGGCGGGCCCCCGACCTGGAGGAAGAGGCGAGGCGCGCTCACGTGACCCAAACCCACCAACCCTCAGCCCAGTGGCGGGGGCGGGGCGGCTGCGCATGCGTGATCCGGCGGACAACCCCCACGCCCGGCCGCAGCCGCCGCCTAGACGGTGCCCCGCCTGCTGTCGGAGCTGACACTGGTGGCCTCGGGGCCACCCTCCTCGCTAGTCCCTGCTCTTGCTCAGGATAGATGTTCCAGCCGCCGCGACATGAAGCACATTCCGTGAAACGGGGTCCCTTTAAGAGGCTTGTCCGCATAATGTCGCAGCGCAGGCGCACCGCCTTGCCCAGCGGGCTCCTGGGACCGGACGAGTTTCCCAGACCTGCACTTCTGGCCACCTCTTCCGAGCCCGCCGAGATGCAACCTCTGTGAGGCCAGGGGCTCGAATGGCTTGTTGAAGGAAGCTCCTCCAACACCCAGCCCAGAGTCTGGCAGGATACTTGTGGAATTAAGAGCGAGCCTGTTAGCCAAATTACGCTACTTTGTAAGCTAAGGAATCTGAAGTGCCAGGAAGGTCCAGAACTTATCCAGAAGTGCACAGCTAGCCAGTGACAGGGCCAATGCTGGCCTCAGTCTGGCTAGCTTCAGAAGCCACACTCTTAACCACTGCACTTCTGGCTTCTCAGGCCTGGGCCTTGCACTTGGGGCTCAAGGGTCACAAAGATACCCAGAGTCATTGAAGCAGGAAGCAGACACCATGGCAACATTCACCTTTAATTCTGTTACAAGTTCCAGTGTTTGCCCTGGCCCCAGCCCAGCAGGGGTACCAACGACCTGTGGATAAGAGTGGGGATAGAACAACGCCGGGGGCCTGCACCGCGTGAGCTGCATCCTCAGTGTTGGCCACACACTGGCAAGCTGGGTAGGCTTCCTGTGTCCAGCGGGCCCAGCACTGCCCTGCCCAGCTTAGCTCAGAGCCCTCTAGGCCCAGGCTAGAGTGAGCTTCAAGGTTCCATTCCTCCTCACCGCTGGATCTCGTCAGCTCCAGGGGCCACTTTGACCCCACAGAGAACTCTGTCAGTCATGGGCCTGATGGTGCCTCGGAGATGCGCTTCTGCAGGAGGGCCCAGGCTTTCTCCACCTTGGGACGGGCCGGAATGTCAGGAAGAAAACAGGGACAAGGTCAGACAGGTATTCACTGAGACTCCCTCCCCACAACCCAGCCTTTCCCTGGGCACCAACCTGGCGCTGGGTGACATGCGGCTCCCACATGGTGCTCAGCACCACGTGGCTCTGATCCACAAGCTGCTGCCCACTCATCTGGCTCTGCAGCCTGCTCTGAGCCGCAGCCTCACTCAGGCCATCCCTCTCCATGATGCGTCGTATGGCCTGGGCAGATAGGGCATTCGTCAGCCCACTGGTTCTGGGCAGGAACCAGGCTACAATGATGGAGTGGGGATGGGATCCAGATACCTCGGTCTCGGGGATGACAACTGTCCACACCTCATGCACCATGTTCTGCCAGCCGGCTTCAAGCAGCATGGCGGCATCAATCACGCACACACGCTTTCCTGTGGGGAGACCCCAGTCACTGCCAGCAGCACCCCACCACTTGCTACCAGTCATAAAGCCAAGGAAACGTAGTCCCAGGGAAAGTGGATAGTCTGATTTGGGGTGGGGGAGCTCTGGGAGTAGAATCTGCTCCACTTGTTTCCCTGGGCTACTCACTCACCCTCAGCCACAGCCTGATCCATCTCCTCTCTGGCCAGCTTTGCGATAACTGGCCACATAATGTCCGTGAGTATCTTCAGCTGCTTCTAAGGAAGGGAATGGAAGGGGTGGGCCAAGTTCACCTTCCCCCAGAGATGAAGCCAGCCCGAGGGAGCAGGTGGTGGGGAACAGGCGGAGGAGACTAGCATTTGGGGCCAGAACAGAGAGGTTCACTGGGTCCCCACCTCCGGGCCTGGCAGTAGCTGCAGAGCCCTTGGAGAGGTGTGTGTTTACCTTGTTCCCAAACACCCGGCTGCCTAGGACCTTCCTGTTGATAATGCCATCTTTATGGAGAATATCTGGACGACAGAGACGGAGGACTGGGCAAGGAGGCCAGGCCACCTCCTTGCTTCAGGCCACCTCCAGTCCTCCCCACTTATTACCTGTTCCAAAGGCTTCCACCACTGGCTGGTAGGCAGGACCGCCGGGGGCATAGGCCCGGTGACCCAGGTGGTCACTGTCAATGATGTACGCCCCCAGGCCCTTCAGCCGCTGAGCTACTGAGCTCTTCCCAGAGCCGCTGATGCCCGTCAGCCCGATCACATAGAAACCTGGGGGAAGCTCTGGCCTCTTCTACAGGTACATAACAGAGAACCCCAGTTACTAGGGTCCCCAGACTCAGGATGGAGGCTGAACCGTTCAGTCTTTGCTCTCCAGCAATCCCAGCCCACCCACATGGGGGTGGGGGGGTGGGGGCTTACATATGGAGGCCGGAGCAGGTTTCCCAGCATTTGTTGGCGGAAGCTGGAGGAGCTGACTTTGTCCTCCTCGTTTTCCTTGTGGTTCAGGTCCTTCAGCAGCTGGATCTGGTACAAAGTGAGCTCCTCTAGGTCCTGAAGCAAAGGAAGAGTGAGGAGAGAGAAGGAGGGGTGAGTGGACAAGGACAAATCTATCACCTCCTCCCCTGCCTACCCCAGAGGTGGAGCTTGCCTCAGAGGGCAAGGTGGGAACCAGTTCCTCCTTGCCTCTTCCCACCACCTTCAGCCCTCTCTTCCCTCCTCTGGGGTCACAGTACTTCCAACAGCCCCCAGTGGCCTTCCCCATCCCCATCCACTCCCTCTGCCAGTTGCCCTCAGGGGTTACATTCTCAAGGCGGAAGCGGTTGACGGCCATCCCCCCACGATAGGTCTCCTCGCTGACCACCAGGAACTCCAGAGAGGGGTCAGAGCCAGCGGGCCCATAGGGGTCGAGCAGGGGGATGATATCAAATGTCAAGGAGGGCTTGATGTCCACCAGGAACTCACTCAGATGTTCCACGCGTTCTGTGTAGGGCTGGAGCAGCTCAGGGAGCAACTTGCCTAGGGAAGGAGCCCAGAAGAACAGTGAGATCTTCTTACCGAGGAGGATGAGGGTGGGCCAGTTTGGGGAAGAGTGTCCCTAAGCATCCTATCTCCAGAGGGGAGGTGGGGGCAGGACGAAGGGGCCTATGAGGAGGAGGCAGCAGGCAAGCACAGTACTGCTGCAGGGGCTGGCACATGTGCAGAGAACTGGCAGTGCCAGGAGGTGTCAGATTAAGAATTCCAAGAGCCAGAGAATTTCTAGAGCCTCCTCTTACTGCCCGTGGCACTGCTACCTACAGCTTACTCATCCATTTATTCCCAGGGGCTCAGACTTTAGGATTCATCACCTGGAGAACTTGTTTATAAGTGCAGATTCTTTGGCTCCACATTTGGGGGATCCTGATTGAATGGTGACTAGACCACACACCAAAAAATCTGCATTTATTCATTTAACATATCCCCTCAATGCGAACTGAGCCCCAGGCACTGTGACATATAGGAGGGGTGGGAAGTAATGGATGGGCCCCCTTCCTCAGTCTTGGCCTGCGGGGCGAGGGTTAGACTGCCCGGATCCAGAGTCTCTTGTCACTCACTCTTCAGCAGGTCTTTGTCCGCCACTCCCACCACAAGCTGCTCCTGAGCCAGGATGCACGCGACACTGAGCAACACCTTGTGGGCATTGTGGAGGCGGTCAAAGGTGCCGCCCACAGCCCCCCGCTGGTGGCCACGAACTGGCTGCTTTGCAGACCTGGCCACAGGGGAGGTTGGCCTGATGGTGGAGGGTAAGTGGACGCCCAGGGACCCCGCGGGGGACACTGCAGGCCCGTAATCTGGGTACAGCAACACTGAAGACACTTGCGGGCAACAGCTGTAACAGCTGGTGGCGTAACGCTCGAGCTGTTGCTTGGCCGGGTTGTACTGGCTTCCGTCCAGGGTCTGGAAGTCAGTCAGGACCACTTCCGGCGGGTGGGCCAGGTTCTGGACTGAGGTGGGTAGAGGAGGGAGACAGCTCTTGGTTCGGATATTTGTCAGCAGAATTCTGACGTCCAGGTGCCTGTGGACATCGGCGCCTGCGTAGAGGTGCGTGATGAAATCGAGAACTTCAAACGTGGCCTGCACGGGGCTGGACTGGGGTTGAGCCGGGCCGCCCAGGCTCATGCCCGGCTGCAGATGTACATACAGCGTGTGATTCACCAGCCGGGCTGCCGAAGACAGGATGGGGGCCAGGCGAGGGGCCAGGGAAGTCAGCGGCGTTGTCAGCACCAGGAGGCCCGACCGGAATACGGCCATCCTTCCCAGGCCTGCGGACAGTCAGGGAGACGAGGCGAGGGTGAATGGGCGTTATGTGTTTGAGGCCGAAAACTGTAGGGGGACTCGGACCCAAGAGAGGGAGACCTGGAGCAGGGACGGGGTTCTCAGTGCCAATCGAGAGGAATCTGGGAAAGGGGACTGGGCTTGGTAAATGGCGCCTCCGGGCTGTGTTCTAATCTCGGTTTTATCATCTCTCAGAGCGGTGAATTCGCTGAATTGAATCAAAATCCTGGGGTGGGGAGAGGAACTGGGCAGGAGCCCCTGCGTCGTAAGACTGGGGATCCAGAAATCCCGGGCGTTCTTGCTGAGCTGCACCAGCATCTTCAAGGAATTGGAGGAGGGGACTAGAAGAGGACACTCAGGCTCGGGTCCTACTTACTGAGACCTCCGGGCTTTGGTTCCGCTTGCACTACCACGGAGGCTTCCCCAACCGCGACCCGTTAACACAAGTTCCGGAGCTGTGACTCGAAACTACGGAACCTAAGAAAGGCCAAAAATCTCAGCTTTGGTTCGGCGAGGGATTCTCGCGAGATTTTTCATTTGAAGGCAGGCGGGGGCGTGGGGGGGTGGTGGTGCTTGCTGTTGCAAAGGGGCGGAGCTCTGAGGCGTAGGAGGTGCGTGAAAACTTGTTTGCCAAACCCAACCTCACGGAAACCGGGCGGAGTGCGGCAAAGCCGCTGGCGAAGGAAACAGCAACCCACTGCAGTATTCTTGCTTGAAAAATCCCATGGACAGAGGAGCCTGCCGGGCTACACTCCATGGGGTCGCAAAGAGTCGGACACAACTGGAGAGACTTAGCACGCACGCAGGGCAAGGCGGGCTTGAAAGCCTGCTTAACGGGTGCCCTTCAGACTCTGAGAGAAGAGACTGGCTTCAGCCAGGTCACTCGGGAAACAGCGGCAAAGGCGGAACTAACACCTGGCTTTCCTGCTTAATAAATCGCGGGGACAGAGATGGAGGGATGTGTCATAGGGTAGCATTTAAGTTAGGGCTCGGCGTCCCCAGAGCCCTCCTGACGCCCTCCCAATCTAAGGATCTGGTCACGGAACAGTTCTGTCCAAGTCCCCATTTCACAGATGGAAACACTGAGGCCCTGTATGTTCCAGGGACATCTAGGGAGGTAAGGACAGAGGCCATGTGTCGTGGCTCCCGTGCAGTGCTCTCCACATCACCCAGAACCAGTGATATGACAGTTTTCCCGAGAGAGGAGGAAGAAGAGGAGAGCTCTGCGTGTGAGCTCAGTAGAGCTGCCAGAGAATGGTCCCTGTGGGAGGAAGAAAAGGCAGCGGGGCTGGGGGAGGAGACTCAGTGGCGAGAATTTACCATGAGGCTAAAGAGTGCCGGTCTGGGGAAGGAAATGGCCACCCACTCCAGTATTCTTGCCTGGAGAATTCCTTGGACAGAGGAGCCTGGTGGGCCACAGTCCACACGGTCTGTAAGAGTCGGACACGACTGAAGTGCCTTAGCACACAAAGAGTGCTGGAGAGGCTGGAATTGGTAGTCTTAGCAGCAGCAGCAGCAGCAGCAGTGGGAAGACAAAGCCAAGTTGCCATTAGGAACATTTCAGGTAAATTGTCCAGGGCGATCTCAAAACGGAGGGAAACCAATTTCCAAGATCCACTATAGTAATGTGCTGTGGTTTCTGTTCTCATACTAAATAAATGCTCACTTGCACACTTAATTTTGTTTTTATCATAAAGAGATCTCCCAAAGTGTACAAGCTTCTGGCCTCACAGAACCTGGATCTGGTCCTGAAGTCAATGATGGAAGAGTTTTAGTGCCACAAAGGCCTTGAGACCAGTCTTCTGGCAGAGACATCTTAAGTTGGGTTTTAAAGAGAGGACTCAGGACTTCCCTGGAAGTCCAGTGGTTAAGAATCTGCCTGCAAATGCAGGGGACCGGGTTTGATCCCTGGTCCGGGAAGATTCCACATGCCAAGGGGCAGCTAAGCCCCTGTGCCACAACTACTGAGCCCTTGAGCCTAGAGCCCTTGTTCTGCAACAAGACACCACAATGAGAACCCCATGCATCGCAACTAGAGAGTAGCCCTCACTCACTGCAACTAGAAAAAGCCCTCACAGCAATGAAGACCCAGTGCAGCCAAAAATAAAACTAAAAAAGAGAGGACCCAGTTGAGGAAGCAAGCCAGAAAGACTGTGAGGCAATTCCCTGAAACATCTGGACACACTGTTTCACATGCTTACAGAATCATTGTTGGAGGAGCTCCCGTGACTGCCAATTGACCCTTGAGCTGGAGTTGGGCAATCAGAGGCAGCTCACCCCTCCCGTGTCCTTGGAATGTCGTCTGCCCACAATTCCTCCAGTGGGACCTATTTCAAGCATGCAGCCTTGAGAGGGCACCATGTTGTTGAGACCACCTGGATGGTTTAGGTGACTGAACCCACTTAAGGCCTCTATAGAAACTTGGAGATTCTGGTGGACAGCTGCAGAGATCTACTCTTCTTTCTCCACCATGACAAGCCTTGTGTGTAAGTTCCCTTGCTTTAAAAAAAAAACAAAAAAAAAAAAACAACTTTTTTAGCCACACTCCATGGCATGTAGCACTGAACTTGCACCCCCGGCACTGGAAGGCTTAGTCTAAACCACTGGATGTCTGGGAAGTTCCCGCTGCTTATTAAACCTGCCACCTTCCAATCTAGAGTGGTTGCCTCTTTCTTTATTCTGGGGGTCTTTGCCCCCAGTTGACAAATCGACGTTGGTGGCAAGCCAACCAGGAGACCGAAGAAATGGACCTTGGCAAAGAAGCACCTGCATGGGAAATCTTGGGACACGCAGGCTGGTCTAGTGAGCTTGTTTGAGGAACCACGCAGGGTGAACCACTGCAAAGGCGGGAGACGAATATCCTTGAGTGGGCTGTAAAGATGGTAAAAGTAACCTGGAAGCTGATGTGGTTTGATCTCATTACTGCCAGGACTGCACAGGAAAATATAAACTGGCCATCCAGTGCTGTGTTGGTTGGCCTGTGGAAAGCCTTAAAACCTGAACAACAGTTCAGACCTGCCCTACCTGCCCCTAAATCCCTGCTGCCATGCCAACCCCAGCAGAGGCCTTGGAGAAACTCCTATTCAAGGTGGGTGCCTTCCATATCCCAGGTTATAGGATGCAGGCCGAGATTGCCTCCAGGTGAGACCCATTGGAGGCAATTGGTTGGAGCTCAACACCGATTGATCTTCCAGAAGTAAAAGGGGACAGCTTCAGTGGATACTGGAGCCAGTATACCTTAATTTCTTTTTCCTTTTTGGCCACACTGCCCAGCTTAGCTTGTGCAATCTTAGTCTCCCAATCAGGGATTGAGCCTGGGCCATGGCAGTGAAAGCCGGAATCCTGACCACTGGACTGCCGTGGAATTCCCCGGACATACTCTAACACATGGTCACCCTCAGAAGTTTTCCAGGCTCCCTCAGTACCACTGAATTACAGAGGGCAAAGGGTTGCAATCAGGAAGGTCCTTTTCACAAAACAAACTGGGCATTCTCCCTGCCCTCACACACACCCTGAAAATATCCAATACAAGGAACATAGTGGTCATTGATATCCTACAAGGTCAAACTCTGCAAACCTCTGTCAGGGAATTCTGCCTCAGTTCAGTTCAGTTCAGTCGCTCAGTCGTGTCTGACTCTGTGACCCCATGATCCGCAGCATGCCAGGCCTCCCTGTCCATCACCAACTCCCGGAGTCCACCCAAACCCATGTCCATCGAGTCGGTGATGCCATCCAACCATATCATTCTCTGTCGTTCCCTTCTCCTCCTGCCCTCAATCCCTCCCAGCATCAGGGTTTTTTCAAAATGAGTCAGCTCTTCACATCAGGTCGCCAAAGTATTGGAGTTTCAGCTTCAGCATCAGTCCCTCCAATGAACACCCAGGACTGATCTCCTTTAGGATGAACTGGCTGGATCTCCTTGGAGTCTAAGGGACTCTCAAGAGTCTTCTCCAACACCACAGTTCAAAAGCATCAATTCTTCGGTGCTCAGCCTTCTTTATAGTCCAACTCTCACATCCATACATGACCACTGGAAAAACCATAGCCTTGACTAGACGGACCTTTGTTGGCAAAGTAATGTCTCTGCTTTTTAATGTGCTGTCTAGGTTGGTCACAGAGAAGGCAATGGCACCCCACTCCAGCACTCTTGCCTGGGAAATCCCATGGATGGAGGAGCCTGGTAGGCTACAGTCCATGGGGTCGCTAAGAGTCGGACTCAACTGAGCGACTTCACTTTCATTTTTCACTTTCATGCATTGGATAAGGAAATGGCAACCCACTCCAGTGTTCTTGCCTGGAGAATCCCAGGGACGGGGGAGCCTGGTGGGCTGCCGTCTATGGGGTCGCACAGAGTCGGACACAACTGATGCAACTTAGCAGCAGCAGCAGCAGCAGGTTGGTCATAACTTTGCTTCCAAGGAGTGTCTTTTAATTTCATGGCTGCAATCACCATCTGCAGTGATTTTGGAGCCCAGGAAAAGTCAGCCACTGTGTCCACTGTTTCCCCATCTATTTGCCATGAAGTGATGGGACCAGATACCATGATCTTAGTTTTCTGAGCTTTAAGCCAACTTTTTCACTCTCTTCTTTCACTTTCATCAAGAGGCTCTTTAGTTCTTCTTCACTTTCTGCCAAAAGGGTGGTGTCATCTGCATGTCTGAGGTTATTGATATTTCTCCCAGCAATGTTGATTCCAGCTGTGCTTCCTCCAGCCCAGCGTTTCTCATGATGTACTCTGCATATAAGTTAAAAAAGCAGGGTGACAATGTACAGCCTTGACGTACTCCTTTTCCTATTTGGATCCAGTCTGTTGTTCCGTGTCCAGTTCTAACTGTTGCTTCCTGACCTGCATACAGATTTCTCAAAAGGCAGGTCAGGTGGTCTGGTATTCCTATCTTTCAGAATTTTCCACAGTTTATTGTGATCCACACAGTCAAAGGCTTTGGCATAGTCAATCAGGGTTAAAGTAATCGAACCAGCGATGAAGCAACACCAACTGGGAACAGTAGGGGATGAACGGTAACTGTCAAGTGGGCAGGGCTTAAGGAATTAAACAGAAGAAACTATTCTAGAACTGCACTGCATGGGAATGGTACACCCTGCCCTTAATTCTTTCATCAGCCCAGTACAGTTGCTAAAAAGGCCAGATGGCTCATGGCAGCTGACTGTGGGCCAAGGAGAGTTGAACAAGCCCCCATGCACGTGGCTGTGCCCAACAATGCCACCCCTGCCATCTTAGGAACCTACCATGTAGTACTGGGCTTAGCAAATGCTTTTTTCACTCTACACCTGGCATCAACTTACCTTCATGTGGGAGGAGTGACAATGGACCTTTCAAGGCTTCCCAATGGTCACTTGCACAACCCCTCCACATGTCGTGGGATGGGAGCCCCAGACTTGTCTTTATACTCCTTCCCCACATCAGTAAAATGGCCCATTACATTGATGATATAATGTTAACATATGCAGACTTGCCTCTGCTTCAGGACCTTCTGCAGATGTTGCTGGAACATCAGTGAGGAGAGGATGGGTGGTAAGCCCTCAGAAAATTCAAGGCCCAGACAACCCCATAGAGTTTCGTGTCTCGGAAGCTGTGATCGATAAGTTACAAGCCTTTCCAACTCCTAAGAACAAGAAAGAGGTGCAAGCCTTTGTGGGGGATTTGGAGGGACTTTTATTCCCCACTCGGCCTGGTACCTCCATCCCTTATCCCACCTGGTAAACAGAAAGCACACGTGGGGCTGGGGGTCAGGGCAGCAAGCCACCTTTGAGACAGCAAGAATACCAGTGAAACACATCAAGGCACTGGGCCTCTCCCGGCAGGGACACCATTGGAGTTAGAGGCATCTGTGACTCCAAACACATGGCGGCAGAGACAAGAGAAGGCGAGAGCACCCTAGCTCTGGGAGGGGACAAACCCCAATACACCCCCATAGAGCCTCGTTGCAGTGTACACAGAACACCCCATCAGGTAGAGCCTCTCATGAAAAGAATAGTCTATCATGGTAAGAACTTCCCTCCCTGTCAAGAGCAGGGTTGAGACTATGTTCTATCAACCCACCTTTGCCAGGATTCAACCCCCATGTTACCTAAGTGGCCATTTGCAACAAAAGGGTACCTTGTGTACCAGTCCACTGTCTCTAGACATTCAAAGTGCTACTTGGCCCTGAGGAATGTGGAGATGCCTCTATACCTGGAGTGGCCCCTGCAGCTCGTAGAGAGGTGTGGTGGGAGCAGGGGTCCCCGCTGGTGCCTGGTATACAGATGGGTCTAACCAGGGTACCCCACCCACTTGGACTGCAGTTTCTATTCTGCCCAACAATGACATCATCAAGATGGAAACAGGAAGGAACTGCAGCAGCCAATGGGCTGAATGCAGAACAGTTGTGCTGTTCTAAACAATTAACCCCTCCGCAACAAGAGAAGCCACTGTAATGAGAAGCCCCTGCTCGCTACAAGTAGAGAAAGTCTGCACACAGCAATGAAGGCCCAGCTGAACCAAAACTAAAACAATGAATTAAAAAAAAGAATTGCACTTGCGTGCACACACACACACTCACTTGCCTGTACAGTTGGTGAAACATGAATAAACTCGGGCGATTATAAAAATAAATAAAGGGGTTTACCCTACAGCTTGGACAAGGGGAAGCTGAGAGATGGATAAGCCCTGGTAAGGTCAAGATGTGTGAAGACACTTGTGTTCGTATGCAAGAACCTGAGATGGTCCTCACTGTTTTCCACATTCTGGTTCATAAGGCACTGACATCTCCTAGCAATCAGGAAGCTGATCCCCTGCCTAGGTACAAGCTCTAGAAACTGACCCTTCAGTAGATACAACAGATTGGGTGCATTGAAAAAGCAATCACTGAAGAGCCTGGATGGGATGGCGTATTGCCAAGAATACCCAATTGCCCTTGAAATATAGTGACATGGTTCATGCAGTAACAGCATGACCTATGTGGTCTACACAATGCCCAAAGGAACAGCCAAAGGAGTCAGGGGGCATCCATCGGAGTTCCCAGCCAGTGATGGATTGGTTGTTGAAACATACTCTACTTGGAGTGGACCATGCACCATTAAAAAAGGGAAGAAGGTGGGAATTCCCTGATGGTCCCATGGTTAGGACTCTGCTCTTTCACTGCTGAGGGTGCAGGTTTGACCCCTGGTCAGGGAACTAAGATCCCAAAAGTCACGTGGCCAAAAAAAGGAGAGAGAAGATGAAGGTCTGGTCCGGCATACCCAGCACCTCCCACCATGCCCCGTGCTCACATCTGACAGTGCTGCGTCCTTGGTCAATGCGCATGGCATGCACAACCAGGTCAAGTACCTAAGCCTGCTGCCGTCTTCTCTTCAGGGCCATGTGAGCGCATTCTGTGCTCACTGTCACAAATCATTAGACTGCGGTCTTTGTTCCCTCCTTTGGCCTGGGGAAAGTTACAGCACACACATGCCCTTACTGACGGCACCTAGCAAGCCTTAAATGATAACCAACAAAGCCCGTCCTGAGGTCTCTAATGAGAAAGCTGTCCTCCAAAATAGGATGCCTCTGGACATTATCGTGCAAGGCGCCTGTGCCATTACCCAGAGTACTGTGTGTTCGTACCTGACGAGTCCGCTAATGCATCTTCTTTATTAAGCTCCTCCTGGAGCATCCCTACTACTTTCCTCTGTTTGCAACCTCCCCATCTAGTCTCTGTCTCCACCCCTCCTCCAGCCCCAACCTCAGAGGAAATCAGATCGTCTCTGCAACCCTGCAGGCCCTTTCAGTGGCTCCTGCCACTCCAGCTCCTTTTGCCGGCTTCCGGAAGGAGGTCTGCAGCCTCAGCTAGACCTCCTGGTGAGTCAGCTTCTGGGTGGGTCAGGATCCCTCCTGTTGAGTGTTGTCTAGGGCAGGGGGCAAGGAGGGGATGAGTGGGGCTGTTTCCTTTTTGCTCATTTAGCCTTGTTTCTTTTTTACACATCTGGCTTCTACAGGGAAACACAATGACAATAGTAATACCCCTAGTAGTAACAGTGTTAGTGCCTGCTATTAAGACCTCTAATACCAGCACTTGGAGGCACTATCTCAGTTCATTCTTACCACAATCCATGATATGTGTGTGCCTACAGCGCTCAGTTGTGTCTGATTCTTTGTGACTCCATGGACTGTAAGCCCTCCAGGCTCCTCTGTCCATGGAATTCTCCAGGCCAGAATACTGGAGTGGCTTGTCATTTCCTCCTTCTGGAGATCTTCCTGACCCAGGGACCGAACCAGTGTCTCCTGCATTAGCAGGCGGATTCTTTACCACTGCGCCACCTGAGAAGCCCCCACATAGGTATCATACCCATTTTTCAGGTAAGAAAACAGACTCAGAGAGGGTCAGAACGTTGCCTAAGGTTCCGTGACTCTTGGGAGCCACGTTACAAGCCGACTCTCCCCCGCCAGGTCCACCTAACTCCAATGGCTGCAGACACCCCTACGCCAAGAATATAGGGAATGCTCTACCTGCCCTTCGGGGAACTTGAGGCCTGACCTTAGGCTAGCTCTTCCCCTTTCTGGGCCTCGGTTTCCGGAGGTATCACTCGGGCTAACACCGTCTTTCGCGATCATCCACCCACTGTGCGCGCCCGTGGTCACGTAGGTCAGCCCAGTCAAAGCCCCTTTCCGTTACCCAAACGCACCCCACCCCCCGGGGCCGCAAAGGAGAGCGCGGGAGACAGCAGCGGATTAGGCCTTTATTGCGGGGCGAGAGGAGCGCGGAGCTCAGATGCCTCCAGTTTACCGGCTTCTGTCTCCGCCCCGGCGCCGTCGGAGCCCTCGGCGGCCTTGTCGTGGAACGCTGACTTGTGCGCAGCGGCGACGTAGCTGGAGCCGCTGGGGTCAGAGAAGCGCAGCTGCACCAGTGGCAGGAATCGCTCGGTGGTGAAGTAGCGCAGGGCCGGGCGCGGGGCGCGTAGCGCCTGGAGGAAGACCTGCAGCAGCGGGAGGAGGCGCGCTGGCCGGGGCTGGGCTGGAGAACCCACCCCCGCTCCCGCAGTCCTGCTCGGCCCTTACCTCGACCACCTCCTCCGGGTCCTGACCCGCCTCACGTATGACCCTCTCGCAGTGGCGACGGTAGCGGTTGAAGAGGTCGCGAGTCTCGACGTCCGCGCGGTCCAGCATCCCGCCCAGGCCGCCCTCCACCTTCTCGGGGAAGGGGGTGTGCACCGGGCCGCACTCGATGAGGCTCACGCTGCGGGCCGGAGAGCGGCGAGTGAGCGCGGGCGGACGCAAGCCCAGAAGGGAGGGCCTGAGTGGGGCTCGGGCTGCGAGCATTTATTTGAAAGCGGGTTTACAGCCGGAAAAGCGCCCCCACATCCCTTGGAGGTTGTGAGAGAGGCTCTGGCGTCAGAATGCCAACCTGGCCGGGTCACTTAAAACGGTGTGACCTTGGGTCAGTCACCGAGCCTCTCTGGGCCTGAGCTGCCCAATACCGACGCCTCACCAGCAGGGTGGACAGGTGGAACGAGAGGACGCGCGCCAAGCGCCTGTACTGTGCCTGGCGCACAAGCAACGGGAGCCGCACTGGGGAGAATGCCTGAGAGCGGTTCCAACAAGATGGGGTGCTGAGGTTCCCAAAGTCAGGGGTCAGGGGGTCCCCGGGGCAGGGCGGTGACTCACTGGACCCCGAAGGGCTGCAGCAGAATCGCCAGACTCTCGCACAAACCCTCGAGCGCAAACTTGCTGGCGCAGTAAACGGCGTTGAAGGGAAGCGCTGGGAGGGAGAGGAGTCTGCTGGGGCGCGTCCGGGAAGGGGTCCGCGGGGAGTGGCGCCGGAGGGTCCCGGGGCAGCCTCACCAGGCCCCTCCCCTTTTATTGGACACCCTCTTCCCCATCGCTCTTGCTGAGCCACCCCCGCCCCGCGCGCCTCTGGCCCTTGGCCGCGTTCCGCTCACCCATCAAGCCGCCTATGCTCCCGGTCACCAATATGCGTCCCGAGCGGCGGCGCTTCATGTCCGGCAGGAAGGCCTGCAGCATCCGCACGGTCCCCGTTAGGTTCACGTCCAGCACGGCGTCCACGCTGCCCTCCTTGTGTGCCTCCAGCGGCCCCACCAGGCCCCGGCCTGCGTTACACACTGCGGGGAGAGAGACCCGACCCTGCCGCCTCACGCACGGCCCTCCTTCCCGCCCGTCCCCCCGTGCTCCGTGGGCTTCGGGACATCTTGGTTTGGACACAGAGTGAAGAAGGCTCTCGGGCTTGTTTTGCCGGGAGGCTCACCCAGCACGTCCACGCGGCCCTCGGTCACGCGTGCCTGGGCAGCGGCTATGGAATCTGCATCCCTCACGTCCAGCTGCAACGTCTCCAGGGAGCCGGGAAGGCACCCTCGGGACTGGGCGGCCTCCAACAGTGGGCCTTGTGACGCCAGGTCCCTCAGCGTGGCATACACTGGAGGTTCAGGGAGAGGACAAGGCTCTGAATTCCGGTCTTTCAGCCTTACTTAGGCCCCCTTAGGCCGGGAAGGAGTTGCTCCCTTCTCTCCACCCCGTTCCATCAGGTACCTTTGAAGCTCTGGGACGGGTCGGACGCCAGTCGCAGGGCCAGGTGTAGGCCAATGCCGGAGGAACAGCCGGTAATGAGTACCACAGTGCGGTCCATTGGGATGTGCGCAGGGAGAGATCCCGGATATGCTGGGCTCTGGTCTCCGGGGATGGATATCACCTGCTTCGCTCCGCCCCTGCCCACCAGGGTCCCCACCCCTTTATTATGTCTGCAGCACAATCTCAAGGCTGAGCCCTCCTGTGGGTCCCTGGCCTGCTCTCCAGGTCAAGGCAGAGAAGAGGGCCCCTGGCTTAGAAAGCCCCTTCTTTAAGTTGTTAGTCAGAGGGAGGGTGAAGTTTTGCACACAGGAGGTATGAAGCTCCCATGTGGGCGCTGAGTGCCCTGGGCAGATCTTGCCTTGGCAAGCCTCTGTCCCAGCAAGCCTCTGTACCACAGGGACAATTTTTTGCCAAAGTTAGCGGCTGAGGGTGTGAAAGTGTTTTGGAAGGGTATTCTTGGTTCAAAGGTCAGGTGTGTATATGTGTGTTCAGTTGCTGGGTGGTGTCTGACTCTTTGCCACCCCGTGGACTGTAGCTAGCCAGGCTCCTCTGTCCATGGAATTCTCCAGGAGTGGGTTGCATTTCCTACTCCAGGGGATCTTCTTGACCCAGGGATCCAACCCATGTCTCTTGTGTCCCCTGCATTGGCAGGTGGATTCTTTACCACTGCGCCACCTGGGAAGCCTCAGAGATCAGGAGTTAGTATTAAAGCTGAGGAAGCTTGGTGGCTGAGTGAGCCAGGAAGCAGCCTGATCTGGCTTTGACTGGTGAGGGATGTAATCCAACCTTGGAGGGAGTGAACACGAACCAATGAGTGAAGACGAGCTGATCAGCTTAATAGATGGTGTTTTGAGAGACAAGGACATGACAGATATAGGAACTATGCTGAGTGGCAAAAATCACTGCAGCAGACATGATGTGGCCATGTGCTAGTTAGACGCTAATGTGACCCATTCTAATGTGATGGAAGGCTTTTGGTAATGCAGAATAACCCACTTTCAAAACAATACCAAACAGGTATTTTGGTAAAAACCTGTAGCAGCTTGTTACATTAGGGTGAGAAAAGAGAAATCAAAAAGCAGAGAAAGGGGACATATTGTAGTCCCCAAGTACTGTTAAATCTCTAACTGGGCAAGGGTCTGATCAAAGAGTTCTTTTAAGAATATTGGATACTTGGAGATGAGCACTCAGAAACTGGACTGGAGAATGCTGCCAGGCTCTTGATTTTAATTTAAGCTACGCGTAAAGTATAACAAACTTTTGTTAACCAGACACATTTTTCAGTAACAAAGAATGGAATAAATGCCAGATATTTCCCCTGGGGATGTCCTGTCTCTTCAGGGAAATGTGTTCTGTATTCTGTAAATTTTCCCCTGGCCTAAATTAAATGATTATTTGTTCCAGACAAAGGAGTATTTATTAGACTATTTCAAAGTGACACCATCAGGGCTTCCTGGATAACTCTGTGGTAAAGAATCCTCCTGCCAACGCAGGAGACATGGGTTCAATCCCTCATCCAGGATGATCACACACGCCTCGGAGCAACAAAGCCCGGGAGCCACAACCACTGAGCTCATGTGCCCTAGAGTCCTTGCTCTGCAACAAGAGAGGTGACTACAGTGAGAAGCCCGTCACTGGAACTGGAGAATAACCCCCATGACTGAAACTAGAGAAAAGTTCACACAGCAATAGACCCAGCACAGCCAAAAAAGAAAAAGTCACACCAGCAGAAAAATGTCAAATAGTTCAGCTAGACACAGTCTCTTAAGATTCTGTATGTCCTGGCACTTTAGAAATGATATGCCACTGATGTAAGATTCACCTTTTTCATTTTTTTCAATGTTTTATCATTATAAAACTACTGCCACATCCTTTGGAATTCCCAGGTGGCTCAGTGCCTGCCAATGCAGGAGATGCAGGAGATTCATGTTTGATCCTTGGGTAGGGAAGATCCACAGGAAGAGGAAATGGCAACCCACTCCAATATTGTTGCCTGGAGAATACCATGGACAGAGGAGCCAGGGGGGCTACGGTCCATGGGGTGGCAGAGTCGGACTTGACTAAGCACGTGTGAGCGCGCCATATCCTTACACTTTCTTCTTCAACTAGGAGTGTTCTCAAATCATAAAGTGTTCTTGGGACTTCTCTGGTGGTCCAGTGGCTAAGACTCCTGCTTCCAATGCAGAGGGCCTGGGTTCAGTCCCTGGTCAGGGAACTAGAATCCACATGCCACAACTAAGAGTTTGCATGCTATGACTAAAGACCTCACACGCCGCAAGGAAGACGGAAGATCTTCCGTGTCACAGCTAAGACCCAGGGTAGCCAAATAAATAAATTTTAAAAATTAAAGTATTCTGTTTCTCATCATTAGCAAATGTTTTAGCTTTCTAAATATTTGTATTTAATGGTTGCTTCTAGGGTTTTGTTTTTGCAGTTTAGAAACTCTTAGGAATATAAAGACTTATCCCTTCTGCTTGAAACAGCAGGGGTGAACACTAACCAGACTAGCCTAAGTGAAAAATGAAAAGATTCTTCACTAAGCACAGTGATAACCTGATATAAGTTAGATTTGGAAGGAATGTTTTAATTACCTCTTCTAGCCTGAATACATGAATTCTTTCAGATCAGGAAAGACTAGACAAAGCAGCAGCAGCTGATTATAATTTGGTTTATGGTCTGTCAGATGTTCTGTGATAGGAAATCTGAAATGATGGTTAAAGGGGAAAAAAGTTCCATAAAATTTGCTGTAAGCGATATAGAGGCTTGTTTTCTGAAGTATTCTTATAAGAAAAACAAGTATTTGTAAAAATGGTTTCCGTGTCAAGTATTTGTCAATCAAAGCTGAACTGTATTCTATCCTTGTAATATTTCATTATTTTGAAAGATTTATATAATCAATTCTGGATGTATGACCAATAAAACTAATAAAACAAAACACTGAGGAAGCCAAGGCAAGCGGGCAGGGAGACCTGACCTCACCAGCGCCCAGGCTACAGACCCGAGTCCTCGCCGGCATCATGACATTGACATTCTTTTTCTGTTTTTGCTGTGCCACATGGCATGTGGGATCTTAGTTCCCTGACCAGGGATGGAACCTGCACCCCCTACAGTGGAAACAAGGAGTCTTAACCACTGGACCGCAAGAAGTCCAGCACTGACATTCTGACACACCCATCTAGGTGATTTACCAGTTTATTAAGTTGTATTAAAACAGTACTTTGATCCCGAATTTGGGATGTGGGGGAAGGCAGCTCAGCCCCTCCAGATAGTCCGCGCCTGACCCCATGGGTCAGTGAGTTCCTTCACTCAGGCCTGCGGTGCTCCTGTGACACCTGCCCAGCCCCAGGCCCTGGAAACCTGCTCAGGTTTGGAGTCTGGGGAGAAGGTGGCTTGAGAGTGGTTAATTGTCAGAAGGAGACAGCCCGGGGGTAATATTTGAGGAAGAGCTTCTTGACCAGGTCCACTGTGTCTCCTTCAGGCTGACTAGGATATCTCCTTGTGCCAAGGACAAAGGTCTGTTCGAGTTGGAAGGCGTTCCTGTCAAACTGGTGCTGCTGGAAGGGGACACCCTGGACCAGGCTCTCCACCAGCGTCTCTGTGAAGAGCCGCCAGCGGGGGGCGTAGTAGTCAGCCACCAGTCCTGCCAGCTGCTTGTTGGCGTAGTCTAGGATGTTGCCCTCTGGCCCCCACAGGGTCAGCTGGTAGCGGCTGTTCTGCTCATAGAAATGGGCCTCAGTCTCACTGACTGCTGCCTGTCGGGCCTGCTCCAGCCAGCTGCCCAGCAGGAAGTGGCAGTCACTGGCCAGCACCTGGTCAAGGGCAGGCAGGAGCTCATAGGCCAGGATGCCTCCTGCCCTCGTCAGGGGAACCAGCTCCTTCTTCAGATAGGCGGTCCTCATCTCTTCGTAGTACAAGCTGACCAGCTCCTGGACTGCCTGGCGGGTCACGTCTACCAGGTCATAGCGGAAGGCTGGGCTGCTGGCCAGGGTGGAGGTGGCTGTCAGCAGCAGCCGCCAGGCTTCAAATACATCTGATCGGTTGTACCAGACAGTGGTGACCATCTGTAGGGATGGTCGCCTGACCAGTGGGCTGTGATTGTGTCCCCGGCACTCCTCGCCTGAGCAGTTGTAGACACTTCTTAGCAGCAGCCGCCACGCTGCCTCTGCATCCCCATGGGAAACCCCATACCGCCGGGCTGCAAAGCTGGTCACCCAGGCCCCCAAATCGGCCACTGGGTCCTTCTGCCAGCCCAGCTCGGCCATGAGGGCGTAGACCACCTCGTTCTGGCCGATGCCCTCGGGGGCCATGCCCGTGCCTACCATGGTGGAGTTAGGGAAGTGGCGGGCAGTTGTGGGGCCTTGGTTCACAGACTCCAGGGCCCCGAACAGGCCATGGTTGCCCCCGAAGTTATGCAGCATGCACCAGATGAAGGGCTGGCCCTGGAAGGAGGCTGTGCGGACATACACGGGCTGGCTCTCAGCGAACAGGTCCAGAACGAGGAGGCGGCCACGGGGCACGGCACCCAGCACAGCCGCCACCTGGGCGGGCCCCCAGAACTCAGGCTGGTGCTGGAAGAGCCAGCCTTGGAGCAGCCACACAGCATCAGGGTCCACTGTGGGAGGCAGAGGACAGGAGGGTGATGGGGGGGGGTGCAGGGAGTATTCACCCCACTTTACAGATGAAGAAACAGAGGTCCAGAGAAGTTAAATGACTCTATCACACTCCATCATGTCCCTGTAAATCATCTCCCCACCCGCATTATCAGGACATTTCATCACACATACCCTTCCCCTGGGACTACCAGTTGAGTACTGCAAAGCTTCAGGGAGCATCAGAATTACCCAGAGGCCTGGGCCCCAGCCCCCCTCATTCTGATTCAGGAGATGGGGGAGGTTGAGAACCTGCAATCCAACAGGCCCTGGGGTGACGCTGCTGGTCCCAGACCACACTTGGAGCACCGCTGCTCAAGGAAGCCTGAGCCAATTCACCCCAATCTGCCCCTTCCCAGCTGACACAGAGGCCTCCCCAAGCCATCCCTGACCTGGCCCTTCTCCTGCCCTCCCTTGTTAGTGGCTGGGAGGAGTGCTGTGTTCCTATCTGTGTACCAGGAAGGGCACCTTATTGATTGGGGGCACATCTCTAACCTCTAGCCTACCAGCATACACATGTGTGCGTGTGTTAAGCCACTTATTCATGTCCAACTCTTGGCAACCCTGTGGACTGTAGCCCTCCAGGCTCCTCTGTCCATGGAATTCTCCAGGCAAGAATACTGGAGAGGATATGCACACCTTCCTCCAGGGGATCTTCCCAACCCAGGGATTGAACCTGTTATCTCTTGTGTCTCCTGCATTGGCAGGCAGGATCTTTACCACTAGCGCCACCTGAGAAGCCCTCAGCATGGAGGTAGAGACCAAATAGAATATTTTCAATAGTCAGCACTTAATGACACTTTACTCTGGGCCGGGCATCAGTCTATTTATGAGCGAGCCCCTTTTGTAGATGAAGCAGCTGAGGTACTGGGAGGGCGGGGAGCTGCTGCAAGTCTCGCAGGCAGGAAGTGGCAGGGCCGGTGAGGGAGCAGGGTGTCCGCTCCAGGGCTCACCTCTCAATCACAGCGTGACTAAATGAGATGATGTTTGTGTACAAGTGCTTGGGAAATGGTAAAGTGCTGTGTGTCACAGTGAGGTGTTACAATTCCCCATCCCTCCTCCCAACCCCCTGACCTCTGCCACCTCCATCTCGAGGGCCCAGGGGACTTCCCTTTCTCACCTCCCACTGGCACCGTACCTGCGGTCATGGCCTGGTAGACAGCAGCGGTGGCTGCAGCCAGGTAAGAGGGCTCCGAGGACGGGGGCTGCATCTCGTTGAAAGTGTCAGCCCCGTAGATGTGGTCCGTGCCAAACTCTTTGGTCAGCTCCCGCAGGAAGAGGCTCCCCACGAGGGGGAAGAGAGGATCTTCGGGAGCCAGGAGGAAGGAGCAGGAGTAGGAGCAGTTGAAATGGCCCCAGTTGCCCATCTGGGTGACACTGACCTGAGGGAACACCCTAGTGCGGGGGAGGGGGTGACAGTTCAGACATTTACCGGAGGCCGACGCAGTCCTTTCCTCTAGCCTCACTGACACCTGCCGTTCTGGGAGCCCTCAAGCCTCTGGGCCTTTGCCCATGCTGTGCCCTGGGCCTGGAGCTCTCGCTTCCCCCCTCCCTGCTGATGCATCTGGTTACTCCTTGACATCCTTTTCGTGTCCCGTCTGGAAAGCTTTGGCTGTCTCTCCTCCTCCCACAGAGGATGAGATGGTTGGATGGCATCACCAACCAATGGACATGAGTTTAAGCAAACTCCAGGAGATAGTGAACGCCAGGGAAGGGAAGTCTGGCCTTCTGCAGTCCACAGGGTGGCAAAGGGTCGGACAGGACTGAGTGACGGAACAAGAAGAAGCCCTTCCCTATGGCTTAAATAAATGATACCACCTCTGCGCTGAGCCCTTGCTGCTCCTCTCTTCCCCAAGCAGAAGTGACCTTGATGGAGAATTGGGCCACATCCATTCCTTATCACTGGGTTGTATCCCCCTGGCAACGTGTCTCCCACCAGGAGCAGGGTCTCTGTGCACCTTCGTGGCTGCATCCCCAGCCCCCAGCCCAGGGCCTGCTCTGGCAGCCCCAGACAGTCTGACAAACGTCGGCTAAATGTACGAATGAGTTTCTTGCCGCCGAGCTGAGAAGGCCAAGGAGTGGCCAGTGGGGCCAGCAGCATGTGCTGAGCGCTGAGGGCAGTGGGAACCAGGCACTTATAGGCCCAAGGAAGGTGATAACTGATGCTGGGGGCCCCTGGCAAGGCTTCCTGAAGGAGAGGAGGTCTCAGTTGGGCCTTGAAGAAATTGACCAGCCACAGTTGAGGATGTGTATAGCACAGAGGAGCAGAGGAGCACCCCTACCATCACTAAGAGCTGCCATTTGCTAAGACTCTGTGCCAAGCCATACATATATTTTACAAGTGAGGAAACTGAGGCCCAGAGCAGTCAAGGTCACATGGCTAGTCAGTAACAGAACTAGGAATCAAGCCCAGGCCTACATCCAGAGCTTGAGTTTTTCTTCAAATAGTGTCTCGCAGGGGAACATATATTCTCTCTCTGAGCTGAATGGGGAGGGGGTGGGGGTGGGGTACATCACCTGGTGAGAGCCTTGGGGACATGCCCTGCAAACGCCGGCAGCACAGGGATCATACCAAACGAGCGCATCCGGTCAAGGATTCGATGCTGGGAGGAACAGAAGGGGTGGTGGTGAGCATGCCCGCCGCACCCCCCACCCCGCCCCGCCAGGGGGAGGTCTCCTCTCTCCCAAGGCACACAGAGTCCCCCTACTCCCACCCCAGACCTGTGACTATCCAGCATCAGTTCTGCCCCTTCCATTCTCCATCCTTTTACCTGCAGGTAAAGCTGCTTGAGGTGCCAGGATGGGGGCAGGGGGCCACTCCAGGTGTGCAAGTTGCCCATGCGCCCCCAGGCCAGGAAGGCAGGACCAGTGAAGTATTCGTCAATCTCTGCCTGGGTCAGACCCAAGGCCAGATACACCTGAGGAGGAAGGCAAGCCCCACACATATAAATCACTCATCTCTATTCACTGATTCATTCACTCAACAAACACACATCCCTCTCTTCTCTGTGCCCTAGAGTTCCTAAGACAAGCTCTGATCCCTGCCTGCAAGGAGCCCACAGTCCAGAAGAAATAGATCAGTTAGCAGGTGAGTTTGCGAATGTCACTCTTGGTGCATAGGTGGGGTGAGGCACAGAGGGGTTCTCCCTCAAATGGGGAAGGGGCTTAGAAGGCTTCATGGAGCAAGCAGCCTAGCATGATGGGTGAGGGCAGCTCTGCAAGGAGCTTAAGCAGCCCCAGGTGCAGCCAGAGCTCTCAGGGCTCAGCCATGGAAGCTCCCAGGCTGGGCAGAGCCTGATGGTAACAGGGAACTCCTGGGTGTGCTCAAAGTTGAAGGTCTCCCCTAGATTCACATTTCAGAAATGACACTCTGGTACAACTCTGAGAGCCAGGAGTCTTGTTTTGAAAGGAAAATATTTCTTAAGAGAGCTCTCTAAGTGGTCACTAAAGAAGTGTAATTTATGCATGTCTCAGCCAGAATGGAATCTGACTTTTTAATCTGATCAAGTCATCCAAAAGGCCTCCTAGAAACTCAAGATACTTATCAGGCCTTTACCCTAAAATAACTTGCAATCAATGTCTGCCAGTCACAATTCCCATCAGGGAACTTCTAACAGTCTCATGGCTTCCAAAAACAAAGCCCCTACTTCTCTTTCTCAGAGCACTCTTTCAGGTATCTGAGCCTGTGTTTCCCAAATGGCAATTAGTAAAGTCTCCCAAATAAACTCTTCTTATATGCAGCCTCTTGCATTATTTTTTGGTTGATGCTCTTCAGAGGCTGTGGTGGGCAGGCGACCAAGGAGAGGAGACTGAGAGCCTGAACTGGCGCCATGAAGAAGGATGGAGAGGAAGAGGACAAGGCAGAGCAATAGCTGCTAATGAAACAGAATCCAGAGAAGCAGCTGACTGACCCAGGTGGGGTGGGGAGACAGGGAAACCTGGCTTCTTAATGTTTACTGGGGGTGCTGGGGTCCAGCCCTGGGGAAGTCCTCCCATGAGTGTGTCTCAACCATGGAAGCTGGGAGGCTGGAGCCATCACTCCTGCTACCAACACTTCTGGAGCCCTAGTCTCTGTGCCAGATACTGAGCTGATGTGGGGCAGGCAGGACACCTGGGGTGTGGTTGGCACCCACCCGCTGCCAGATGGCCTCCTGGCCGCTCCAGGCCAGCGCCAGGTTGATTCCATTCAGCGCCATCCAGTCGATCTCCTGCTCCCAGCGGGCCCAGTCCCACCACAGGAAGGAGTAGCTTTGTGTGCACACATTCTGGTAATAGCGGTACCTGCAGGCAGGGGCAGGAGCTGGGGCACGGCCCTAGGGGCAAAGAGGAGGTCTCTCAGCCCTAAGGGTACACAATCGGGGGAAGACCTGGGGGAGCAGCTTGCCCTGCCACCCCAGATGGAGCCCAGAGAGGAATGACTCCGGGTGTGGCCTTTAGACTACTGCTTCACTCTGGGATCCAACCCAGATGCAGCAGACACTCTGAGGCTTGAGCTTCCGAAGTGTCCACCCACCTATCCCCAGCACTCAGCTCTCTAGCCTCCCAGATATCTGAGAGGGCACATTCCATTTTCATTCCTACTCTGGGTACAGTGTGCCCCTGCCCTGTAAGGGGGATCCCTTTCCCCAAAGTCTAATGGGGAGACAGCTGTGTGAACCCATCATCTCAGGACAGTGGGGCAAGCGCTCGAGCAGAGGCCTGTGCCAGGCTGGGTGTCACTCCTCAGGGAGCATCTTCGAAGAGAGGGTGGGGTAGGAACGGAACAGCATTTACTGCTCACCGATCGTGCACCACAAATTCTACACCCCGCACCGTGCAAATCATCACAATAAGAAAGGCACCACTGCATGGTAGAGGTCATTGTTTCCACTTTTCCGTTGTTTCCCGCTGAGGCTCAGAGAGGCCAAGTGATTTACTCAAGGATAGAATCAGAGCTGGAGTCTGAAGCCAGTGCTTGCTAGCAGCCGGGCACTGGGGCGGGGCGGGGACTTCGGCCCGAGGGGGCGCCCCTGGCGGGGGGAGGGGGCGGGAACGGGGGCAGCGGGAGCTGTAGGGGAGCCGACCGGCGGGGTCCGGTCGCGGTACCTGTTGGGTGTGGCCTCGGTCAGCTCCTCCGGCACAGCGGGCAGGGGCTGCGGTAAGCGCAGCTGAGAGCCCGACCAGGCCACGTGGCAGCCGCAGAAGTCGCGCAGGTATCGGTGGAGCCCCGCGGCGGCGGCCACGCCCGTGGAGCCGAGCACCTGCACCCGTGTCCCGGCACCGCCGCCGCTCAAGCGGTAGGTGTCCAGGCCGGACTCGGTCGCCAGGGAGCGCTCCACCGACACGGAGAAGGCGGCCGCTGGCCCGGGCCCCAGAAGCCGGACTAGCAGCTCCCGCACGGCGGCCGCCTCTCGGGCCTCGTCCCCGGTCGAACCTCCCGCCGTGAGGAGCAGGAGCCCCAGAGCCGCGGCCACCCCCATGGCCTCCATGGTCCAGCGGTCCTCAGCCCGGCTGTGGCCCCGTGGGGAACCAATGGGGACCGGGGACCAGGGACCAGGGCCGGCCCGGCCGCGCCCAATCAGCTGCGGGCCTCAGGTCACGTGGAACTGAAGGTAAAACCCGCCGGCGACCGGGAAACCCAGCTTCGGGGCCCCGCACCAGCTTCTTGTGGGTATTTTCCGACCACACTCGGTCCAAGAGCGCGTGACTCTAGTGATTTCAAAAGTCCAGGATGGGATGTGACTCGCAGCCTTTCACAAGCGCCCTTGGGTATAATGTGCTTTCACGTACAAATCACTTCTTCCATCCATCCTACCATTTGATAAATATTTGACATTGATTTTGTACCAGGCACTACCACCCCTCTCCTGAGACCTACAAACCAAGTACTTATATAAACAAAGATGAATATTATACAATTGACCCTTGAACTGTGCGCGTTAGGAGTGCTGACCCCACTGGCAGTTGAGATATAACTTTACAGTCAGCCCTCCTGTATCCAGGGTACTACACCCGCAGATCATATAGTACAGTAACTCGTATTTATGGGAAAACATTCCTGTGTAAGTGGACCTGTGCAGTTCAAATGGGTGTTGTTCAAGGGTCCAGTGTAGTTGTGATGCTGTGCAGGGTACCCAGCCAAAGGCTTCCAAAGGGATGTGACATTTAATCTGAATTAAATTGGGATTGACTAGGAGAAGACGAAGGGGAAGACCATTCCTCGAAGAAAAAAATACACATATGAATACCCAGGAAGGGTAAGGAAAGAGCTGAGCAGGTTTGAGGAACTAAAAGGTCAGGAAGTCGGAGGACAGATGTGTCATGTGAGCCTGGGCTGACCAAGGAGCAGGGTCTAGTGGATGTGTCAAGGGCTCTCATGTGATCCCTAAGTGGTAGCAGCTGCTGAACAGGACGAGCGTTATCTTTTTTTTTTTAACTTCTCATTTTATACTGGAGTATGGCCAGTTAACAATGCTGTGATAGTTTTAGGCACACAGCAAGGGACTCAGTCATACATATACATGTATCCATTTTCCCCCAAACTCCCCTCCCTTCCAGCCTGCCACATAACATTGAGCAGAGTTCCCTGTGCTATACAGTAGGTCCTTATTGGTTATTCATTTTAAATATGGCAGTGTGTACATGTCCATCCCAAACTCCCTAACTAATCTGTCCCCCCATCCTTCCTCCCTGGCAACCATAATTTTGTTCTCTGTGACTCTTTATGTTTTGTAAATAAGTTCATTTGTATAATTTTTTTTAGATTCTGCATATAAGGGATGTCATATGATATTTCTCCTTCTCTGACTCACTTCACTCAGTATGACAATCTCTAGGTCCATGCATGTTGTTACAAGTGGCATTATTTCCTTTTTAATGACTGTTATTCCACTGTGTATATGTACAACATCATCTTTATCCATTCCTGTCAATGGACATTAGGCTGCTTCCGTGTCTTGGCTGTTGCAAACAGTGCTGCAATGATCACTGGGGTGCATGTATCTTTTTGGACCATGTTTTCTCTGGACATATGCCCAGGAGTGGGATGGCAGGGTCACATGGTAGGTCAACTTTTAGTTTTTTAAGGAACTTCCATACAGTTCTCCACAGTGGCTGCACCAATTTACATTCCCACCAACAGTGTCAGAGGGTTTCCTTCTCCAGGACGGGGATTATCTTCATTTTACATACTGGGAAACTGAGGGCCAGAGAAAGGAAGTAACTTTGAGAAGATCAATGACAAGTAGGACAGCAGGACTAGGACTAGAACCAGAAAGTCTTAAGTCTCAGATGAGTGTTCTTGCCACCATCCCCTGAGAGATGCAACATTTCATGCTGCTTACCGGCAGCAAGGGGTTGAATAGGGCTGTGTGGTGGCCAGGAGTGGTGGGCCCTTTGGAAAGACTGCACTTTCTAAAAGGATTCTGAGCCCTTTTGGAGGCAGGTGCAGCTTTTACCAGATTGTCAGGCCTGAGTGCAGCTGCTTAGAGACAGGAAAGGGGTCAGATGAGGGTTGCCAACTCAGGACATCCAGAGGGAATGTGGGAAGCCACTGAGCTTACTCCGCCCCCTGCCCGCAGGTTCGGACTCAAGCTATGGTGCCCACGGCCTTGTTCCTGGCTCAGTGGGCAGCAAGTGCAGGAGGTGCGGCCCTGTTCCATTCCACTCAGTTCCTAGTATCAATCAGAGGCTTTTCAGCTTTTTCTGGAAAGGAGCTCCTCGACCTGCCCAGAGAGATGGGCCCTTGTGGAGCTATAGCTTGTAGCCCCCCAGGCCCTTCTCCACTCCAACACCCGCTCCAAACACCTCTTGCTCCAGGTGAGATTCAGCAGACTCTCCTCCTCCAAGGACCTGTTTTGCCAGTAATCTGGGTCTCAGGGAATGCGCTGCTTGGGGGAACTGAGCTGCAGGTGCACCGTCAGGCTCAGGTTACCTCTCTGTGGGGCCTTCATGCAGAATGGCAGATGGTTGCTGGCAGGGACAGCAGGTTGGGGACCCCATCCCGGGGGTTGGTAGCACATTCGCAGCCTGAGCTCATGGGATGTGTGGCGGGGGCCTCACCGATTAGTCCAGTGCGTCACACTGTCTTTCTTCCCCACCAAGCTGGGAACTCTTTGAGGACAGTAGAGGGCTGGCTGAAGAAATTAGGGTGCATTGATAGGATGAAATATCAAGCATTTGCTTTTTTAAAAAGTGAGGAAGATGTATTGGTGCTGATTTGGAATGTTCTGCAAAGTATATATATATATGTATTTTAAATAGGTCAAATCACTGGATATAGTGCATCCCATCTTTTTTTTTTAATGCTGTGTAAAAAGTGCTAACCTTGCCTAGGGTAATGGGGTGGACAACTTTATTTTTGGCTGTGCTGGGCCTTCGTGGTGCGTGGGGCTTTCTGTAGTTGTGGCAAGCAGGGACTGTTTTCTAGTTGTGGTGTGCAGGCTTCTCATTGCAATGGCTTCTCTTGTGGCAGAGCATGAGCTCTGGAGTGCGGGCTCAGTGCCCGTGGTGCAAAGGCTTAGTTGCCCCGAGGCATGTGGAAGCCATGTGCCCTGCATTAGCAGGTGGATTCATAACCACTGGACCACCAGGGAAGCCTGGAAGACTTACTTTTACATTAGGCCCTTTTGTACCGTTTGAGAAGCCACCGCAATGAGAAGCCTGCAGTCTCCTTTCTCCTGGGTCCTGGTGCACAAGGTTCTGTTTGTGCCCTCCAAGAGTCTGTTTTCCCGTCCTGTTTAAGTTCTGGCGGTTCTATGGTGGGGTTAATGGCGACCTCCTCCAGGAGGGCTTATACTATTGGGGAAACAATGGAAACAGTGACAGACTTTATTTTGGGGGGCTCCGAAATCACTTCAGGTAGTGATTGCAGCCATGAAATTAAAAGATGCTTGCTCCTTGGAAGAAAAGTTATGACCAACCTAGGCAGCATATTAAAAAGCAGAGACATTACTTTGCCAACAAAGGTCCGTCTATTCAAAGCTATGGTTTTTCCAGGAGTCATGTATGGATATGAGAGTTAGACTATAAAGAAAGCTGAGTGAAGAATTGATGCTTTTGAACTGTGGTGCTGGAGAAGACTCTTGAGAGTCCCTTCAACTGCAAGGAGATCCAAGCAGTCCATCCTAAAGGAAATCAGTCATGAATATTCATTGGAAGGGCTGATGCTGAAGCTCCAATACTTTGGCCACCTGCTGTGAAGAACCGACTCATTGGAAAAGACCCTGATGCTGGGAAAGATTGAAGGTGGGAGAAGAAGGGGACAACAGAAGATGAGATGGTTGGATGGCATCAGCGACTTGATGGACGTGAGTTTGAGTGAACTCTAGGAGTTGGTGATGGACAGGGAGGCCTGGCGTGCTGCAATTCATGGGGTCACAAAGAGTTGGACACGACTGAGCGACTGAACTGAACTGTACGGTTTGATCCCTTTACCATATGACACATTTCATTGCTTTTTCATTTACTGTGTGTGAAACAAATTGTCCACGCTCTCCACTCCTATCTTCTTTCGTTCCTGCCAGCCTGCCCTCTGCCTGTGCACCCTTCAGATCGCTTGGCCCTCTGCCCTGCCAATTCAGTTCCCTACCTGTGACAACCTCCCTAGGATCCCACCTGCCTTACCTATAAAGAGGAATGAGTCCTTCCCTGTCTGGCCACCAGGGAGCAGCCCATGCCTAGGCCTTGCCTTTGGAAGGCTGGAGAGGGGAGCTCCAATGCTCTTTCCACACCACGCTCCTGGGCAGAAAGAGGTGCCATCCTGCCCTGGTCTTCACTGAGGGACAGGAAGAAGAGACGGGTCCTGAAGATGGTGATGGAACTGTCCCCTATCTTTATAACACTGAGCCCAAAGCCACCCTCTCCACACTGTTCTAGGACCTCAAGAGGACATTCACTGATGGGGGCACAGACTCACTCAGCAGATGTCTGGGGTCCAGGGATTCCACAAAAAGGGGAATCAGGGTAAAGGTCTAGACTTAAAAACAGGAGCAATGGGAATTCCCTGGGGTCCAATTGTTAGGACTCAGACCCCATAAACCAAGGGACCAAGAGAGACAAGAGAGCAACAGAAAGAGCAACAGAAAGAGCCACAGCCACCGTTCCCCACCCCACCCCAGGGCTCCTGGGGATTCCCTCTCTCAGCGCTCAGTTCTATTTGGTCCCATCTTTAGCTGGCTGGGCTGGGGTCAGCTCAAGGCCACTAGATCCTAAATCCTTAGCTAATGACCCACTGACCCAGATCTTTTGGGAGGCATTTCTTCCTGGGGAAGTCCTAGTTCCCCCTTCCTAGCCCCACTTTATTGATCTTATCAGGAAGTTTATCAGTTTAAACTCATTTTTTTTTAGTATACCCACAGTTGTGCAACCGTCACCATAATCTAATCTGAATATCACCATCCCCCCAAAGAAACCCTGCCTGCAATGCCACCCAGCAACGGGTACTGGGCAACCACAGATCTACATCATCTCTGTAGATTTGCCCTTTCTAGCCATTTCACATAAAAGGAGTCATACATTATGTGGCCTTATGTCTGACTCTGAGGTCCATTCGTGTAGCATGTATCAATGTTGTTCCTTTTTATTGTAGAATATCCACTGGATAGATACACTGCCTTTTGTTTATCTACTCATCAGCTAATACACATTTGGGTCGTTTCCATTTGGGGCTATTATGGATAAAGCCACTGTGAGTGCTTGCACACAAGCCTGTGTAGACATTTTTTCATTTGCCTTGAGTAGCTACCTAGAACTCAAATTTCTAGGTCCTAACTTAACCCTACATTTTAACATTTTGAGAAACTGCCAGGCTGCTTTCCAAAGCAGCTGTACCATTTTATGTTTCCACCAGCAGGGGATGGGGCTTTCAGTTTCTCCACAACCTTGTCAACACTTGTAATTGTCTTTTAAAAATTATAACCTTTTTAGGTGGTGTGATGTCTCCTCGAGATTTTGATTTGCATTTTCCTAATGACTTACGATGTCAAGTATCTCTTCATGGACTTATTTGCCTCATATTTTCTTTGGAGAAATGTGTGTTCAAATTCTTTGCCCTTTTTTAAAGATTGAGTCTTTGTCTCTATCACTGAGTTGTGAAAGTCCTACATATATTCTAGATATAAGTCCTTTATTAGAGATATGCTTTGCAAATACTTTCTCCCACCACGAGGGGTGCCTTGACCCTGTCCTTCAAAGCACTAACGTTTTTTAATTTTTGCTAAAACCCAACTTATCTTTTATCTTTTTATCATTTGTGCTTCTAATGCCATTTCTAAAAACCACTGCCTAACCCAGGGTCAGGAAGAGGTACTCCTATGATCTCCTCTAAAATTTCACTTACATTTAGGTCGATGATCCATTTTGAGTTAATTTTTGTATATGGTGAGTCGCAGTCCCAATTTGTCATGTGTGGATAGTATTCTGGCCTGGAGAATTCCATGGACTGTATAGTCCATGGGGTCGCAAAGAGTCGGACACTACTGAGCGACTTTCACTTTCACCCAGCTGTACCAACACCGTCTGTTGAAAGGACTGTTGTTTATCCATTGAATTATCTTGGGCCCTGTGTGGAAAACCAGCTGACTATACCTGTTAGGCTGTTTCTGAACTCTCAGTTCTATTCCATTAACTCCAAGTATCTATTCTCACTAGGCCTCCCTCTTTGAGTCAGTAGCAGAGTGGAGGTTAAAAGAGCTCATTTACCTGAATGGTCCCTCTCAACTTTCTGAGGAGCAGATGCTGGGTGTTGAGCCCAGGCCTGTTCCAGGGCAGGTGGCTTGTCAGAGACGAGATGGTTTGAGGAGCATGGCATGAACAGGGTGTTCCTGCCCCTCCTGGAGCAGCAGCAGTTGTCAACCTGGTGCTCACATTCCTCGGCAGCCCATCCCCTAGAGGTTTGAGAAGGCAGGAATGGAGAGGGCGGGCTGAGAAAGAATGTGGTCGCCTTACATGGCTGTGAGGAGGGAGAAGGCGCCCGCCCTGCCCACCCCGCCAGCCGGGACAGCCTGTTGGCCCTTGGGCTGCCTGCCTCAGCACCTCGAATTCTCCAGCTGCCCTGAGGAACCAACCCCCCAGCAGAGTTCCACCTACACCAAGGCCAAAGGCAATCAGGGCTAAAAATAGCCAGGCAGTTGAGCCCTGGAGAGCATGCTCGTAGCAGAGCTCCGGAGAGGAGGGTGGGCAGACACCCAGGCCTCTGCTCCCCCTCCTCCCCGGGCTGTTTGGGTGTGTGGTGCAGAAAAGGGGGTGGTGATGGGACCCCAAGCCCCTCCCCTACATGGGTGGTGTCTGCAAAGCTGCCTTGGCTCAGGGAGGGTGGGATGGGGGAGTGGGAAGGCCCCTGGGAAACTTGAGATAAGGTGAGAATTTCACAAACTGCCTGGCCAGGGCCACCGCAGCTGTGGCCTTGGATCACAGAAAAAGCAGCAATGCTGGCCAAGGGAAGTGGAGGGGGTAAGATACTAGTGGACTCAAGAGGGTTGAGTGACACGGGAGCCATGGGCACACAGACGGGCAGCCTCCCTGATCGAGTCAAACACACTTTATTCAGCACAGGCATGTCTGAACAGAGGGACCTTGGCAGGATTCCTGATACAGAACTCTGCTTCTAACCCCTCTGTCCACAGAGCAAAGGTCATCATGTGAACCACAGGGGCCAGACAGGAGGGGCTCTGCACACGGGCTGGGTCAGGTCACACTGGCTGGCGCAGGGTGAAGCTGGGGTGGGGCAGACAGCCTGGGGAGTCACTGAGCAGCTCCAAGCAGCTCCCTTAGACAAGTGTATGTGTGTGGGGCTGACCAATTTAGGGGGTCCTCTCCATCACTGAAGGTCTGCGAATCAATTTAGCTAAAGCGCCCAGGGCTGCCATGCCAACACATGATTAAAAGGCCCCAAGATCCGTCTCCTGCTGTGGGGGAGACTTGAGATAAGGTGAGGGGGAGGTAGGAGAGGTAGTGCTCAGGGCCATGCTGCTCTCAGCCACATGCACCGGCAGCCCTGCCAGCTGCCTCCAACCAGCAAATAAATGGTAAATGCCATCGACCTTCCCGCCTAGGACTCACTCACTGGACGTGGGGTTGTCAGGGAGGTAGGGAGGGGCACTGGTGGGCAGAGCAGGCAGAAACGCCTTGATGACTACAATTCTGAGACTCATAATTGGGGGTGGGCAAGGTCTCCCATCTGCACCAGGAAAGGGCATCAGTCTGGAACCTCTGTGCAGAGGGGTGCTTGTGGCAGGGCCCAAGCACGGCCTGAGACTCAGCCAACCAAGGGAGCCAGTCAGGACCTCTGTCTTGGGTTCTCCCAGCTGTGCAGGTTATGCTGGGTGCTAAAAGGGGAATCTGGGAGGGAGGAGGGGAAGGTGTGAGTTCAGGGTGCGCTTAGGAAGGTGGTGTGGGATATCTACGGACACTCTGGGCTGCCAGGGAGAAGCCACGCTTGCTGGCGCAGCTGGGTTGAGCTGAATTCCTGATGGACAAGCACTGAAGATCAGAGCGAATGGGTGGAGGACAAAAACACCATCTCCCTGGACCCCTTGCTGCTAATCTAAGAGTGGGGAGTGTTAAAGAGGACCCCACCCCCAGCCAGGAAAGAGAATGGCAGGAGCAGGGGCTCAAAGTCTGGGTGTGGACGGTGGAGGGCCCCCCCTCTAAGTGCTCTTGGCTCTCGTGTAAATGCACAAATGCGTTCACCACCAGGGGGCAAAGAAAGAATGAGACAGAGGCTGGGAGGGCAGGCTGGGTGCCCAGGGTGAGTGGGTGTGAGTGACCGTCAGGGCGTAGCTTCTCTAGAATACCACTACACTACCACACACCAAGCTGCGGGTGGCGGGGGACCAGGGGGAGCTGGGGGACCTGGATCGAGCTAAATGCCTCACAGGTGGCTGGGGGTAGGGGATGGGGATGACACAGGTGCCCTGACACCCAGGGATCACAACCAGCAGGCAAGCGGAGCACAGCTAACCACCGTGGCGGGGAGCAGAGGGCAGCCGGGCACACAGCCCCTTGGGCGCTCAGTCATCAAACTTCCCTTCCCGGATGTGCTCAAAGGAGAAAGGCAGGAACTTGAAGCCAGTCCCGCTGTAGAACTTGTTCTGGAACTCCACCCTGGAGAATGGGAAGAAGAGAGTGTCATTCCACAAAAACTTTGGGACTCTACAGAAAGATGTCCCAACCTCAAGTTCCTCAAGCCCCCGCTGCCCATGAAGCCCAGACTTCAGCCTGCTTCCAGCCCGTGATGCCCAGGGCCTGCCCTCAGCAAGGGCGCACCGCACCAATGTGTTGATTTGGTCTGTTCCTGCTCTGTCCTGCTCAGCAGAAAATGTGTATATGCCAAACTCTGCAGAAAGCTGGGTGCAGAAAACCTTCAGTTGGCCTGAGCCTCTAACAGTGATGGGGAAGAGTCCCCCAACACCCGCTCCTGGCAGGGCCTGGTGTGGATCTCCAACGGAAGTGTCCCACATGGAGTGGTGTGAGCTTGTGTGAGGAACCCTGGCAGGGACCACTGTTCGCTTGTTTTTATCTCTTCTCAGGGGAGGAAGGAGAAGCAAGGGTTGCGAGTGAACAGTGGAGGCTTTCGATTTAGGGGAGGAAATTCCCAGGAAAGGGGGAAGTTAGGAGAGGAAGTCTTCTCAAAGCAATGGCAAAAATATTCTCCAACTACAAAAACATCTGAGAAAGAATTCTTCTCTTGGGGACTGAAAGGAAAAACAGCTTTAGCTCCCTTCCCCGGCAGCTCAGCATCCAGCCCTGATGGTCTCCCTGGGCCCTTCGAGCTCTGAGGGGGCAGGAAGGCGTCCACGCCTGGAAGCAGGGCCCGGCTGCAAGCTCGCCCTGGATGGCTGCCCAGCGACCAAATCACCACCAAATATGGGCAGAAAAATGCATGATTCAGAGGATAAAAAAGCCAAGGAGAGCTGCCCTGAGGAATAGTTTCCACTCAATGCTGTGTGACCCTGGTGGCCTGGATCCCCGCAGCAGTGAGCCGCGCGGAGCTGAGGCAGGCTGTGGGCAGTGGGCACCAAGACACTCTCCACCTTCCTGCCTCTCATTCAGCCTTCCGCCAGGGTATTCTCCCTCCAAGACAAAGCAGGAAATCAGTGAAAAGGAGGTGGGAAGGGGACTGTCTGCTGTGGTCCTAAGAGGTCCCCAGAGGCCCCTCAGCCCTGGGGAACTGGATTTTCTGTGTGAGCACAAGAAAAGGCAGCCCTTCACCCTGATCCCACATTCCAGGGGCTGCGCCAAGGTCCCCAGAGCCTCCTGACCCCTGGAGGAGTCCGGTCAGTGCCTCGGCCATGCCCCCTCAGAGAGCACGGGATCCAGGAGGGGGTGCTTCAAACTGAAGTCAGTTGCAGGTCTCAGCCCCATGTCCCAACATCCCCATGATGAGGGTCCAGCTCCAGACAGCTCCTCTGAGGAATGCCATGGGGGTGGGGGTAGGTTTCGGCTTTTCCTGGCTCTGAGGATGAATCCTCCATGCTGGGTAGGCTGTGTGTGCACAGGCAACAGCATTTCATGTCATTCAACCATGTACAGCCAGACCGTGGGCAAGTCACCTTGGGGTCTGTGAGGTATCTGACCTCTGGCTGACTCATCACACAAACAGTTCTGATCCAAACTGGCTCAACAGAGAAGCTGCAGATGTGTTCACAGGCCCAATGGGTCAGAGGCAGAGGTCTCTTGCCATCACCCTGCCTGCTTCATGTGTATCAGGGGACCCAGGCCTGGGAGGGGGGCACACACATTCTACTGTGTGAGCGGATGGGCGGTCCCCCTCGCCCACTAGCTGCCACTTAAGGACTTAGGGTGGTGCCCAAGGGGACACTGTGGGTATTTCAAGGCCAGTGTGGCCCACTTCTTGGCCGTGCTTGCCCCAACCTCCCAGTACAAAGCTGGGAAGCAGTTTCCTTGCTGGTCTCTCCCCCGCACCCCCCGGCCCCAGCCAGGAACTGTGTGCTTCCTGAAAAAGTACAGACATGAAGTTCTCTGTGCCGGGGCGCGGCGGGACCTTGCTGGCTGCCCTGTCAGTCCTTCCTTCTCGGGGGCGGGGGTGGGGGGGGCTCTGCTTGGGACGCCTCCAGGGCCTTACCACGCCCCAGGCCACTAAAATGCATCTCCAACTCTGCAGCTTCGAGGAGAGCCTCGGGCAGTCGGGCGGGGCTGTGTCACTCTGCCAGCTCCCACACCTGGCAAAGGCCACCCAGTGGCCCGGAAGGACTGACGGGGAGTCCCTGGAGAGAGCACCCCTGCTACGTGACAGAAATCTTGTTTTCTTGAGTGAATGAAGGGAGAAAGCCTGGGCCTTCCCTGCTGGGGTGCAGCCGACGGGAGGCGGTTTTAGGAAGATGGTCCTGTCCTGATCTGAGCAGTGCTGGGCCTGCAGCACACAGCCAGCTGATGACCCCCGTGCGGGGCCGTGAGGTCAGCCCAGGGGACTACATTTCAGGGGTGTTCATTCTCCTGAGCAGCCACTCCCTCAGCCACCGCGGTGTCTGGCTGTGGTGCCACTGTATTCCTTACAAACTGGCCCCCAAATCTGCCCCTTTAGCCCCCCGTCTGAGTGTGCATGTGGAACCTGCTAGGCAGGAAGGGATGAGGTTCCTGTGAAGGTAGGTCATGGGGCAACAAGTTTTCTATTAACATCGATCTGGTGTCCACAGTTCAAACCACAAATCGCACCCCTGCCTTTGCCTTTTCTGAGGAAGAAAAGACCTTTCATTAATTATGGCGGGCACGAAGGCCACGCTGCACACAGTTGGTGGGGGAAAAGACAGACAGACGCAACTCAGGAGGAGACAGAATGAGCACGTGGGTGCATGAATTCACCTGCTGTTTTCACATGTCCTTCACCTCCTCATGTCCCTACATGACCCTCAGTCTCAAGGTTTATCCTTGTTATCAAGTCAGATGGTTTTCTTCTTGTTCGCACCAAAGAGACCCAGAACCTGTGTAATGGGGCAGTCCTTGCAGCAGATTCAAGAAAGCCCAGCTGAACACTAGGGGTAAAGTGACAGGTATGAAGATGCCCAGGCTGGAAGCCAGGAAAACACTGCAGCAATGTCCCTGCAGCCATTTTCAGCCGGCCCAGCTGTTTCCACCCCTCACAGGATGGTCGTAACTCAGAATGCCTGCAGTCTGGAGATCCTCGGGGCACGTCCACACTCAGCCAGGAGGGGGTGCACGAGCACCAGCTTCATTCACTCCTTCCTAGTGGCAGGGGAAAACAAAGGCCTCCAGGGAAGCGATTCTCAAAGTTGCACAAAGGAATTTTCACTGCTGTTTTTTTTCTTTCCTATCCAAAATTTCCACTACCAAACCACCACCACCCTGCAAGTATGATACAGTGTTTGATGAGCCTATTCCTTGCAAACTACGTCTGGGAGGCATTCAAGTGGTCTCATGTGCCTCCCCTTGGGTCTCTCTTCTAACAGACTGAAGCAGAGCGCTTATAGGGGCCACAGCCCTCTCCGCAGGGCAGCTCCATCTGCATTTGACCTCAGGTTTGATGCGCCAGGGCACCAGGACAGTCACTTGGTCTGTGCATTATTTCCTATTTAACTGCAGCAACCTTGTCACATGGACATTATCCTCTTTTCACAGGAGAGAAAGTGAGGTTCAGAGAGGCAAGGGCTGTCCTCAGGGGTGCCCAGCCAGTGCCAGCAGAGCTGGAATTTAAACTAGGTCACCCGATTCTGAAGCCTGCTCACTCGCCACCTGTTACTTCCTCAGGCTCATTCATAAGGACTTTCATTCGAAGCCCACAGGTGAGTCTGAGGAAGAAGAATCCTTCTGGCAGCAAAGCATGACCTCCAATCGCCACAGTTCACCCTGGACATCGGGCCCAGGCGGCCCCTCCCTGCTCCATGTGGGCCTGGCTCACTGCTCTGACAGGTCTGCCCCAGCTCCTTGACTGTACCCCGCTGACCTGGGGGTAGGTAATGGGCTCCCTACTCGGGCTTGAGTCCAGGTAGGTTGGTCACTGTTCCCTGGAGCCCAGTGCTCAAGAGACAGAGAAGTGAATAGGAAAGGAAGGAAGCCAAGAGGGTAAGACCAAGTGAGTCACCACAGGCTGGCAGCACTGGGTGGTGAGGAAGTGTGCTGGGGCGAGCGTGTGCTGATAAGCTGAGAGCGGGTAGTGCGCCAGCAGTCGGGCCACTGGGCCGGGCCAGACTCCTGGCTCCCAGTAAACAACAGCTGGGCGGGGAAGGGACGTGGGGGAGGAGAGGACCAGGCCCAGAAAGCACGGTGTCCTGACGCCGATTCTCCTAAAGGAGCTTTTGAGGGAAGAGTCAGTCCCGGCCACGGCTCCCCCTCCCACGCCTCACCTTCCCCTCTGTCATTCAGAACAACAAATGGTGGAATCTTTGAGCAGGCTCAGCTGAAAACAAGTCAGGCGAGAAAAAAAACAAAGATAAGGGGAGTGGGGAAGAGGTTTCTCAGGTTCAGATTTCAGTTTTCTTCAGGTTTTGAGAAGCAATGAAAAGAGTCACAGCCCTCTCTCCTGACCCGGAGATCATGAACACTACAGATCATCTCGTCTAGGGAGCCCAAAGGGAAGGGCAGTGAGTCTGTGAGCCCCTAAACTGGCACAGCTGTGTGTGCACACTTCAGGTCTAAAGCTTCCAGAGCTGATGGACCCCAAAAGAGAGAGAGAATCACAATGTAAAGGGAGATTTAAGGAGACAGGGTTTGAGGTCAGGTAGTCAGATAAAGTACGGTACAGCCAGTTTTCAATATAAACATGTCCCATGGACATCTGGGAAATACTAAAAAAAAAAAAAAAAAGCTCATTGTTTATCTGAAATCTAAATTTAACTGAGGGCTCTGTAATTTTATTTGTTAAATCTGCCAACCTTACTCTGAAGTCATGGAGTCACAGTCCAGACCAGACCCCAGCTCTCCACTCCGCAGGACTGAGCCACTTCCATCCACAGCCATTAAGAGCCACAGACAACATTCAAGAAAGAAAACAAACAAATCCAAAACCTGCCCTTCTGAAGAGATGGCTTTAGTGTACCGAGCAACATGCTCTGGAACAGGAATCCCCCTACTCACACAGAGCTGCCAGGGTCCTACCTAAAGACACTGGCGCCATGACAGGATAAGGGGACAAGACACGGGCAGAGTGTGCTCCAGCGCCTCCCTGGCCTTAGAATCTATTCCACAGCTGCTTTCATTGCTCGGAAGACAGGAAAGAGTTAAATGCCAGTGCAAAACCCCAAACAAAGACCCCAGAAGATCTCTGAAGCCATAATCAGGACATTGAAGAAGGCTGAACACAGGTGCACAACTGACAGCACACCAGGGCCCCCTCCCTGGAGGCTGGGAGAGTGAGCTGTGCTGTTCAGAGCACACTTCCTGGGGCTCACCACCAAGCATGTCCTTGGGCATGATGATGTGCAAGCAGACACTTCCTAGCGTCTTCAGATTTTGGACCAGCGTAAAACCACCCTCTGTGCAGCTAAGGACACGTTCCCGCCCCAGCCCCCTCTTCCCCTCACCAGTGTAACCGCAGCGCATGGAGAAAGGCTGAGAGGCCCTCCATGATCAGGAGGATGGCCACAGTCAGGGTGGCGAAGGCGGCAAAGATGAAGAACAGCGCCAAGCCCCCGGCCAGGCTCTTCACCTTCAGGCCGATGTGGATCACCATGGTCCAAAGCACCTCGGACAACTCTGGGGATGGGGAGAGACAGGACATCGGTTCAGTTGGGCTGGGGGTGCTGCAGGCCATGCACCTCGCTCTCCATCTCCCCACTGCAGTATGCCCTGCCCCGTGGCTTCCTGCAACCTCAACAGCTAACCTGGCAAAAGCGTGGATCCTCCCAGCGGGATGTCACTCTCCTGGGATTCGGGAGTCCATAATTCCAGAGCCCTAAGGTAATGTCCACTCTCTTTAAGCCCCCAGTGGAGGGAGTGCCCAAGCAAGAGGGACAGACATGGCTTCTGACCCGAGAGAAATACACTCACGTGCATGAGCGAGGCTGAGGGCCCAGAGCCGCAGGTAGGAGGCGGTGTTGGAGATGCAGCCCAGGCAGTACTCGATGGTGTGGATGGCCTGGTGCACCATGGTGTCCCCAAAATCAAACTGTCAGGGGAGGAAACCAGACAGCAGAAATGAGGCGGGGAGGGGAGCGTGCAGGGGTCTGAGTGCTGGCATGAATGGCTACCTGGGCTCAGAGCCCCTGGTGCTGAATTCCTGGTGGGGACACTTCGGTGGGGCCACCCCTGGAAATCCTGCCTGGCTGGGCCCCCAGCTGGGCCCCCCCGCCCCTCAAAATACTACACTGTAATGAACTACATCTTAATGGGACTCTTAACACATATGCTTCTTCTCCCCACTAGGCTGTCAGCTCCGGAGTGGGGTGCACGTTGGGGTAAGAGCTGTCTGGCAGCTCTGTTCCGGCTTGACTTCCACCTCGTGGAGCCTGAGGGCAGAGCACCCTGCTCTCAAAGAGCCAGGAGGGCAGGAAGGGCTCTTCCCTGGGATGCGCATCAGGTGACAGGCCACCAGGTTGCAAACTGCCTGGAGGAGACTAAACCTCCGCAGCCCCTTCTTATCTTCCCAACATGTGGGCAGCAGGGTCACTCCCTTCTACTTTAGAGACTTCTGAAAAGATCACACAGGGACATTTTGGCAAAGTTTTACAAATTCCTACTCGGGCAGGTGATGAAGGTTTATCTTTTAGGTCTGTTTTCCTCACGCTCCCTTTCTTCCGGTTTTCCTTTCAACGTCACAGATCATTTCCAGCATAAGGAGGAGGGGCTGTGGGGAGCTTCCTGTTAGGCCTGCTCAGGGTCCAGCCCTAGGTGTGCTTCTGGGCCTCATTCTCCCAGGTGGCGCCACAGCCACTCAAGGCCAGGAGGCAGGCAGCCCCTCCTGACAGGGCCCAGAGCGGACCCAGTAAGCAGAGGGCTGCTGCCCAAATCGGCTTTCCAAGCCTGCCTTGCCTGCAGGTCAGAGTCCGTTTTTCACCAGTTTCTTTCCAGATTCACATGACTTGACCCCCAAAAGATACCAGAAAGAACTACCTTGAGAAACATCATGAGGGCAGAAGAGGGCTGGGCTGGCTGGTGAAGCGCTAACAGCCAAGGCCTCACGAGCATGGCCAGTGGCGAGGGGGGCCAGGTCCAACACGCTATCTCTGGCAATCGCCTCATTTTCCCTCACCCTTATCTATACCAAGAGTATTTCTGGGCTTTTCTTCTGAAATAGGCTCTTGCAAAGTCTTCTAGTTACCCTGAAAACTAGGGTAACCATAGTTACTCCAATCCTGACAATGTTGTTAAGAGCTTTTTGCCACCGCTGCTGGCTGTCACCCCACAGTCCACGCTCCAGGGAAGGACAGGGTCCCCATCTCCATGGAGTGCAAGGCTTTACTAAGAGCTCCGTGAAAGCAGTGACTGTGGGCGCCCTTAGAGAGATGGAAGAGGAAGCTTTTCTCCAGGCGTTACCCTTGCTTTCTCTCTTTCACTCCCAACTTCCTACTCTGTAACCGTGGGCAAGTTTTCACACCTGTATACTGGGGGGTGGGGTGCGGAAGAGAGTAAGTGGGCTGAGAATTAAGTAAGAAACCAGCCAAGCAGTTGGGAGTCTGTCACTGCCCCATGTGAGTCAGCTACAACCGACTGGGAGCCACCGCAGACGCCCTAATCCTCTACCCGCCTCCTGGCCGCCCCACCATGCCTGTTCCTCATGCTGCGCCCTCTTAGCTCCACATAGCTCCCAGGCTTGCTCCCCTTAGCTCCCAGGCACAAGGTCTAACAGACATCCTGTGACTGAGCCTCTGCAGCATCTGCCACCATTGCCTTGCGCTCCTCCTCTCCGTGACACGCTCACTTCCTCTTGGTTTTTCTCTCCTGTAGCACTGCCACTCAGGCCTTCAGTGGCCACCCCGGGAGGAGCTCCCAATGGGCACCTCTACTTCCATGTTGCGGGTTTCCAACCAGCAGTCCACATCTCCTCCTGCCACACCACAGGTGCTTCAAACTCCACACCACCCAAACTGAACTCACTGACTGCTCTTCTCTGACCCTCCAGACCTACTTCTGCTCCTCATCCCGTATCTAACTGGGGTCATAACTAGCGCCCCAGGCACCGGAACCTGGAAGTCGAGCCTGACTTCTCACTCACTCCCACTGCCTGCATTCACGAAGGCCCGAGGACTGCGGCTTTTCCGTCCCCCATCTCTTATTGCTCCCTTCCTTCCCAACTCCCACTGCCAATGCCTGACTTCCCTCCAGACCTCCCTGGTCTTTCCTGACCCCTCTCAGGCTGTGCCCCCCCACACACAATACACCCTCTCCCCTTCTCCCCTAGGGTATTCAGCAATGGTACACACTGGGTTACTTGCAGCTTCACCGCCCCTGACGCTCCTTCTTGCCTAATACTCTACTATGGCTGCTGTCTGCCACCTCTAGTCTGACTTCTCACCAGTCCCTCAACTCCTGACTGCGCTCCAGCAAGCTGAAAACTTGTTTATCCCCAAAATGTGTCTTTATGGTAACTACATACTATGGGTCTGCGTTCCCTCTGGCCCTCCCTCCAGAGGACTCTGGCTGGACCAGGCCAACCTCAGCAATAATGCCCTTGGGGAACCCTTTCTAGGGGTCCTCTTCCCCACCCCCCCAGAGTTCTGTCAGGTGCCCTCTTCCTGTGCTCCCACAGCACCCTGGGCACACCTTGATCACAGCATCTGTCACCCAGACTGTCTCCTCAATTAGTCTCGGAGTTCCTTGAAGGCAAGGACTTGGTTTTTTTTCTTCTCTCAGTTCCTGCAGTGCTAAACAGAGTGCTTGGCACATGGAGGGTGACTGAACGAATGGGTTGGATGAATGTTATCTGGTGAGGTGACACAGTAGGGAGAGGTTCCACTGACCCTTGCTGAATGGTCACAGCCTTCAAAGATTTCCCAGACAACTGAGGGGCCGGGCTCTGGTTTGCAGCTGGACAGAGCGCCCCCAGAGAGAGGGTCTGCTGCCTCTACCTGTGATGTATTTAGATACCTGAGACAGTTATCTGAATGTCCTCACCACTTATGATGCTATGGGAAACAATCTCTGAGGGAGTCGGGGGTGGGGCCAGAGACTGGGAAGGCTGAATTCCAGTCCACCTTGTTTGCATGTCCACTCCCCTGGGACAGGGCCACATATAAGAACTGAGCTGGAGGCACTGGTGCTGGAGACAGCCTTACTGGGAGAGGGCTGGGCTCCTCACTGACACGGACGCACTCCCACCTGGCCCTTCCAGGCGGCTCAGCCTGCGGCCATGCACAGAGAAGTGGTCTGCTAAGGCTGCGGCCATGCACAGAGAAGTGGTCTGCTCAGCCTGCGGCCATGCACAGAGGAGTGGTCTGGAGGAACAGAAGCTCCCAGATACCAGCCAAGGAACCTCTCCAGCCTTCAGGAAGACCGAGCACTGTCTGCTTTCACATAGAATAGCAAAGCCTTTCCCATTCCCATCCCACTGCCCACTTAGCACCAGTAAAGCCAGAAAAGGGAAAGGGTCACAGGTCTGGGTATTTCAGAGAGAAATTTGGGGAGAAGATGCAAACAGTGCAGCAATGCCTATTAAAAACCCAATTCAAAATGTGTATACTGCTAAGCGAATCAGGGCCGAGCTAGAAGGCCTTCTAGTCTGGCTGTGGCCTGAACATTTAGCCAACTTTCTACTCTGTTACTCTCTATGTGTGGCTGGGATAATATGAACTCCTTGCATGCAGATGGACTGTTTTTTTCTGGGATGCATCCTAGAGGCAAAGCCCCCTTTTGAAAGCTGTCTGTCTTCTAACTGGGTCACATGGAGGTAAAGGTGACCCCCAGCAAAGGTCCAGCATTCTCACTCCAAGCATCATCAAGCCGATGAGGGCAGCAGGAAGAGGTGGGCGGCATCTCAGGGAGGAAGGGTGAGCTTTCCCATAAGCACTCAGAGGAGCAAGGAGGAAATGGTTACCCCCAGGGCAGAGCGACCATCATAGCATCACAGAGAGGAAGGCAGAGGCCAACAGGGTTTAACTCCCAAGGGGAGTCACTTCAAGAATGCCAGTGCAGACATTACTTGCAGCTCCTTGTAAAGCCATTCTCAAGGCATTAGATCAGCAAAGTCAATGAAACAGAGACAGAGGTGACTGACATGAGATGCAGTTAATGGAGATGAGCTTTTTTAGAACACAGATTCACAGACTGGTTAGAGATGGCCAGTGAGATGCAGGGTACACGGGTGTCACGTGGGGCCCCAGGATGCGGCAGGGACAGCAGAGTGATGACAAGGATGGGAAGAGAAGCCCCAGATAAACATGAAGCCAAAGCCAGCTGGTTTCTTACCACTTCATCCTCGGTAGGCTTGAAAACACAAATTTACACTTAGTGGGAAGCCACACCACACACAAGGTCACAAGTCATAAGCACCAGGCTACTCATTGCTGCTTGGTGGGGGTGGGGGACCGCGAATGTTAAATGTTCTAACATATTAGAGACAGGCCTCCTCAGCACAAATGGAAAGCAAAATCAGCAGTGCTTGGAGTGCTGGTACTTATTTTGAAAAGGCATCCCAAGCCTTGCCATTTCTATTTAAAAAAAGTCATACACATGGTAGACGCGGTCAGTCATACTGCACAGTTCAGTCCCCTGGGTCTCCAACTCCTATTCTTTATGCTTTAAGAAGAATATAGTGGATAGATGAGATTCAAAGTTCAGCTCAGAGGCTTTGTCGTACAAACGGTCAGGCAAGGAGACTGATTTAAAAAAAAACTGAGCTTGGAGGTGGTGGTTTAAGGAAAAGTCTAGCATGTTCAGACTTCACCGTCCCTTTAAAAAGTAGGCAAGTAACCCCTTTAAAAGGCTCACGGAACATGTCTGCCATAAGAGCACATTAGTTGAACAGGACTTCAAAAACCCACTGATTGAGGTTCACACGGGAACCAGTCTGAGAAAGGGCAAGGGACGAAGGGGCCACCAAAATTGGCCGGGTTTCTGCTGTCAGAGCTGGGGCACTGGGGCTGGCTCTGCCTCAGTCTGAGCAGAGTGGTCAGTGACTGATTCACGCACAGGGTTACTGCAGGCATTGCAGAACTCAAGAAGCCGGACAACAGAACAAAATTACTACGGGCTCAGCAGGCAACACATGGAGTTTAGAGCAGGGGCCACTGGAAAAAAGCTGAGGGGCCCTAAGAGATTCAGAAGGCAGGCAGATGCTCAGTATTAGTATTTTCATCTTTCAAGGAGCAGACAGGAGTGAGGCCACTTGGGAACACAAGACTAGGGCTGACCCGAGATGGGAGGAGAGGAAGCCCACACCACTGATCTTACCTCCTCTGCGTCCTCTGAATGGGTGGAGAGCTGGTCATGCTGAATAATCTCAGCATCCTCCTCTGTCGGTCCGTTGCCCACCCTGATCCCACCAAAGTTGAGAGTTCCCTACACAGATGAACAGAAAGAGTAGAATTTGCCTGGGCTTTAATGTGACATTCTGTGATGTGGGGAAGGGTGATGGTTAGTACATACAAACCTCAGAAAAGCATATATTCTAACAACAAAAACAAAACCCACTGATGGAACAGCTAAGTAAAATCAAGCCACTGTTCCCACCCCAACCACCTCTGCCCAGGCCCAGCCTGAACTACATGTACCACCTCAGTCTGATCAGAGGCAACAAGCAGTTTCTGCTGCACCAAGAGACATCAACCTCACCTCAGCCAATGCCAACTGAGAATCCTGCTTGCATGAAAAGCTTAGTAGGAACAGACTCTCCTAACAAGCGTGGCTCTATCTGTAAAGGCTTCAGTGACCTAACTTTTTCTGGAACTAAAGATTACACTTTCTAAGAGGGAGGGGAGTCAGATGACAGTGATTGCAACCTGGTCGGCTAAGATTTCAACAGGAGCCAGACAGTTTCAGCAACTTCTCCCCCAAATGTACTGGGTCCTTGCCCAGGAACAAAGGACTTTCTAGGTCACACAGAACAGGGGAAAAAGGCTTAATGTACATTAGCTTGCAGCTAGAGAATACTGAGTTAGGCTCCTGTCCTTCAGGGGAGGACTCCGAGTGCTAACACAACTTTTTCACAGGCATGTGGGCAGATGCTGACTAGGTGCCTGCTGCCTCTCACTCCACAGGCGTGTTGAGCAGGGTCCCCAGGACCAGAATTTCTAAGTCAGCCTGATCTGGAAAAGTTTGGGTTTATTGAGGCAAGGGGATTCTTTGGGTACAAAAACCAGGCAGAACTGGGGTTAAGTGTGGCAGATACCAATTAGTGCTAACCTGCCACTAGAGTGAAAAGGAACCAAGGAAAGCGCTCTGAGACCTATGTCACGTGGCTGCCACCCAGGAAGCCAAACAAGGCAAGAGTTCAAAGACTGCTCTCCTGGAAAATGGCCTCCAAGCAGCACGAGCAACAATACGCAAGCGGTTTGGGACAGCCACCCCAAGGTCCCCACTCGTTGTTTCACCTCTGGTGTGCATCTCTGACCACAGCATACGACCACCGACCCTCCAGGTTTGGGCAGATTCTCTCTTTTCTTCTAGTAATGGTTCTCATGTGCTCGTCAGAGAACCGGTTGAATCAGAATCACCTTGAAAGCTGCATTTCATTAAATAGACAGTCTCGAATATCACCTCTAGAAATGGTAAATTTCATAGGTCTAGGGTGGGGTCTAGAAAATCTGTATCTTAAAAAATATTTCCCCAAGGACAAACTGTATGATCGTTTTGATTGTCTACCAAAATTGAAAAAGCGTGTCCCCCAAAATGCATGCACCCTTTAAGACAGTAAGCCCACTGCTAGGAACATCTATACCTGTGAAGTTTTATCAGGATACAAGGACAAGGATGTTGTATTATTTGGAACAGCAAAGAATTGGGAACAACCACCAGAGCCATCTATAAGAGGATGGTTACATAATTTTAGCACATCCGACAGTCCTGCGGACTGCTGGGCAACTCTAAGGGTACTGTGATGAAACAGTAAGTCAAGGGGCAGAAAAGCGCTACAATTTAAAACCCAACTGCTAATGTGTTTTAAATAGATATACCCGTACATACGTATATACGTATTTCTATCAACAGATGACAGATACATGCTGATATTGGCAGAAAAAAATTGAAAGGCAAAATTCCCCACTTGCTAACAATAGCCTGGAGGAGGAGGTGGGGGAAGCTTCACTGTCAGTACTGTTTGCAGCCCTAACCAAGTGCACCTATTGCTTTGCTTTTAGTTTTTCGTGTCAGGAGGGGGTGACACATAATGCCACGAGGAGTCATGGCATTATGGGCAATCTCTATGTCTTCCTCCACTTCTCTGTTCTAACACCTAAGAAACAAGTTCAAAGTTTACCAGGTGATTCTGATGCGTAGTCAGATCTGGGAACTGCCCCAGGCACCTCCAGGTTGTGTAACTATTACACCTGATGACCCCCGAGAGGCGGACTGAACATGTAACACAAGTGTACACTCTGCAGCACCTTCTGCACCACACTGGTGACAGGACAGGACTCCTGCGTATCCATGGGTGGGTCTTTGGGTGCCTGGGTTGAGGAAGCAGGCTTTAGGGCCTAAAGCATAAAGTCATTTCTGAAGTTTTCCCCAACCAGCAGATGAAGTGAGGGGGCAGCCAGGTTAAACCTCCCAGCCAGACAGAATAGGTGTCCCTTCGGAACAGAGGAAGTGTGAGTTACAGGAAGGGAGCTGAGACACACACATCAGCAGAAAGAAGAAAAGAAAAAATTAAAACTATGACACACTGCTTACAGACAACCAAGAGGACAGGGGACGGAACAAAACCAGATCTGTGTTCATATCCTCAGCTCTTAGGGTCAAGAATCTAGGGCCTCATAATGGAATGATCATTCTGATGCATTCAGGCTGCTCTCCAGAAATAGATGTTTGGCTAAAGAACCAGTGGGCTAAGGAGTCCCTCCGAATGAGCAGGTTTCCTGACCGGAGACTTTTAACTTGGACAGTATCACAGAAGAGGATGCTAGATTTAAAAGCATCAAGACTGATGCAGCAGAAGCACACTTTAAACTAAGACTAGAAGAAAGAAGAGCACATGGGAAGAATGTCAATACATGGACAGTATGTGCTTTAGGGTATTTTTCCCCCTCTCATAAAAGAGAATAAGTCCCCATTTGAAAACAATTTTAAGCAGCCACATTTAAATATCTTCTGATTCAAGATATCAGCCTTTTTAGACTAGTTCTAGAAGAATAATTAGTTTTTGGAGTTAAAGGATCAGGAACACCTAATGAAGTAAATGGTCACCATCTAAATATTTCATTTATTTAAAAGAGTATGATGCCACTAGAATACAATAGAACATGAAGAACCGCTACTGGTGAGATTTCAAAAATATTACAGATTCATTATTACCTAGAATAGATTGGGCTAATTTGGTATTAGTACATTATAAGATTTTGGTTAAGAGATGTTTTAAGGACAAATAATGAAATGCTTAAGGTTCAAAGGCTGTCACTGAATCATGAGCTAGCACTGGAAGAAGGAAAGACTGAAACAGAAGATGACTTTGTTATTACACCAAGTGGAAAGTACACGAGACACATGGCAGGGATGAGGTCTCAATGAACAGCTGAGGATGTGAGGGCTTCTGAGTCTCTCACAGAAAAGGAGACACATACAAGTCTCCACTGGAAAGACAGTAAGTCACAGCTAAAGTGGACCAAATGTCCAAGCATCACTTTGAAGCAGATCTTGAAAGTGGAGGGAAATCAATTCAAGAATCACAGGGATGTTCTCACTCCATGATGAAAAAAATCATCCAACACAGGGTCACAAAATGCACACATGACAATGGATGAGTCCAAGAGCTGCCCTCTTGGATTAAGATGATGGGCTTGGAGAGGGTATGACAAACGCCCTGCGTTCACAGACATGACTGTACTTATACACTGAATGGGAACTTAGTGGACCGATGGTAAAGATGACACTACAGTCTGTTCCTAAGAGGTGGAGGTTTTTTCTGTCATCGTCTCAGTGAGTAACAAGGACAAAATTCCCAAGAGCACACATGGCCCATGCTCTCAACATACTTAGAAAGAATTCTGCTGCACTGTTTGCCACCTCTTTAAACAACATGTGATGGTTTGTTGGTTTTAATTCACTCACTGTTGCAGCCGCTGCTGCCTCTAGTCCCTGTTGGCTCGGGGTTGGGCTGACTGGGGCCTCCACAGGTTGCCCTTCCTGATAGTGAATGGGAGAAAAGAGGAAGGGAGAAGGAAACAAGAGAGGGAGGGAGTGAAAGGGCAGACGAATGGAGGGCACATGGAAGGATGGAGATGGTCAGAAAAGGGAGAAGGACGGTCTGGTAACTCAGCTGCTCTCCAACAGGAGTAACAATCTAACAGCCGTATGAGAGTCATGCAATACGATCTTTTAGGCTTTACCAGGCAATGTAATAAGTAAGCTTTACTACAGTGCCAGAAACGGGTATTTGGCAACTTAAGTGTGTGCGTGTGTGTATGTGTGTGTGTAATTCAGATGCACGCAAACATAAAGTAAGCACAAGTACGTATGCTGCTTTTTTAAAAAGAAAAAACGTCAATGTGCTTTAGACCAAATCTTTCCCTACACCAGATGTTTTGGCTGGTGAAAGTATCATGGTCTCATTTTAAAAGAAAATGTCTTGGTGTCAGCCCTGTGGTTGCCCAGGCAAACCACATGAGTGGGTTCGCCGTCCGCAGCTCCGGCAGCCTTGCTTCAGCTATTGCTGCAGTGAGACGGGCCCAGACCTGGACTGTGCTGAGCACAGCATGAGCAAAGCCCCATCAGGAAAGGTGAAAACTATGACTTGTTCTTGCCACCTGGACTACTCAAAGCTGAGCATCTGGCTGTCTGAACAGCAATTACATGTTTGTTCTTTTCTTTTCAGCAGGTCCAGGGCTCATGCTGGGATACAACACAAGTGCATTTTAAGAGAATACAGGTTATGCACAACTCATTACATCCAATGAGGAACTGCATTGATTAAAAAAAAAAAATCTGGTAACTTTCAGCAACAGAAATATACCCACCAAATGCTTCCTCCTCAAATACTGACGGCGAAGGACAAGTGGTTTAAACAGTAGCATCCAAGGGACACACAGCAGTGCAACCACTACCAGGAAACACTGAATTCCTTTCTGCAAAGTAAGGAGGAAAATGCACACTGTATTAGTCAAACGTGAAGTTTCCAACTCTAGCAGAGATTTTCCCTAAAATAGTTCTTTCTTACTGATCTAAGAATAAAAAACATAATCCAGTTTCTCAAAATAACTAGATGTTGCAGCAAAGCCCAGGTTTGTCCCATAGGATGGGAGTTATAAATTCCACTCTGCCTGGATACAGAAAATTACAGTTGACTCTCCCAAAGAATAAGACTGGGTTGAATTTAGATCTGAATGCGTGGACTGAAAAGGAGTTTTAAAGGCTTCTTTCAGGTCACAGAAACATCTGGCTTCCTGACCTAGGACAACAACCTGAGAAAAGTCCACCTCTAGATTGACGCACCTGTCCAGAATACAGCATTGAATTACCAGAGTCCCCGTAGGAAAAGAGGAACATATTTATGAAATGGATCAGAAGGCTTGGTGCTTTCTCCGATGTCTTAGCATTATAGGCCGTCCACTTGTAAAAAATAAGGATAACCAAGTAACCAAACAAAGAGGTCATGAAGATTATTTCTGGAATAAATCCAAAGTAGATATTCAGGGGCTTCTTGAAGTAGCTAAAAATTAAGACAGAAAAAAATGTTAACAGTGAACAGACCGAGGATCACCTCATACCAAGTGGACTGCTCTCCCTAGACTTTCTACCTAACTTTCCATCAATTCTGTGTTTAAGAATTGAACACTTTAAGAAGTGACAGCCAGAAGCACTAGAGGCAATAGAGACAGGCAGGATTAATGACTACTTTCAAACTTTTGAACCTTGAACAGTTCTAATACCATCCCCGTCAATCCCTCGTGAGAAAGAGAAGGGAAAATCAAGTACCTTCTGAGACTACAATTCACAAGTTTATGTGAGTTACACATCATGGGAAAAAACGTAACTTCCATTTTGATGAAAATTACACAAGGTGGTTTTTTTTTTTTTTTTTTTGGTGTTTTTTTTTTTTAACAAAGATCTTGAGAACAATTGTATGTTGTCTGCTCAGTGGCTCAGTCATGTCCGACTTTTTACAGCCACATGGACTGTAGCCTGCCAGGCTCCTCTGCCCATAGGATTTTCCAGGCAAGAATACTGGAGTGGGGTGCCATTTAATACTTTAGAGGATCTTCCCGACCCAAGGATCAAGCCTATGTCTCTAGTGTCTTCTGCACTGGCAGGCAGATTCTTTACCACTAGCGCCACCTGGCAAACTCATACATTGTTAAGGGACTGATATTAATAAGCAAGCTTCATTTGAAGAAGTTAAGATTTTTTTTAAAGGCACTTCAATAGAGAACAGTGCTCTGAGTTATTATTTCCTCCTAAAGGTGTTATGACTTCTTCAGGCAAAAGCACTGTCTGAACTGTGTGAATTCTTAGGACAAGACAGAGCAACTCACGTGTGGTTGAAAAGGCTCAGGCTGACTCCAAACAACATGTGGATGATACCAAGGATAACAGACATCTTCATCTTAAAGGAGTTGAGGAAGGTCAGTTTATTGGTAGCAATGTTCCAAATCTATCGCATCCCAAGAAGACAGAAGGCATTACAAACAGTTCTCAAATGGAAAAATATTTACCTACTGTTGAAAAAGTTTTTTTTTAATTGTGGAAATTCTAAACATACATACAAGCAGGGAGAATAACATAACAAACTCCTATGTACCTATGGCCTAGCTGCAGTGATTAATTATTGACTTCTCATCAATCTTGCTTCATCATTACCTCACCTATGCCCCACCTCTATATTATTTTGAAGCAAAATCCAGATATCATATCCTTTTACCTGTACATATTATATTTCAGCATGGATCTCTAAAAGGTAAGAGCTCATTTTTAAAACATGACCACAAAGGACTTCTCTGGTGGTCCAGTGGCTAAGACTCTGTGCTCCCAAGGCAGGAGGCCTGGGTTCAATCCCTGGTCAGGGAACTAGATCCTGCCTCCTGCAACTAAAGATCCTGCATGCCACAACTAAAGAACCTGCTTGCTGCAACAAAGACTCAAGACCCCACATGCTGCAGCTAAGACCTGGTGCAAAAAAAAAAAAATCACCACAGTACTGTCATAACACCCCAAAGCATTAACAATGATTTCTTTAATACCATGGAATCATTAATATTCAGATTTCCCTGATTGCATCCATATTTTTAAAAATAATTCATTTATTCAAAGTAGAGTCCAATAAGTCACTGTATCACGTGACTGCTGATAGGGTTTTTAAGTCTCTATAGCTTCTCCCTGGAGCTCTCCTTTTTTATTCATTACAAAATATTTGTTGAAGAAATTGGGGACATTTATCTTCTAGATGCTGGCTGAAACCCAGTGGTGCTGTCCTTCCATTATTTTTAAATATTAATTGCCTTCAGCTTTGTCGCGTAAGGCCTGGACGCCTGTAAAATCTTCCTGACAGTTCTGTCTCCACTTTGCCCATCAGAGTGTGTTTCCTAAGTAATGACTCTGAGGCAGCCATGTCCCTAGGCCAAAACCTCCAAGAATCCCCGTCACCTCTGAGACCAAAAGCAAACTCTGTAACCTGTTAGGCCAGATCTTCCACCATCTAGCCCAGCATCTTTTTTTCTGAACTAGCCTCTTCATGAAGAGTTCATCCTCAGTGACCTCTAACCTGAAAACTTCTGGCTGGTTCTCTCTGCAGCCCCAATCTGGCCTGAGCTTTTGCAACTCCAACTGCCTGATGGACATTTATACCCGGGTGACCCACAGGCACTTTAAACTCAGTACCTACCCTGTAAGCATCAAATGTCTGCAACAACAACAACAACAAAACCTCTGTAACTACAGAACATTACAGAAATGTGAGATAGTATTATTATTAGATTCCAAGCTGTTTGAGGGTAGGAGCTATGTCTTAGAATGATGTATTTCACTAGCAGCTGCTACACCTTATAGACAATAGGGATTCAGTAAACATCTGTTAAATGCATATATGAAATGTTATGAAATATCTCCAAGTATCAGTTTCCTTATCTGTATGGCACAGACAGCAGTCTCTACCCGATAGAATTGTTTGGGGATAAATAAGATATGCTGAGGGTTCAGTACAGTACCTGGTCCACAGTAAGCATTTCAGTAACATTAGCTTCTATAAAAATTAAAATAATTAACTTTTTATCTCCCTACCTCTATGCTTTTGCACATACTTCTCTTCATCTATAACAATCTGCAATATTTTTCAAAGGCCAGATTAATTCCTTTATTTTTTTAATAAGAAACCTCAATCTTTCTGGCAATGATCTGCTTTTCCTCTGGAATTCTGTAATCCTTACAATCTAATGCTTAAATTCCTCCCTACCTCCTTTGTTTAAGCACATAACACAAAAGATTTGATCCCACTTTACTTGCTTACACATTTGAAAAAAACAAAACAAAACAAAATTCTGGGACAAGTTTTATAAGAATGCTAATCTAAAATCCATAGAAAAGAGCTATTTTTGCTTTATTAAAACATCTGCTAAAAATAAAAATGAAACTAAGTCAAACAGAAATAAACTGGGAAGGAGTCTTGAAAAATCAATCTTCCCAGAGTCAGTATTATTAGCCATCTCTAAAGTAAGTCATGCAGGAAAAATAACATGGCTCCCCAAGGCATCTGGGTCTCTTGAGGCTTTAAAGTACTCTGGACAGATACACTGAGGTTTTCTAAAAATATGTAACCTAAAACTCCAAAAAAACTATTTATCTTCATTTTCATTCTTTCACTTCTGGGTTTCATTTAAAGATTTTGGTGTTAGAGATTTCTCTGGCAGTGCAGTGGTTAAGACTCTGCACTTCCAATGCAGGGGGTGCAGGTACAATCCCTTTTTGGGGAACCAAAATTCCAAAAGCCATGTGGCATGGCCAATTAAAAAAAAAACAACTTCATGTCAGACATATAGAAAAGAAGTGCTCTTACTGGATCGATGCCAAAAGGATATGGTCCACCAAAAACTCCAGTGACAGCTGGGTTCAGCTGGAGGACAGGGTTCCCCCGAAGTGTCTCTTCCCTACCATGTTAGGAGAAAACCAGCATTTATTTTTTTATCAAGAGAGGGAATCACTGTGATCCAAAAACTGATCCCCAGAGAAACTACTATAAGCTACCTTGTCTTTTCAGTAACAGAGGAGGGATTAGTATTAGAGAGTGAGAAGGGATCATAGATAACAAAGAGAAAGATTAAACATACATACAAGACCAGGTAGGGAAATCGGGAGACCTGCTTTTAACTTACAAAAAGAATCAATGTGCCTAAATTACAGTTTCAGTTCCTTGATACTACTGAACAAATCACAAAGCATTTCCCAGGCTAGAGCATAGATAAGAGGAGACACTACATTCTTTTGGAACAGAAACAGTGTCAAACACTTCCTAAAGAAGTGCTGGTTTACCACTTATCTGGAAATCCAGAGCTGGACGTGAAAGGAATAAGCTTTGACTTTCAGCTTCTTGGCAACTTACGTCCAGTTGTATATATCGAACATCGGCCGTACGCTCCAGGATGACCCAAAGATATTAAGAGACTTGGAAAAGCAGTCGTTATAGATGAGGCCAGTGTAGATGGAGAACACGCCCATCAACAGAATGATGTACCTGCCGCTGAATATAGTGCTGAACATCTGGGAGCCAGAAGAAAGAGGCCAATGAAACATAATCCCTGCAGCTCAAGTTGTGACAATATCATTCAGAATATACTAGCCCCTTCCTCTCTTGCCACTTTTACCCCATTCTGGGTCAGAGAGCTTGAAGTAAAGACCAAAATACAAACGCTAACAAGAAATGTACTTTCACAGCACATGGCCTCTTTAGTGTTAAAATGAACATAGCGCCTCTATTCTCTAAATAGTCTCTAAAATTTCTCTATGGGTCAGAGACTTCCAGATCATAATTTTCATAATGGTGCTTGAGAAATTATAAAGTTTCAGACCAACGCAGATGTAACCTAGACATTAGTTCATTCTTGAATTAGCTAGTGTTAACTGTGTGGTTACCAGTGGGGCGAGCCAAGGGGAGATGGTCAGATAGGGGTAAGTGACTCAAGAGGTACAAACCACTATGCATAAAATAAATAAGCTATAAGGATATATTGTACAGCACACAGAATGTAGCCAACATTTTGTAATAATTATAAGTGGAGTGTAATCTATAAAATTTTGCAATCACTATGCTGTACGCCTGAAACTAATGTAATATTATAAATCAATAATACCTCAACAAATAAGTAAAAAGAAAATATATTTCCATCAATCATGGAGAAAAGACTGAATTATCCTTCTGTATGTACAAAATTTTTATAGACCTGTTGCCCTATGGAGAGACAAAAACAGTATGCAGCCAAAGATTACAGGAGAAAAGTATTAGAAATATGTCAAGAAAATAATACTACTATCTTATGTTTCTGAGTTTCTAGCAAAAACAAACAGACAAAACATCACCTCATTCTCATTCTTCTGGGAGAGGATCCGGCTCTCTCTTAACACCATCCATACAGCAAAAAGAGTCATCAAAATGCCATGGCCAAGGTCACCAAACATCACAGCAAACAGGAAAGGGAAAGTGATGATGGTGTATGGAGCTATAAAGAGACCAAACAGAGAAAAAGACAAATTCCAGAAAACCGCAGCTCCTAACACACCACATCCTTCTCCATAATCTAAGATCAGTATAAAAGGGACTCATTCCCAAGCTGCTGGTCAGAGGGATTCCCAGGAAATAATGTCCACAGCAGGATTTGCACAGACTCACAAAGCTACCACCAGCATTTTCAACAAAGAATCACACAGGAAATGAAGGTTTTGTCTCTAGCCTTGGCACCAGGGGGGTTTGTCTCTTGATTCCTTTTCTTTCACTCCTGGGATGCTGCTCCTGGGACAGGCCAACTTTCCTCCCCTGTGCACTGCAACCAGCTGAATAAAGCCACCAGGTTAAGTGGGAGAACGTTCAGAATCTGGAGCAGATCAGGTCCTGCAGAAGACTCCCACTGAACATGAATTACCTGACTCTTGATTTCATCACTAACTCTCTGAACAGAGGACAAATCTGCCTTGTGCTTAAAATGGTCAACTGCTATATTTTCTCTATCTAACCTGGAACCAGGAAACTATTCTAAAATGTCAATGACCTTGGGAAAACTTTTTCCTTAAAGCAGTTCCAGCAAATGGCATGTGAGTGAAAGCCAGGTGCTATACAGCCGTGAGGACAGAGGAACCCAATCTATGGAGCTCATGCCTATAAAATTCCTATAAAATCGCCTGCTAAAGGAGTTCCACCTGGCAATAAACCTCACTCCTTACATCCAGATAGGCACCTCTTCATGGGAATTCTACAAGAGGTGAGGCCTGGACAGCATCTTCAGTCTTGAGCCAATTGCTCAATTGCGTTCAAAGTGAAGCATTAAAAGAAATAACAAAAAAATCTCCAGAGGGAAAAGATTCAAGCTTTTTTACCTGGATTTATCTCTCGGTAAGTTCCAATTCCATAAGCATCCACTATGTTCTGAAAGCCATACGTGAACTTGTTGGTCTTGTTATAGGTGGGGGGAGTCTGGTTTGTCTGCATCCTGTTCAGAATGGAGGGCACGGTGGAACCACTGTGCTCCTGGGAAACATCAAGCACAGATCAGAATCAGGTCACCCTTCTGATTACGGTGGTGGATTCATAGGCATATATTTGTCAAAACTCACTGAATAGTACACGTAAAATATGTGTATTTCCTTTCAGGTAAATTATATCTCAATCTTTCCAGTCTTTGAGGACACTAGAACTAGCTATAAAATTTATGATGATACGTGTAAACGAAGTCTTGGGAAGAATATCCTTATCATGAAACAAAAAAATTAAGTCTAAAATGTATAGACAAAAAAATGTGGTACTTTCTTCCCTGAAGATATCCTTATCTGTGTACAAGTGTCATTGTTCTCTCCTGCTTTTATGAAGAAAGCGAAGTTATTTTCTGACTTTTCCCTCTTCACCACCTCCTCTTAATTCTCTAATAATCCTTGGAGTCTAGCAGACCACGCCTGGTCAAAGTGGCTCCAAAGATCTTTTCTCTTACATGCAAGCCCCTGACACTGGAGAGCTTCCTCTTCTGTTTACCAGCCATGCCTTTCCTGTCTCTTTGCTGGTTCCTCCTCCTCTGCCTGTAATACTGCAGGCCCCCGAGGTTCTATTATTAACTCCTTATTTTCTCTCTTGGAGGTCTCATTCCCTGCCAATCTCATGTATCCTATTTCTTTCATTTTGCCTTTTTTTTTTTTTTTTTTTTTGAGTAAAGCAGGCTTTTACTGTTCACAAGGTTATTTGTGAGGTGCAAAAATCTTCCCATGCATTCTCCCATTCAATTTGGGCTGCCACAGCAAGACAGACAGAAAGCTTGAGGACATATTTTTCTTGCATCTGTATGTAGTGGAAACCTTAGCAGAGAGTAACTACTCCAGGCCTGTCCAATAGAGGCATTTTCCCCTTTTGAGAACTATCTCATCGTCTGTTTTACATTTCCACATGGATTTCTGTCCAACCCCTCAATGTGACTGAAACGGAACTTAGCAGCTTTCTCCAATCAATAAGTTTCTCTTACTGAATCTCAACTTCCATTAATGGAACTATTATTCTACCAGTCACCCAGCTTTGATACCTCAGAAACATTTTAATTTTTTCACCTTGTATTTCTCCTGTACATTGCTAAATACTAGGTCTATCAATGGATACTTCCTTCAGAATGTTTCACAAATTCATCATTATTTGCTCTTCCCATTGCCAGGTCTTACTGCCAGGTCATTATCACTTACTACTGTTTACAATAACCTAACTGTCCTCCCACTTGTAGGCTCTTTCAGCTCCCCAATCCAACCCCCATGCTATCAGTGGATTACTCTTTTATTTAATTGATTGATACTGATTGATTGATTGATTGACTGAGTCATGCAGCATGCAGGACATGAGATCTTAGTTCCCCGACCAGGGATTCAACCTGTACCCCCTGCAGTGGAAGCGTGGAATCTTAACCACTGAACTGTCAGGAAAGTCCCTGGATTATTCTTTTAAAACTGTTGTGATCATCATGTCCTTTCACTGCTAAATAACTCCCAGTGTCTCTCTACTCCCTCCAGGATAAAATTTAAACTCACTAATCTGGTATTAATGACCCTTCATAATCAGGTTCCTGGCTCCCTGACTCAGGTTTACCTCCTGCTCTTTCAGCTTGCCCGCTACAATTCCTGTTCTGGCCCAACCATGTGTGTCATACTGTACTTGCCTTTGGCCAGACTGTTTACTTCTTGTTATTGCCAAAAGACATCTTATCCAGTCTTCAAAGCACTGAGTAAATGCCACCTTCTTGAAGCTTCTTCTGATCATCCTTGCTGGACAAGCTAGCACCTGCCTTCCCTCTACACACATAAACTGCTCTTGGCACAGACTGTCTTGTATGTTTGCACATCAGCCTCTTCAAGTCAGAAGATACTTGAGGGCCTACTTTTTATATCTCTGTACCTCCTGACCCCTCGATCAGAGGCTTGGACAGGGCAGTAGCTGTAACTACTACTAAAGGGTTATACTATGTACCTAGACTAATGGACAGAGAGAATGGACCAGGAAACTGATGTTCTGGGTGTGAGTAACCCTGAAGGATCACAGGGATATGATCAAATCATTTAATCTTTTCTGAATTACAATTGCTACATTTGAAAATAAGGATACACGAGATGTTCTGTCAGGATACAAGGTGAGTACAAGGTGGGTAAACTGAAGAATTCTGAGACAAAAATGCCACGAGAATGTGATTGATTCCTGTTACCACTGATGGAAACCTCTCTTCCTGGCTGGAGGCTGCACTGCCAGCTGTGGGGGACTCACCGTGCCCCTTCTGAGCGCAAACTGGATGGAGTCAAGGTCAGTGACAGGGCACCAGACCTCCGCAATTAGGCACTTCTGGGTCACATCTATGTTGCACAGGTTCAAAGTATGGTAGATGGCCTTCATCTTCCGCACCTTGATGAACCAGACACGGATGTTCTTGGCAGCAGCCTGAAGAACCCTCTGGCGGTGATCCTCTGTTTGGTTCAGAACCTTTGGGGAGAGAAAGGAGCAGGAGAGCGATTCTTCTAACGCCCTTCTTCCATTTCAGGACATGAGGGCAAGGAGGCACAGCTTTCTGAGAAGGGATGCGGGGGAATCTGTTTTTTCTCTTCCTCTGGCTAGAAGGTTTTGTGTTTTTTTTTGGCCAAATTGAAAGAAATTAAGAGTTCTACTTACTAATGTTCATATTCACTTCACTTCAAGCTAAAGAGAAACCTGAGGAAATGGTTTTCAGCTTTTCTAATTTTACCACCAAATCTATGGCTGAACAATGCAGTCACTGGCTTTTATCTGGTTCATTAAAGAGCAATGGTTTTCCATATGGAGCCTGTAACTCTGACTTGAAGAAGTCAGTGTCCCAGGCCCAGGAACGGACAGAGTTGTCACATCCGTACTTATGAACAGCAGGCCGCAGAACGCCCCTGAACATCAGCCAGCACTGAGGAGTGGGGGGAAAGAGGCGCTGCTGATCGCCATCATCTGCTTCTTAGAGACTCCATGCTGGGGAAGGAGACAGGAGACTCATGGCCTCTGGAGAGGATTCAGACTGCCACATACCACAGTCATCACAGAGCAGATGAGGCTTGATTTTTCTGTCAGGCTTTGTTTTCTGCCCAGGAAGCCCGATCCCTTGGAAACCAGCACAGAGTTACCTCGGAGGAATAATACTGCCTCGACTAGAGGTGGAAAGAAAGGCCAGGGACACTTCACATTCTACTGTCTTGTTTATCACCAAATATTTAACAGGTCTATAGCAGGTGAGGGGAGAAGCCAAAACCAGGCAAGCAGCTCACCACTCACTTGTGCATAAGAATCTATCTGAAATCTCAACATCTT